>NC_092206.1:87250109-87369222 GCF_043381705.1 Parasteatoda tepidariorum | reverse complement strand
CAATTAACTTTCGTTTCTCATAGGACGCATCTCATATAGTGTCAAACTTCCAGTAAATATTAAAATTCTATTTTGAATAGTTTTTTCACAAAATAGATGATTGCGTTTTTTGATGAGGAATTACCCCAGGTCACCCTATAAGGAACATATAACTAATATTTATAAGGAACTTACAAGTTATGTTGCATAAATACAAACTTGATACAAGTGTATAAAGATTTTTTTTTAATGTTATACCAAAGATCTTTATTATCCAGTATGCTAATTTGAATTTAAAAGTAGTTATATTTATGAATAATGATAAATATAATTCATATTGTTTATTATATTTATTTATAATTATTACAATTATCATTATTTTGAAACAATTTTTATCTCTTAATTTTTTCTTTACTTGTATTAAGAATACAAATAATGTATATCTTGAAAGCAAGAAGTAATTATTCAACAGCTGAATATTTAGATATTCAACAAAACTATATAGTATTCAGCGAATTCCCTGATTGTGAATGTTGCAACCTGTTTAAAAGATGTCTAATGTACAAAACTGCTAATGTTTATCTTTAAAAATGTCTAATTTTCAGTATAATCTATATTATACACTAAATTTGGTTATTAATAAATTTCTTAATAATATCACTGCAGATTTTCAATAACACATGAAAATGAATACATAAAATTACAAAAGATGTGAGTTTTCAAAAGTACAAGATTTTGGTTACTATTCAAAATATAAGTGTTTCTTCAAAATTTTAAATTTATTTTTTCTAGAACATATTTAGAAACACTATCCTTTATAAAAAATATATAAATTTTATGTATTAATTAAATGTCACATATGAATATAGGTTTTTGACAATGAGGTTTTCGACGTGACATTTTAAACCATGGTTTAAACCGTCAAAAACCTGCAATCCCTGCTCTCTCTATGTCTTTACTATAGCTTTCAATTCGTTTACAAACATACTGCGCCAAGTATTTTTTAGGTCTTTCTCTTTTTCTATTGCCCTGAGGGTTCAAATCAAAAACTTGTTTTACTTTAAACTTTTCAAGTTTATGTAGAACAGGGCCAATCTATTTGTGTTTTTAATTTTCAGATCAATTGGTTTCTGTTTTGCTTTTCTAAGGATTTTATTTCAAATTTTATAGAACCGCTTGTTATGTAAGATTCTTGATGTAAGTTTTCTACTTAAGCTTTTTGATGTTACAGTACAGAATCATTTTTCCGGTATCTAGAAATCTGAGAAAAATTTTGCTTGGTTTTACCGCCAATTTGAACTAGAACGATTGAGAAAAAACGCGGAAAATTGATTCACCCTTGAAATTGTGCACAGGAAAATGTGTGTGTGGGAGGGTATTCTTTCTCCCGATTCATGGAGAGAAAACTTCAATATTTTTTTCTTGGCCTTGAAGATCTTTAGGTTGAGAGTGGGCAGGGAAGGGACAAATGTTTTATTTTCTCCTGTGTGTTTAAAGGAATCCTCGTTTTTCAGGTACGCTTTTGTCAATCAAACATAAGGGAGTAGCATGCTGATTTTGTTTTCTCTTTGATTTACGAGGGGGTGAGAAAAATGCATTGCACATGCATGTCAGTGAACAGAAAATGAAGGAGAAATAAAAAGAAAAATATATTCCTATATACTGAGAAAAAGTGAAATAGAATTACAGAATATTAATTGGAATACGAAAACAATTAAAAAATGGCTATCTTTTATTTAAGAATAAAGTAGGAATATAGTTGAGCTGATTTTAACCATTTAAAAAATAAGCAGAAAAATTTAGTAAATTATAACTCAAAACATAATTGGCTGTGCCGATGGGGAAGGGGGAAATATAGAAACCATAGAGCTTTTACCGAACTAGTACTTAAATTCATAATTCATCGAAATAAAATGAATAAGTTTTCTTTATTAGTTCAAATTAAATAATTTTAAGAGAGTTATAAAATATCTGTGATAATCTAAATTTGAGTAGCTATTTTTTTTTTTCAATGCGTTACTTAAAAAAATGGATTAAATAAGAAAACAAATTGCTAACATACAATTAAAAACGTGACTAAGTTTTGCTACTCCTTATAAGGACATGACGTTTTAAAAAATAAAATAATGAACAAGTATGAATCTTTTTCTAAAGTCGGATCTTGTTAAATTTATAATCTGGAATGAAAATTTGGAAATTGAACAATGATATCATCTGAAAGTAAAATGACGGATTGGTAAGCCCTGGGATTTGTTATTGAAAACGAGATTTGAAAAAAAGAATCAGTGAATTGTTAGGGGAAAACACAATTTTATCCTAAAATCTGGGAATTGTCATTGTCAGAGAATTCTACACTCGATCAAATTGCTGGATTTTACCCTTCCGTTTTTCATACTATAGTAATTTGCGCTTGTGCAATAAAAATAGGAAGAGGAATAAAAAGAAATTCTAATTTTTTTTCTGAACTAACCATCAATTCAAGATTCTTCTATTATTCTTAATTGTTTTTGAATGTTGTCAATTGGATGTCTGAGTTAAGAAACTTGCATCTACTCCTCTCATGGCACAAACATCTAACAAAGTCCTCTTCCATTTTCTATCAACAATATTGTGATCAATTTGATTCCTTGTCTTTTTATCAGGAAGATATCCAATAAGCTTTATCGGTAATTTTGTGTTGAAACATTGTTCCTTCAATACATAAATTGTTAGTGATATAAAAAATCAATAAAAAGTTCCCCATTTTCATTCATTCTTCCAAGTCCATGTCTTCTCATTGTACATTCAATTTCATCATTCTCTGATCCAACTTTAGCATTCAGGTCACCAATAACCATCAATATGTCTTGTGAATTAAAACACTGTAGAGTGTTTGTTTCTCATCATCATTACTGTCATTAGGAGGTGCATACACATTAATAATTGAAATATTTTTTTGTTTTCCTCTAAATCTAGCTCGAATTATTCTCTCTGACACTAGATCCCATCCCGTCACAGACACTCTAACTGCACTGGAGAGTAATACCGCTCCCTTACAGTTTATGTCCTCTTCATTTATGTTTCCTTACCCCTATTTGACTTCTAAAAAGGGAGAAGTGTACGGGGGTGTACTTAGACATTGTTTATACTAACATAGTAAACCTTTCTGAGAGAAAAAAAGTCTTGGGTGTTTATTATTCCAAAGAAACAGTCTTTTTTTTGCACTATAAATACCATATTAAAAATTCAAATGGTTTTATCAATTTGGAAACATCAGAGAATTTAATTAAAATGCTTAAAAATTCAGGGGGAAATGAAATAATTTGAGTTGCAGGTCTAGCATTTTTTTCCAAACAATTGGCTTTGTAATAATTTTTATTTAAGAAATTGTTTATTTTAAAATTCTTAAAGCAAGTATAAGTGTTGTAGTAAGTTTGTTAGAAGACTGGTCTGAAATAAGAGCCTCTTTGTATTTTAATTTTTTGCCTTTCTGGCAATGTGCTTAGAAATTGTTTGATTAAAAATATTTTTCTATCTCAGGGGTTTCCAACTTACATGAGGCCGGGGGCCACAATCAAATGGCGGGCCGCAACTTTATCAAAAATTTGTGTAGGACTCTTTTATATTTGAAGGAACATTAAATATTACTGTCAGAGTTTTATCAAGTTGAACAAAACGAAAAGTATTGAATTGCAAAGTAAAATAAGAAGTAGATTTTTAAAAATATTTAATTGTTATTAATAATATTTTTAAAAATATTAAATAAATAATAAAAATTCGAGCTTCAATAACTTTCAAGTGCGCACCTATGTATGAAACAATTAATGTGCAACAGATATCTAATTGTTAAGGTATTAAAATTTACATAGTAGTACACAAAATATTCAATGAGAAAATTGAGATTTGTCTGCTGCAACTACCAGAGAATAGATATTTACATTTAAAATTTACAAATGTGTGTTTAAATATTTTCGTCCAAAATGAGTGGTTTCAAAATGTCAAATCGGAGAATTTCTTCGAGAAAATTTCTGATATGCACATTATATTCACAAAATACGAAAAAAATGAAATAAAGAAGAGCAACATACACGATTATTTTTGAATTTGAATAAATATTTTACTTATTATTTATTGAATTAATATAGAAAATTTCTGATACGCACATTATATTCACAAAATACGAAAAAAATGAAATAAAGAAGAGCAACATACATGATTATTTTTGTATTTGAATAAATTATTTTTGTATTTGAATAAATATTTTCTTGGATGCAAAACCTGAAAAATAAATTTCATTGCACCCTTGATTTGTTAAATTTCACAGAAACGAAGAAATTAGGTTTTTATTAACGAGAAAAGTATTTTAAACCTATATAGATTTTTAAAAAAAATTTTTGCAAAAAAATGAAATCTAATATATTTTAGTTCGCGGGCCACAAAAAAAGGCTTTGCGGGCGCCAGTTGGAAACCCCTGGTCTATCTAAACAAATTTGATCTAAAAGTTCACCCTCTCTCCCTTCTCAAAATAACAAAGAATTAAAAATTTTTTGAGTATGACAAAAGTCAATATTTCATTAAGAGCTTTTTAGCCCTTCTTTTGTATATAATTTGAAATTTAGAATTTTCTGTAAAAAGATAAGTTGTTCCTTCAAAAAAATTTTACTTTGCTATTTTTTTTAAAAATTTAAGTTATTCAGTTACATAATTTATTCTACGTGATTTAATTAATAAAGTGATAAGAACATCAAAATGAATTTGTGTCTGTTTATCATTATAATAGAGTTGTGAAATTTGTATTTATTCTTTTAGATTCTAGTACTAGTGAGAGTGAAGAGGATTATGGAAAAAGGTTGCAGAATCAGCTGCAATTTGACAAGAACAGTTTAAAAAGAAGTAATAAATAAACTTTTTTTGTAAACTAACCGTCTTCTTTTGTTTAGTTTATTAACATATAATTTAAAAAAAAGTTTTTTTTTTAGTAAATTAAGTCTTTTGATTTATTCAAATTGCGTTTGTCTTATAATTTATTAAAATTATTCATTTTTTTAGATGAATTTTTAGTTAGTAGTAGAACCTTGATCAATCATTTCTCAACAGACTATTCATTATGAAGGATAGGTACTGGAAAACGGGGAATGCGGGTCAGCTTGAAATATGAAGTAATGACTAGAAAATGTTTGAAAATTAATACATTACGTATAAAAAATTTTAATTGAAAAAATTATGTACTTCCTGCAACAATATTTTTCACACAAAAGAAGGATAAATAAATATATTTATTTATTTATTAGGAAATTTTGGTTATTTTTCTTTGCGAACAGCGAATTTTCAACATTTGTTACAGGCTGCTGTCCACTTTCTGGAAGTTTGTTTGAATGCGAAAGGTAATGTTTTAAAGGCTTCATGCCTTTTACAAATGTTTGTCCAATTGGTTGTGTTGTTTAATCTTTATCGGTATGACTTTGCACTTCTTCAGTTTCTACAATCATTTTTTGAACCGATAACACCACAAGTTTGAACATTTTCCTCAATCAATGCATAAACATCAAACCTGTTTGAGGCATTTTATCGAAACTGTAACAAATCCAGATTTTCTTCATTTTTAGCACCAGGAGTGACGATTTCTTTTCTCTAAACAAATTAACTTCAATATTTCTTTTTTAAATGTAGATAGACTTTCTGATCAATAGACACAAGAACCTGCTAATTTTAAAAACGATCTAAAGGGGTATTATTTACATTATAACAATAGCTTTTGTGATTTGACCTTTAAAACAATACAATACATACGGTGGAATAAAGCAAGAGGGAGAGATGGATCAATGTTCTTATTTTTTTTGCATCTGTTTTTAGTATTTTTATCATCACTTTTTATGTTTTTTTTTTTTTTTTTTACCATTTTGTTATAATTAGTTTAAGAGCAATTGGAAAAGTTAAATTTAATAGTGATACTAAATAGGTTATTTTTTTTTTAAGGTTTGAGTACTGATGATACAGAAGATGAACCTGATTTAACAGCATTTAAGAGTCCATATAAATATGCTGAAAGTATGTTATGATATTATAAATGTACCTGAATTTTTATGTAATTTTTTTTTTTCTAATTCCGTTTTGACTGACAATGTTTCATTTAAAAAAAATTTTCTTCAGTTGATCATTATTAGCAGGAGTCTGTCTAGGTTTTTCTCAGAGGTACCTATTTTGTGAAAATTAAGACATAATTTGTGAAAAATTAAAAATTATATTAAAAAAATCAACACAAAAATATGGATTTATCGTTTCTTAAGGGATATAAAAATTAAAGTTTAAGAAAAAGTATTATGTGAAATTACCGTTTTTCTTAAAGTTGAATTTGTGAAGGTACGGCTAAACGGTAGTAAATTCGGCCTGGACAGACCCCTGATTAGATATGTTGATTTTTTGGATAGAGCAATTATATCTTGTAACCCAGATGTCCATTTATTAAATAGTTGTTCATTAATTAGATGTAATGCCATACCTTATTTTCTTTTTGCTTATGGTGTTTGCTCACAGAGTGGTCCAAAACTAAAGGTAAAAAATGTAAAGGCAGGTAGAGGGTACCTAAAGCAGATTTTGTAAAGGAATGCAGATGTGTATATGTAGTGTCAAACACTAGTGTGTAAAGTAGTATTAATCGCAAAAAAGTAAGAAGGTTTGTTAAACTAAAAAAGCAATAATTTAGGAAAAGTTTCCAATAGCTTATACCTTTAAGAATCAAACAGTTTACAATATCTGCTCAAAAGAATCCCCTCTACATGCCTTTAAATTTTTGATGCACATTTTCGAACCACCCTGTATTACGACTTTCACTCGTGGTGCGTAGCATTTTTGAAATGTACTTAAAGTTGCTTATTTGCGATTTTTAAAAGCCCTTAAAGGTGCTTTTTTCTCTGAAGGTTTTTAAAAGGTGTTTAATATTTCCTTTCCGAAAATTAGATTTTTTTCTTCTTTACCATGTCGATTTTCGCCACATATTATGCAAATGTGTGATTTTTACATCGTTCTATTCAATGTTTTCATAATTCATTTAATCACAATCCATTCCGGCATGCGTAGGTCCGTGGCGTAAGCAAATGCCAATAATTTTATATGTTTGATTAAATATTTGTGAGTCTGCACGTGCGTCAACTGAAAAAGGTTCGGTGAGATTCTAGCACTCTCATATGCAACTCTGATGCGTTTTGCAAGATATTCTCAATTTTAGGCTTCATTTTCCACTTTTTGAAATTGAACAGAAAAATCTTTCAATTTTTTATGGTGGCTAATGTAATCAAGAAAAAAGTTATTTCTCAGAAACTAGTTATTTTGTTAATGTATATAGTGCTTAAAATTTTTTTGAGTGCTTGAAAAATACTTAAAAAGTGTTTATTTTTTGCTAAAATATTTGGCTACGCACCCTAATACTGTTTCTACTTTATTTGACTGTTCTCTAATAGTGTGATAAGCTTTATGAATGAATGTAAAATTCATCTTATCAGGAATGAGATTTTTCCACTTTTTAGCGGATTTCCGCTTTTTTCACTTTTATCTCTTAAATTTCAGCTTTTTTATCAAAAATTCAGATTTTCTAAAAATTTCATTTTTTTATAAGTATTCCGCTTTTTCAGAAAATTCACCGATTTTCAAAGCGAAACAGAAAATTCAAACTACATAGCTACCAATCCCTTCTCATTTTTACTTATTTTACCTATTTTCTCCCCTTTTACACGCAGCAAATAAGATTTTCCGAATTTTTTACCCACCCTCCAGATAGATCCGATTTTCATAGTTCAAACGACGCTGCTTCTGACAAGCCTTTTAGAGGTCCCAAGCCTGGAATCTGCTAATATCTCGATTCTTATTCACACGATTTTTATATCAAACATAGCTTTTCATATTTGCGTGTTGCGATTCTTATTAACNTTTTTGTTCTTTAATCTAGTTTTTATTAAACTTTTTTTTAAGAATATTTTTTTCATAACTACATATTTACAAAGGTGCTATTTATTTCTCTTTGTTAATTATTATTAGTTAACATTACCAATATGACATTCTTTTTTTATTTACAATTATTCAACTGTTAGTTTTTGTTTCTAATATTAAAAGTAAATTTTATAAAAGAAAGATAATATTAAAATAAGTCAACTGGTTGTGTAGTTGTAATACTAATAGCAACTTTGACATTATTTTTAACATTAATTTTTTGTACACGAATACATTTGTGCATGGACAAAATATAATTTGACTAGATACAATTTCTGAAATTTTGATGTATAATGTATTATACTGTTGTTTACTTTCTTGCTGTTAAAGATCTTGTTTTATTTTATTTAGGAACTTTATTACCCTTTTACTTTTTCAAGTGGTAACATTTCTTTTATGGTACATCTATTGTTCCAGCCATTAGCAAAACATTCATGGAATTAATTTCTAAAATCACTTATGTTTTTACCATGATTGTAATCTAGTTGATCTATATCATCGAATTTTGCATCATATTTGTTTAATAATTTTGAAGATTGATCGCGAAATTTTAAAGCTCATAGTTGAAGGTTATATTCTTATAGAGATATATTTAATCACATGATCATGAGTGCCACTCTTCAGTCCTGGGGACTGAAATTTTTCTTGAGTGAAGATCAGTAGATTAATTTTCTTAAATTAATATCTTTTTTCTATTAACTTTTATTATTAAAATTTCTGTTTTTTCTCAAAAATGTAACAAGTATTTTCATTATAGAGTTGCGCTTGCGTAAAATTTACTATCGTGGAAATTCAGCTTTTTTGCGTTTTGGCTAATCTCATCCCTGTCTTATACTGCCCGCCCTTTATTAGAATATGCTCAGTATTTTTATTTAGCCCTTAAAATTCTGTCAATTCTGATATCTTGCAAAAGAATATTTATTAGCATAAAATATCTTTTCTTAAGAATGTTTGTTATTTCGATTGAAAACGAATAATTTATTTGCTAATTGTTTGCTGCTTCCAAGTTTCCACAAGTGTATTTTTTACATTCTATATTATTTATTTTTTTAAAATCTCTTCACTTAGCCAATCATTTTCTGTATAATGAAAGATAGCATTTAAGCTATTTTTGTTCCAGTATATTTACAATATTTTATTTATACTTGATATATCATGTAATATTTTTATTAATTTCATAAATGAATTCAATTCAATCTTGCTGAAAGTTATTTTTCAACTAATTTGAACATGTTTCTGTAATAGGACTTAGTACTGACGATACTGAAGATGAACATCTAGATACTGTAGAATTACCTCCCAATAAGAAGATGATGTTGGGCTTCAAAAATCCTTCCCATTATGTGGAAAGAGGTAGCTTATAACCGTTTTTTCTATGAGCAATTCTAAGCAGAATGTAGTTTAATTATGAAAACTAATATCACCCTGACTGTCATATTATTGGTTTGAGAAAGTATAAATGCTGAAAAACAAAAGAAACAAGTAGATTTTTTATGATTCTTATTTAAAAAATAGAAATTCTTGATATCTACTTGCTTAAAATATTATTCCCATAACTAGCTTAACTTTTTTGTCAAGTTTAAAAAATATTTTGATTATGGTCTGATTCTTTCCAAATTATGTTGTATGGCTATTTGTATTTTGTTATTTATTATTCAATTAAAATTTTCAATTGGAGGAACTATTAATTTTTAATTGTTTCTACTGAATCCCATTGATATTCCCAAACCACTGATCACCATTCTTTAAAACAAACTTTTAAAATGTCAAAATAGTTTATTTGAAACAGAGCCAGTAATTTAGATCAGAATCGTCTAATAATAATTACACTTAGTGGTTATCCATGCAATTCAGTTATTTAAAAATTTTCTTAATTAATGCATTTTAAAATTAAAGTTCTTATCAGTAGGCTCCTTTTATATGTTTTGTTTTTGGAAAATGCAGTATTAATAATGGTAATTTTCTTTTGATAGACATTTCTGACAGTAGTGAAAGTGAAGAGAAAAGCACACCTGTGAGCTTTGGCTCTGATATGCCGAGTATGGATGCTTTGAATGGGAATTATGGAGTTGGGATGAAAATAATGGTGACTTCATTTTTTTCGCTCTCCTTTTTCTTGTTTTTTTTTTTTATGCGGTTTCAATTTGTATACAATTATATTTGTTGATCATGCAGTTAATGTAATACTGTTATTGTAACTGTTTCTATAAATATCAAACACATTTTCAGTTACTGTGTGAGAAAAAGCTTTTCAATCAAATTCACATTATTTAAAGCATTAAGAAGAGTTTTTGTCTCTAATAAGTAGGCAAGTGGAGATCTAGATGAGTAACTAACAATATTTATTTTAAAATAAAAAAATTAAAAATTGGAAGTACAATAAGGAAAGTTTCAGTATTCAGACTAACAGAAGACTATAATTAGTTCATAATTTCAGATTATGACAAGATTCATTTAATCTCTTATTGTGAATGCTGTCAATTTTTCTGTCAATAGCATGTATACTGATTGTTTAATTTTATAGTTCTGCTTATAAACTTTTCCCGTAACAAGTTACAATGTTTTACAATCCTTCCTGTTTGAAAGCCAATTCTTCAACAGCTCAGTTTCAGCTTCTAAAATATGTTGCTTCGTATGATTTTTACAATTTTAAGAAACTTTTTCATATAATTTTGCTTCTATTTGTTCATCATTATATTAATGTAATTTATCAAACATTATATCAATTATGATTTTTAAAGCTATTAATATAGTAAAACTTATATTCAAAACTTTCTTTCTGTAAATTTATTCAAATTTTTTGTCTCCAGTTACAAAATGTTGCTCAAGCTAGTAATACTAAATTTAATTGTTTCGTAAAAGTTTCATCACTCTTAGTTTTTTCTATAATATTTATACGTAAAGTTATCCTTGCCTTACTATTAAAATTTTTTTTTATAAATACAATGTTATAATATTTTTATCTTGCATGTTTTGTGTGCTTAATTTATTGTTCCTAATGATGTCTTCATTTATTTCAGTCCAAAATGGGATACAAATCTGGTACCGGTTTGGGAAAATTTGCACAAGGTAGAGTTAATATCGTTGAAGCTTCCCAACAAAGAGGAAGAAGAGGTTTGGGCCTCAAAATGAAAGCTGGCCTAGAACCTGCTGCTATTTTGTGGGAATCTGGACAAGATGAAGTAATAGAATTTTTCTCATTAATTTATTATATTTTAATTTCCTTTTTTGATAAAGTTTAGATTTTTATTTTAATAGAAGTAACCTTTTCCCTCCATTATAGATGATTTCTGTTGAAGAAGAAGTAACGTGGATTCCTGACATTAATTTTCCAACTGTAAGCATAAAAGAATTAAGAGAGTGGATGACAGAAGGAAATGTAAATAATTGTCATACTTTATAATTTATTTGTAGATATTAAACATATTTATAATATATTTGTCATGTTTCCCTGTACATATTTTGTACTTATCAATTTTATAAATTTAGGCCAGATAGGAATAAGGTATGCAGATATATTTTTATTCCGAGGATGAGACGCATGTTATTGTTTGTTGTCAATAACAGAAATGGCAGTTTTGATATCCATAAAAATATTAGTTTAGGATCTTATAAATTGGAATCAATTATATTGAATAATTTTTTTTAATCAACACATATGCTAATTTTGTAAGTGAAATATTTTAATTTATTGAGATTTAATGAATAATGATGCTAACTTTGAAATGTAGTTGTATTTATTAGTCAACAAGTTATTGTGGTCTCTACAAAATTGGAAATTATATTTAAATATAGATAAATATAAGTTAAAAAATAAATAAATATAGTAGTTAGATAGACTTTTAGTGTGTATATATTATAATGAGGTTTGACTTTTTAAATTTCTTTTAGATGAGTAAACTTTGTCAGCACTTTTTTAAAATCAAATGTTTTATAGGGGGAGTGGGCACAATTTATATACAACCGACCTCTATTTGATAAAACTCATAAGGCAGCATAGGTATCAAAAAATTGTTTTCTCTTTTGTTTAATTCTTAAACTGAAATCTCAATAAACTAGAAACATGCTAGGCATTCAGTGCCTATGTTTTAGTGTCTTATTATACGTGCTGATCACATGGAGAAATAAAAAGTTTAAACTTATTTACATAATCTTTTTTCAAATTATTATGATTTCCTTAATAATAGAGATGATTTACTCTTCTCCTTCAATTATTTAATTCTTTGATTTAAATTTTATCAAATTCTGTAATTTATAACAGTACAATTGTCTGTTCTAATGTCTAGTTGTTATTTAACTTGCCAATTATATTTATTGTTAATATTTAAGGAATTACAAAACTAATACATATTTTACTTTATCTAACAGAAAATAGACAAGATTGATGATGAAACTGAATTTGTGGATCCTACAATTCTAAAAAAAATTATTGATTACAAAGTAAGTTTGTGTGAAAATTTCACTAGTATTGTAATTGAATGTTATTGGTAGCATGAGTAAATATATCATTAAACTATAATTTTTCGGTCTTTGCTTGATATTAAACTTATTAAGAAAATTCCTCCATTATATGATCTTTTTTTGTTCAGTTATTGAAATTTTTATTATTTGTATTATAAATTAAATTGCTTATTGTAGCATAATAATAGTATTATCAATTTAAAAAATTATGTTAAATTTGATAATTTAGAGTATATTTGATGAGCTTGAACCTGAAGAAATGAGGAAGGCAAGAACACGATCCAATCCTTTTGAAACTATTCGAGGTGGAATATTCTTAAACAGGTAAAAGTATTTTTTATTTTATATTACATATTTAAACTCTAATCCAAGTATTTATAAATATTTTAATAATTCTCTCTATCGCTTCTGTAAAAATGGACACACTAAATTTTTACTTTTAATTATTTGTGCCCATTGTCCGTACAAGTCACACTAGTTATTTTTTTCTTTTTTATATTCCTAAATATTTACACAAAGTATTTTTTTCCTTCATAACAAAAAAGTAAAAAATCTTAAAAGTGTAAGAAAGTTTTTTAAGCAAAATTATTCATTATTGTATCTGATGACGAGTAATTTTGTTTCACTTTCTTTTTCAAAAGGTGAGGGTTTCATTTTTGCTTTCTGTTAGACCGAAAGGTTAACTCTGGGATATGGATCCAAACCAAAATATAGAACTAGTAACGAAAGGTATAGTTGATATGATATTCAACATAGTGTTCATGAGTATTTTGAATTATTACTATTATGAAAATATGCATTTTGGAGCTATAACAAGATAAATGTGTATGGAAGAAGGAATTAAATAAGTAAATAAAGTAGATTATCCCATTTCAATTGGCATCAAGAAAATTTTGGGTCAGAAAAGCTCAAGATGGTTAGGAACTTATAATTGAAAGTAATTTTTTTTACAATTGTTACATAAATAGATCAGGGTTTTTTTCTGTGAGTAATTTATGTTGACTTAACTGGAAAAAAAATTATAATAAAAACAGTTACGAATAAAAGCACATAACAATTATTTTACATGGATATCAATATGGAAATTTCTTTGAATTGATGCCATTACTTATGATGCATTGATATTTTTTGATCAATGCTTATCCTATTTTAATAATTGTTTGAAGGCCTACTCCTCATTTTTCATTGTAAGTAAGGGTTATAAAAGTATACTAAAAAACAGGAATTATAATTCATTTTAATTTTACTTACATTCATGTTATATTTCAGAGCTGCAATGAAGATGGCTAACATGGATGCCATGTTTGATTTTATGTTTTCTCAACCAAAAAAGATGAACGGGGTGAGCAAATTCTTTTCTTTATTGAAACTTTTCATACTATAGCAATGATGCTACTGTTTTTTTACACAAAATTGCTTCTAAGAATTTGAAATAAGACATATTGTTGTGTACCCATTCTATTTTAATCTGTTCCAAAATAAACACTTCCAAAAATTTTATATCTGTCAATATACACAATTAGGTGAGAATTAAATTATTACTTCTAACCTCACCAAAGATGTTTAATTTCTTCTCTAAATTGCTACAAAACCAAAGAAAAATTCATTACGGTTTTTCAAAGAATTACTCCACAAAGCTTAATCCTTGAAAAAAAAAATAAAGTGAAAAAACTAATATATATGTACAGTGCAAAGTCCCATAAACAGAACTCTTTTTCCCTTGTCCAGAAAAAAATTTTTATTTATTTTTTCTACATGTGCGACTGGTTGAAGAAAGGTATGCAGGGATGAGAATCCTCCGTTTTCCTGCTTTTTGATTTTTTTTTCTGACTTCCGATTTTTGTTCAATTTTAATCCCATTTCTGCTACAGTGTGGAAAAGAAATTGGATAATAAGTAAACGAAATTCGGTATTTCACTACAGCTCGAAGTGGGTCATCAATTGATTATTCAAAAGGGTGATTTGGAATTTGGGGATCATAATATTAATCTATTAAAGATGAAATCAATATTTTAAAAACTATGTGGAAATCCCAAATTGTTGAAATGGCGTTCGCAAAAACCACATGGACAATAAAATCGTCAAACATCTAGTCATCGTGAAGTAACTTTACAAATGAGCGATTCGAAATTTCCCCTTCTATGATTATGTAGCATTAAAAAGCTATGAAAATCGGTAAATAACTGGCAAAAATGCTATTGTAAATCCATGTGAAATTGCGGATGAATCCTCAATAAATGAATGCACTATTTGAAGTTAAAACATTGAGATTTTAAAACATTGAGATTTTAAAAACGAAATGAAAATCGGTTTTAATAGTTACTGAAAAAACGATCGGCAAAGCCACGTGGATTCACTGTGGAATTGTCGCTAATTAAGTGGATGGAGAAATGATTACTAACTGAAATGCGTGATTCAGAATTTGCATTGAGGTTTTAAAAACTATATGGAAATCTGTAACAAAATCTTTTGAAATAGCGCAGCCACCCAAATTGCGTGAATTTATACATTGTATATTAAAATTCATGTTAATTATCATCTATTTGTTATTTTTATTGAATTAGGATGTTATGATATTTGTTTACCTTAAAGACTAAAGACCTATTATTGGGAAAAATCTATTTTCCGGGCTTGCCAAAGTTCCGAAAATTCCGGATATGGGACTTTGTATTTGCATAGACCACTGTATATATATGTATGTATATATATTCTAGTAAAATTCTAATTATAATGACTCTTGCAGATTTGTTTATTTCTGTTTCTGTGAAAATTATAAATTATACTTAATTTTAACAATTGATTAGCAGTTATTTTTTTTACTGTACGTTTTATAATTTCCCTGTTAATGGATGCCCTAACTTCATAATTAATCATGTTTCAGGAGTCACTTATAGAAAATAACGAGCTTTTATACTTTGCTGATGTTTGTGCTGGCCCTGGAGGTTTTTCAGAGTATGTTCTATGGAGAAAAAAGTGGGAGGCAAAAGGATTTGGATTTACATTAAGAGGCTCAAATGACTTTAAATTAGAGGACTTTTTTTCTGGTCCACCTGAAAGCTTTGAACCATACTATGGTAAATAAATTTTTGTTTTATGTTATGAGAAGTTTTTGTTTGATTTAGATTTTGTTAATGAACACAAAAAAAAGTTTTATAATCAAATATTATAGTCATTTGAGAAATTAATGTTGATATTAATGTTTTACAGTCATTTGAGATATTAATGATTAATAATTTTGAATTTTTAAAAAAAAAAAATTTTTTTTTTTTATCTTATACTTAATATTCTTTTTGATTAAACTAAACATCCTATTATTTTTTATGTTGAGAAGTTTCTAGTTATTAGATAACTTACAAAAAAAAAAAACTTCTATTATTCTTAAATAGACTCATATAACCACAATACTTAGCCCTCATATCATTGAGAAACCTTTTGTTAGAATTATTTTGAATTAAGATTTACCATACTAAACTAATATTTTACCTCCTATAAAAAAATATATGCATAAAAGTAAAATTCTGAACTTAAATACCATAATTTTGCAGAAATATGACACCATAGAACATATGCTGCATCCACAAAATTGAACTAAAATGGGCACAGCTCAAAATTTTATCATTATCCAGTTTACTGTATCGCAGTATCCAGTTATTCAATTTATTCTGCCAGATTTAGTTTTTTACACCTTTTTTATCCTCTTAATTTAGCTCTCTTATGTAATGTCATTTGCAGTCTAGTGCACCTGAATTTATATAATTGAACCATCGATACTTGTTTAAATCTAATCAAAAACTCGTATTATTATAACTCTTCAATATTTTATTTTATTTTGAAATTTTTTTAGGTGTCAATGAGGATGGAAATGTATATGCTCCTGAAAATCTCCGGTCCTTTAGTAAATATGTGTATGAAAATACTGAAAACAAAGGAGTTCATTTTATGATGGCTGATGGTGTATGTTATTTTTTTATATTGCTTGCCATTATGAATATTTTGCGAACTACTCTTATTTTAACCTTTTCACTATGCTATATAAATGTTAAACATCTTAAACTTTATTAAATAACCTTGAAAATAAATTTTTTGTTTTATTATTTTTTTCAACTTGAGACCAAAGAAAAATTAGTTTAATAAATTTTAAGCTATAACAGGGTGCTTAGCTTTTTTAAAAAGTGATTAAAGGTGCTTATTTTTGATGTTCGTTTTTTAAAAGTCCCTAGAGGTGCTTTTTTTATTGAGCTATTTTAAAAAGTGCTTAATTTCTGCTTTTCCAAAATGAGAAATTTTTTTCTTAACCAGGCCAATTTTTGGCACTAATTAAGCAAAAAGCTCGGTTTTCACGTGTTCCTTTTAACATTCTCACAATTCATTCATCCACAATCTATTTTGCCATATGTCGGTCCATAGCACATGAAAGTGCAGATCATTTTACATGCTTGATGTAATACTTGTGATTTCGCATGTGCTTACACTGAGCTTGATTCAATGAGAGGAATTCTTGCATTCTCATGTACAACTCTGCATTTTGACTTGAGAAATTCTTGATTTCAGGCTTCAATTTCTACCCTTTGAAATCGAACCTAAAAATGGATTTTTTTCTGATCATATGGAACTAAACATTGGTAATTTTTTCTCCCTAATAGCAAATTTTTTTTAAAATTTCTCTTGTTAATTTTATCATTGGTGAAACACCATCGTCTTCGTCCCTGGCAATCCAATGGCTTTCTTGCATTATTATATTTATATGTCAGTACTTTAATGCTTGAACTTGATTTGGGGATCATTCATCAATTACATATTTTATATGGATCCAAAGCAGTCAATAATCACAAAGCTTCATCACCTCACAAATTCCATCTCTCTTTTATTCCTTAAATTTAATAAAGACAAGAAATTATTGAGATGACTTAATCTTAGGATGTTTTACCTGAGAGATTGTCAACTAATTGCCTATAATTTTTTAACCTTTTTATAGTTCTGTATTACTTTTAAAATTTTCAGTTCTTATAAGTTATTTTATGAAAAACTCAATAATATTTAGTGGGAAGATTTTAAGAAAAGGGAGATGCAATGAAAAATCTTATGTTAATTCAGATTTGTCTTTTCAAAATAATTTAATTCCTCTCCTAATGAATTGATTTAAAAACAACTGAAGTAAAAAAAGTCAATAATCTGAAAATTTTTTAATATTATAAAAGTAGGACATTACATAATAATTTACTTCTAACAAGAATGGCTTCAGATACTTATTATGTTAGCATTTTGAAATAATTGAAATTTTTTTAATCTTTTTATTAAAGAAATACTGAACCAAGTAACAAATTTTCATAAGGGCCATTCACTAATTTACATTAGTAATATAAATTTATTAAGTTTTTTTACTTAAAAATGATACATCATAATTTGTATTAGCAGGATTTTAAAACAAAAATGTGAGATTCATATTCATGCAATTTTGAAACCAAATATCAAGATTCGCATTTCTGCAATTTTAAAATCAAGCATTGAGATTTGTATTAACGTGATTTTAAAATAAAATATGAAGATTCAATCACGCAATTTTGTTATCTAAGATCGAATTTCGTATTCACACGTTTTTAAAATCAAATATTAAGATTCGTATTCACGTGATTTTAAAATTAATCATCAAGATTCGTTTTAACGCGATTTTGAAAATCAAACATCAATATTCATATTCACTCCATTTTAAATTCAAACATTAAGATTCAATTCGCATGATTTAAATAAATATTTAAAGTGCTTGCATTAATGTTAATTATAGTTGCTAATAAAACTGAATAAATAAATAATTAATCCATAAACATTTTTATTTACTAATCAGAGTTATGAGTAAGAGTGGTAGTATGAAATTCTTTAATTTAAAAGAATGTTTTATGTAAATTTTATAGTACAACCTATTGTGATGAAAAATCACTAAAAAGATTAATAATTTAATTTTAAATATGTATTATAAAATTAAAATCTTGTGTTTTCTCTTTTTTTTCCTCTTCCTTTTACATATTTAATGTTTTGAAATTTCTTTGAATTGTGCTATGTCAAGGCTTTAACAGATCAAGATTAGATCATTGCAATCAAGATTTGATTTCGTTTCTGAGGAGCTGCACTTACATGTTTTTTTTTCTTTCTAGATGTTGTTGAGAAATAATACTGCATCTATATTTTATTTTATGATTTAAATTGCTAATTGCTGTTAATACAAGCCATTACTGTTTGTTATTTCTTTCAGTTTTTCTTTTTTTCTAATTCCTACAGTGCAGCATTTATCTTACTCCTTTTATTTTTTTAATATAATACAGCATGTCAGATTTGAGCACCTATACAATTAAACATTACTTTCAATTCACCTCAATTCTGTTTATTATTACCCGTATTAATTACTGTTTATTTTGCTGCAGTTTGTAAGTTCAAGTTTATTTGCTCAATGATAATGTATTGAAAAAAAATATTACTTTATGGACAATATTTTCTAAGAAATAATTTATCTCCCATTTAATGTAGTTTAGTGGGTTCTAAGCATTTACAGTCCTTTTTTCTTTTCTGTTATTTAAATTTTTCTTAGTTACAATCAGGGTGCTTAGCGTTTTTTAAAAAGTGCTTAAAGGTGCGTATTTTTGATTTTCGTTTTTTAAAAGCCCTTAAAGGTGCTTTTTTCATTGGGTGTTTTTAAAAAGTGCTTAATTTTCACTTGTTCAAAATGAGATTTTTCCTTTACTATATTGATTTTTGCTTCGAATTTTGCAAAAAGATACATTTCACATTGTTCTATTCAAGGTTTTCAAAATTAATTCAACCCCAATCTATTTTGGCGTATTCTCAGTCTGTAGCGTACGAAAACGCTATTCGCTTTACATGATTCAAAATGTCTTGACTTTTGACAATTGTCAAAAACAATCCCGAAAGGTTTTTTATTTATTTTATTTTTACATGATTGTTAAAACTAGATAAAACCGTCGATTGTCAAAAACTTTCCAACCATGCTTAATGGGATACCTGCAAGTGATGTAGTGTGGGTATCTCGATCCTGATTGGTTATTGAAATGTGGCAATTGTTTACGCTAGCAACTGTTCTTTTTATTCTACTTCGAGGAAGTAAAGCCTGCCAAGTACCAATTCTCTTAAGTAACGCAGCCTATAATCTTTCACAAATATTTCAATTCTACCACTATATAATAACACAAAGACAGGCACGAAGTCATGTAGAACACAAACAAACTTATTATGCATCGAAGTTGCCAGGTACACAAAGCAAAAATATATAACAGTTACAATTAAATACATGAACAAATAATAAATTAAAGTTAAGTAAAAGAAGTAGACTAGAAAGAATTTTATTTCAACAAATTTGATTTGCTATACGGCTCTCTATTTAATTAACTCAAAGTTAATTAATATTTTAAGTTGTGTAGAGAGACTTAGCTCAACTTTAATACTCCATATTGCTGATAAAGATTAGCTGGTGCTGACGTCATAGATCACATGCATGGGTATTGGTTGTCTTCTTCTTCTTGGAGTGCAAGTACCCAATTATGATATTTTTTAAAGTGCTTGAAAATATTTTTTGAGTGCTTGAAAAGTACTTAAAATTATTTTGTGTTAATTTGGCTACGCACCCTGACAATGTATTTTTATCTTTGTTATTCACTTAATAGGTACCTATTTTTTTCATTCCAGGGATTTTCAGTTGAAGGAAAAGAAAATGAGCAGGAAATTTTGTCAAAAAGATTGTACCTTTGTCAGTTTTTGTGTGCCCTCATGATAGTACGGCCAGGTATAGTTTCATTTCGACTGCAAATTAGAAATTACTATTATAAAGATGAATAGATTCAGTTATCTGCTGATACTATATTTCTTATTAGGCACGTCTATGTATATTATGTTAATTTAGGTATTAATTGTTTGATAGTCACCTAAATTTTGAAAAATAATCCTTAAAGCATTTAGATTAACTTAAGTAGCTTAAGGAGAAAGGAAATTAATGAGAAGCTTAATTATGTTTTAAATATCATTTTACCTTTTTCTTGCATTTACAGTCCTATTTTTATTTTGTTTTTCTTATTTATTAAAATAATATTCAAGTAGCAAGTTTTGATATATGATGATGCCACAAATTTTTTGATCACTTTTTAATCATCTCAATTTCATTGATTTTAGCCAATTTTCTAAGTTTAATTACCCTTTTTCTTCTATTTCTGCTTTAAAATGTTATTAAATATTGGGCATGAGGAAGTCAAACTGGACATTTTTAAGTCTTTTGAAATTTATTTTTCATCTCCTGAAAATATATGTACTGTAAAAAGAAAGTAATGTTGTGATAAGGCAGTCATCAACAGAAAGAAGACGAAAAAAAGTTATTTTCATAACTGTACTGTTATACTATGTGCATCTTTGACGAGGTATCCTCAAGGGAGAATCATGATAACTTGAAACTATATATAATGATTCGAGACTAACACATAAGTAATTAAAATAACATGCTAGCAAATAGGTTACAGAAGAATAGCGACTAACATAAATTAGTATAGTCCTTATATACTCTCTCTGGATCGGGAGGCAGCTCCGTAGCTCTGCAGCTAAAGACTGTTGCCGTGGATACGTTAATAATGACGAAAAGTGATGTCGGCTGACATCACAACACATGTTATAACAATATATTTTTATTAATATTTTTTTCTTCTTTTGAAACATGCATTTGAATGCAACTAGCTTTCAAAATATGTTACAAGATGAGTGACAATGATAACAAGTCTCCCAAAAAAAGTTTTTCAAGTTTTTGATTATTTTTCAATATTTGATAAAAATTATAATGTGATTTGTGCTTCATTTTGGTAGTAGATTTAAGTTAGTGTAATTTCGAATTTTTTTTTTTTTTAGAACTATGTAGTAAGCTCAAATTCTGGAAGGGAAAAAAAAACTCCTAACCTAATAGTTTTATGTTGGATGCTATGATAATGAAAAGATTGTCTTAGTATCATTAAACCCATTTTCTAGAGTCAAATTTTTCAATAAATAAATAAAGTTTAAAAACCTACTTTTGATTAACTAATTTATTTATTTGTTTGTGAATATTTGTTACTTGCCTTTTTTACAGGTTTAAACATATGTGCAATGGTTTATAATTAAAATGAAGAATTATCACAGAAGATGCTAAAGAACACAACTCTTAAACTAAAATGAATTTAATAGACTGTTTCCTTATTTCTTCTGCTAAAAATTCTGGTTTGAAAAATGTTTCTAAAACAGTAGAATATATATTTTAAAATATACACTAAGATGGTATCCATTATATAAATGCTATCTTGGTATACATTTTAAAATGTATGTGTAGTACCACAATAGTTGTATACTAATAAATAAATTTGTTTTTATTTTTAATTCTTAAAATCAAATGTATTTCTAGTATTTATATTGACTTTTAAATTATTAAGGTTTAAATAATTTAATTTATAGTTTTAAAATTTAAATTGACTACAAATTAAACATAGAAAACAAGGAAGTGTAGAAAATAGAATGCATAGTTTTCCAAATGCTTTTAAATGCAATTTAAAAAATTAGAGATATGACAATAAAGTAGCTACAGACAATGTCTTGATCTTTAGTGAAATTATTCCTTTTATTTTATATGCATAAATTATTCCTTTTATTTTATATGCATGTAATAAATCATTTTTAACTATCACTTTAACTCATGATTTTTAACTAAATCATTTTTATTCCGAACAATCATTTTTTTAACAATTTAATTTTGAATTATAAAAGTTTTATTACTTATTGTTAAAAACTAATCTATTTTTAATTATTTTATGTAATTTAATCTATACCATTTCAGAAGGTCATTTTGTGTGTAAATTATTCGATTTATTCACCACATTTAGCGTGGGACTTGTATATTTGAT
The DNA here is from genome assembly GCF_043381705.1 of Parasteatoda tepidariorum. Classification (NCBI taxonomy): domain Eukaryota; kingdom Metazoa; phylum Arthropoda; class Arachnida; order Araneae; family Theridiidae; genus Parasteatoda; species Parasteatoda tepidariorum. Next base: position 87,346,906 of record NC_092206.1, on the reverse strand, counting down.
GTGTATGTGTTATGAAAAAGTGTGCATATTCAAGCCAAATACCAGCAGACCAGCCAACTCTGAAAGGTATTTCTACTAATGTTTTCCCCAAAAATTAAATGAATCTTTTTTATCTCTATTAAGTAACATTTCTGTCAAGATGCCTTTCAAACTTGAAGTTTCGTATTCATTAAGCTATGAAAAATTTAGATCTGTTATAATATATATGCAATATATACTATTCTTTCAATATATATGTTAATCACTCAGGGGGAACTTAGAAGTTATGAAAAAAGAAGTTATAGTCCAAAAGAGTTGTACCTAAAGATCTCTCTTCTCTAAGTACACATTTTTAACATATTTTTGTAAAAATTTTCGAAGGAATTTTAAAATTTATGATGTAAACAAAAAGTTAACATGACAAATAGTGTATTTAGACTTTTGTAAACTTATTAAAACTTATTATAAATCGATTAACTATAAATCAAGCATTTTAATGTAAAGATTAAATATAAGTAATTTGTAGTAATGTAAGTAGATTATTAAATTAAATATTTAAAATAGAAAAAGATCATAAAATAAGATGAATACTGCATTATTTATTTATTTTATTAAAAAAAAATTAGCATGCATTCCATGTTAGTCTGAGTTAGATTTTAGTGTTCCTGAACTAACAAACTTTATAATGAATGAAAAAAAACATGATTATGTAACAGTTCTGTATGCATACTAATAACTTGTATGTATACTAAAAGTACTTTTAACTGTTTCGTTTAAATATGTGCAAACTTTGGAGATAAATGTGTACATGGGGCAGATAATCGGTGAATTTTTTATATTCAGTATTTAGTATTAGAGTGGAAAACAGTATAAAAGAAAAATGATTCCGTTATCTATATGTGAGAACAGTTTTCATGTTATTCATAGCATTATTCTGATAACAATATTAATGGTCTTGTATTTAAATATCAGGATTTTAGTTAAGTATTGCAAGTTTATAAAAATATTGCTATTAATTTATGCAAATAAGCAATTTGTAACTATAATCATTAATTGAAAGCATTAAACTTGTTAATCACTCAACAATTATGTTTGTGCTTTATCAAACATAATCATATAAATGTACACCAATCAATTGAGTAGTTAGAAGATTTAATGATTATTTATGCATTTGGATTTTTAAAAAATTTAATCTTTTTAATGAATTATATTTTTAATTATTTTTTTTACATATAATTTCTTATGATTATTTAATTGCTACCGTTCATCCTCTAGATACATTGTCTGCAAATGGAAAAAAGAGAACACTAAAGATATCTGTGATTATTTGTATGAGGTCAATGAATATTTTAACAAACTTAGTGACTTTTCAGAAGTAGACATAAGTGAAGTTGTTCCACTTAATATTTTAAAGCAAAATGAAGAATTTTATGACTACATTTGTGAATCAAATAATAAGTAAGTGATGTTTTAACCTTTAAAGCAAACACATTATTTATAGATGATAATTAATGTCTGGTAAATTTCAACTGTTTAGTAAATGTATAAAGCTAAAAAAAAAATTTTTTTTTAAATTCAAATATTTTATTTTGTAATGACTTACAAAATTGTTTGTCACAAATCTTTTATCCTACATAACATTTAATTTATGTATTTTTATATTTATTTACTTTTAGGTTTGGAGAAAGGCAGATAATTCATTTGGATAAAATAAGAGTGTTTGCCCAAAATTCGTAAATCTATTTTTCTCTTAATTTTTTTTTTTTTTGAAAGCATTTATTATCTATTTAATTTTCATAAATTAATTATAAATTTTTTTAGTGAGTTGCGTGAGGAGCGACAACCTGACTTACGAAAAGAATGTTTAGAACATTGGCAGGTAATGTTAGGCTGAAAATATTGTGATTTTATCATATTATGTGATATATTTAGCTGACTTTTTGTGCATTGCTTCTTTTCAATAGGTTCCCGATGAAGTTAGGAAAGCCCCTGCTAGACCAGAGGCAAGTAAGAGATATGAGCAATTATTGCAAGTAAGTTGAAAATATTTTTTCCCCCTTTCTTTTTTTCTAAGAGTTGAAGAAATACACTTGTTTTTCATACTTCAGTTATTTTTCGACATGTGAAGCTAGTAATGTAAAAGTTCTAGGGAAAAGTTAAAAAGCCTTAAAGGGAAAAGTTCTCAAAAATGTTATGTATACCTCAGAACAGTTCTAGTCTAAAAACTTAGAACAGTTTTACTCTAAAACTGCAGAATAAATCTAATTTAAAACTACAGAGTTCTACTTTACCTACGGAACAATTCATATCTTAGACATGAAGAACGTTATGTATGCTCTTAATAATTTTTATTTCAGTTATGTAGGTTTAATTCATTATATATCATGATATCCATAAAAGAAAAAATAAATGGTTAAAATCTGTAGAAAAATTGAAGGAAACTGATCTGCCAAATGAAATCATGAAAGGAAATACGGAAAAAGAACTGCGGTAGCTGGACTAGTTAAGGAGGACCTTAGGGTTTTTAAAATTAAGCACTGTGGAACGAAACTCTGTCGAGGATGCGGTGGAAATCATGGTAGAGTAGTAAGCTAAGGACTGTAGAACCGGAAAAAACGAAGGCATTTGATATTTAGTTAATAAAGTTACTTTTAAAAATTAATCTAGCAAAATGGTTTTTCGATTACAAGAGTAATAATTTAACTAGTGGGAATTGTTTGCTTATTTTTGATGATACCTGCAAAACATCTGTAATCACCCAAAAGTCTTTTTGCGGAACATTAGATATGATTCTACTCTCAGGAAATGTCTATGAATAATTTAAACACATATTTATCAAAGGGTTATAACATTTCTTGACTAGAAAAGTTAGTACACTTTTGCCTGTTAAATAGACAGTTAGGGATAATAATTTTTTATGTCTGTCTGTTTTGTACTTTTGTTTGAAAACTGTATGAGTCCTCATTTATTAAATATTGTTTTGTTTTTTTAAATTAATGAACTATATTTTACTTCTTATTTCAAGGGTGAAAATTTAAAATATCTTAGCTCTTCACCCGAAATACTTACAACCAGTTCTTTTAAGAAATTAGAGCAAGTGTTTGATTTTTACTGTGTTATCTGTGGAGACTGCAAACCTGACCAACATCCAACCCTCTTTCTTGGTCTTGGGGTATGACTCAATAATGTTTCTACTCTATTTTTATTGAATATATGTTTTAGATTCTTTTTAATAATGTATTGATGACCAATATTAATTTTAAGCATAACTCTGAAAATTGTTCAGCTTTTTGTTAAAAATTTTATAATGTTTTTTTTTTTTTTTTTTTTTTTTTTTTTTTTTTTTTTTTTTTTTTTTAAATGTAGTATCCAACTTGAAATTGATCAGTTAATTTCTTTAAATGTATAATAAAATTGCTTATTTTTTATATGAGAATTTAATGAAATTTAAATTGCATTAAAAGAGAATGCATAAATTCAAAAAGCAAATTTTATATATATCTAATTTATCAGAATGCACATTTTGAAAAAAATTAAAGGTTGATATTTACACTGGTGCCAACTATTACAATTTATCTGTAATTATTACGATTTTATAAACAAGATTACAGTGTTCGGTTGCTATCAATAAAAATTATGGATTTCGAGAATTTCTGTAATAATCTGTTTAATTGTGCTTTTTTTTCTTTTCTTTTTAATTTTGCTGTGTATGACTAATTTATGACAATATTTTTTTACACCTTAATAATTCTCAAAACAATAAAAAAACAAAAACTATTTCATGGCAGCAAGAAATATAAAAAAAGGAAAGTAATCTCTTCTTTTCACCTTCCAACAAGCTATTTTGAAACTTGATCTTCTCTCCTGAAAAAAAAGTATGAGTGTTGTTGGCAGCAGGGAGCGGTAGTTATACGTATACTTGAATAATTAGAATTCTCTAAAATTCAAATTAAAAAATGTCTTGAATCTTCATCCAATTAAATTCTCTAAAGTTAAAAACAAGAAAAAGATAAAAAAGAACAGCAGATATTTAGGGGATATAATTTTTTTTCTTTTTTTTGGTGTGAAATTTAGAGAACGATTATGACTGCTTATTTTATTTCCGTCCCCCTCAAAAATTGAACCCCTGTGATGCCCTCCTGTAAAAAAAGCAAAAGAACATAAACTCAATTCTAAAATTCTGTGAGCGAAAATCTTTAGTAATTCAAATATTGGATGATAAAAAAGCAATAAAAGCTTGTTCTAATTAAATCAAAAATTTGAAAATGGGTTCAAAGTAAACAATTTATTTTATAATGAGGTAGAAAGTTTTAGTGTTTTATAATTTTTTATTAAATACTTTTTATTACATCACTCTCCCATGTTTTTTCTCTCATTGCATTTTTTTTATTTGTCTTTAAAAACTCTAAGTATAAACTGTTATAGTTCTTTTCTTCTTTTACTGTTAGAATAATTTTAAATTTGTCAATTCTGATAAGCTTATATGTTAAGGTGGGTACTTAATATAAACGAGACCAAAGGTAAAAACGAGACTTGAAGTTTTCTGAGCTCAAATGTCCAACATTTTTGCATATCACTATAATGTGCATTTTAAATGTTCCTGTTCATTCTAAATAGTAAAATATTTGAAAATGATGCATAAGTATTTTTAATAATTTGAAATTATTTTTATTACTTGGGAAAAATTATATTTTTTGATCTCAGTACTGAAAATCTGAAGCATTATAAATTATCTTAATCATTTAACTTTTACATTTATATTTTAAATCAGTTATTATATTTTTTTTAGAAAATTAAATTATTTAAATAATTAGTTTTATCATATAAGTTAAATAATCATTGATAGTGTTGTACATGTATCATTTACTTTGTATTTTATTTTATAAATAAATTATTTATAATCTTTAAAAGTAATAAAATTTACATAAAGTTATAATCATATTTTTTTTTGTATTAAATATAATTTACATTTTTATTGAATATAAAATTTTGTTTAATTGTTTTTTAAACCAGGAATTTTCAGAAATGTGATCTTAAATATCCGAGGGGGGGATTTCTTTTTAAATGTGAAACCTATGTGTTACCAGCTATTATTATTTTGTTGTTAGCTTTCAGTACTTATGTCTGATTTTATTTGTAGAGATCTAGCAGTTACAGATACGACTCAAAAAGTTGTAAGTGGCTCAAACTTGAAGAAAAGCTTGATCTTCCTGCTGATACTCTTTTTTATGGCGAGCTTATTTTAGAACTGAAAGGAGAGGTACATGCCATACGTAATCAAATCAGCTAAATACTAGAAAAACTAGTACTAACACTTCTATAACATTTATTTAAACTTGTATTTTGTTTTCACCTCTGTAAATGTAGGTCAATGATGTTAAAAAAAATTTTTATGTAAATTAATTTAGAAAATGTTTCTAAGTCAAGTTTTCTAAATTACCCAACAACAATATTGTTATTATCTTTCAATTTCAGTGTGAGGAATATTGTATTGGTCAGAGGAGTTAAGCTACTTTTCTTTCTGTACTTGATGTCGAATTACTTACGTTATTACTGTTTACTTACGAATTACTTTTGCTAGCATAAATTCCACTGATGATTAATAAAATTCTATAAGAGAACGTATTTATTTACAATTAAGAAAGTATAATTAGAAACGTGGTTTAAGAATTTTTTAACTGATTAATTTGGGATCACAGAGTAACCATTACTGTCCATCTTTCCTTTCTCACATTAAAAAAATCTCTCTTTTCATATCCCAACACCTGCTCTTCTTGAATCATGTATATATTTATCAGTCCACATCTTGAGATCCCATTTTTCTTTCATGAATTTGTTAACCAATAGGAACCAAGCCCTTTGCTCAGTTGATTTGAATTTGTGAATCCTTACAAATCTTAAAGTGTGCAGATTTTGTCTTATAGTTTTGAGTTATTAATTAGCTTTTGTACGAAAAGAAATTTTTTATATAAACCTTCCTCTAAAAGCTATTGAATTTTGCTTGTTGTAAATGTTGACAATAGATCTTGTTTATGTATAGAGCAATTTTAAGTAAGCATGCTATTTATGAAATATCTCTATTAGTAAAAATTATAATATTATTAGAAAAGTTCTTTAGCCTAAGTAAATATTAGGCTAATAATGACAGTTCTCTAATAATGAATCTAATATTTGAAATTGTTAACTTCCTTGTTCTTATCTGCTCTGCTTTAGATTTTGTAGGAATTAATAAGGTATTCAGAATTTTGTTAAAACTCCATCGGGCGCGTTGATCTGACAGATACAGACGTGTCAATATCTCTGCTTTTGTCCCCTGAAACATTTTCTTACGACCTTGACCTTATCAGTATCTGTCCATCTGGCCCCCTGCTACTTTGGAATGCAGTAGTGACCAGTTCGGTGTAGGAGTATTTCCTGTTTCCAAGCTTGTTTGGAATTTTGTATCTGTTAGATACACGCGCCCGATAACGTTTGTCTCGTGAAGCTACATGGAAGTATTGAGATTCCCTGAGCGTTTTTGATTTATCTTTTTCCTACGATGAGTGCTAAACGCTTTTTAGATTTGAAAAATCAGAAAGACCTAGAGCTAGTTCATAGTATTCTATTTAGTGATGGAAATGAGGAATTAAATGCTGAAGAATTTGATGAAAGTGATGCTGACGAAGAAGATATTTTAGAAACACGTGAAGCTGATTGTCATGGCAGTGAAAGTGTTTATAATGACTCAGAACTCGATGATGATGTTAATAATGATTATTTTTATGTAGGAAAGGACAATAATACTTAAATGGGCAAAACAGATCGGAAGAAAAAATTTGACTTAAATTTAGAATCGGATTCAATTATAATAATTGATTTGTCACTTTTATATTATGTATTATTTGTGCATAACTGTCCTTTTTATACTTTTTCAACAGTTTAACATGTTTAATTAAATGTTTTTTACAGCATTTAACTTTTGTAATAGCGTTTGTGATTAATAAATAAAAATTATTATTGAAAAAATTAAAAAATATGTAAAAATTAAAAATATACATAAAAAAACTAATAAAAGGTACGGGTGTAAAAGCCTGGACCTAAAAAGAGTAAAAATAGGAGATTTTAAGTAATACATATTAACAGAAAACACACAAAACAGAGATGTATCTGACAGATACATCGCGCCCGATGCCGTAAGTTTCGAGACGCGCCCGACGGAGTGTTAAACTTAATGTAAACACTCAATTTCATTCTTTCTTTATATTTTTCTCTTCCAAATTTCTGGTTAGATTTAACTATTTTGGTTTCTTGAAATTTAAAATTATAAATAATCTATCATTAAATAATTTGAAATTATTTTTCTAAAATTTATACTTTTACTCTGATATACAAATTCTACTATGATTAAGAGTTTATGTTTTTATGCAGAATTTTTTTTTATTGTGTTATTTGTTTTCAAAACTTTGCTCCAATACATTTATTTAGGGCAGGGCTCAAAGAAAAATTACATGCCTTCATATTTTTGATGCTATGTATTTGGGAGGAAAAGATGTTAGAAATTTTCATTTTCAAGACAGGTAAAACTAAAATAAAATGTACTTTATTATTTTGAGTATTTATTATTATTATACGTTGTAAAGTTCAAATTTATGTTTTTCTGTGCATGTAATCCAATAGAATGTTATGCTTTGGTTTCAAAAGAAAAAAAAATGCAATAGAAGCTTTGACATAAATTTTTATTTTATAATTAGAAATAAATTTTGGCATTACTTTAAGTGTATTGCTTCTGTTTTTTTTCTGAATAAAGATTTAATTACAAGGGAGTTCCAAAAAACAATGAAAAAATACATAAACTAACACTAAATAAATAAAATAAAATTTTTAATACCATTTGCAGTTAAGATTTTCTTTTGCTGTGAAAATTAACATCAATCTGTAACTTCTATTCACGTATTTTCATGTTATATAAAGTATATTCGGTTAATTTTGTAAATCTGTTGTATCTATTTATGAATGTACAGACATTGATTTTAAAAAATCAATTCAAACAAAAGTTTGAATTCAATTTAAATTTTATACCTACATATACATTATGCTTAATTTATTGAGCATTTTCCCCACTTTACTTAGATTAATTTAAAATTTTGTTTAAAATAAAATTTAGTGTTGAGAAAACAATCTTGATCTAACTATGAAATGCAGTGTAGGGAAAAAGTGATTTTACATAATACAGGAGAAAAGTTTACTGACATATTTCAATAAGTAACTGTTCAATGAATGAACGAAAAAGCTGTTTGGTTTAACTTTGGTGTTGCTAAACTTCATTTCTTACTTTTATAAGAAGAATAATTTTTAATTCCATTATTAGTTGAAAAGGTTTAGCAATTATGGTAACTTTCAATTCTTATTTATTCCAGCTCTACATATATTGTCTATTTAGTAATTGAAAAAAGTAACAAATTTACCTTTCTGTTATAGATATTGATGATTATTGTCTTTCGTTTTCAGGTTATCACTTGCTGAGAAATTTGTGAAAGCTATATCTAAACCAAGCAAATCTGATTACACTAAATTAAGAGTCAAAGAGGCGTGGCAATTACCTGATATTGAACAAATTTTTCAGAGGTATTTTCTTATTCAATTAAAGCTATGTATTTCTATCAAATTGCTCTGTATTATTTAATTTTTTGTGCATAAATTTAAAAAATTTAATTTTATTATAGATTATAAAATCTAGTAAACTCCTAAATATCTATGAATTGTTTATCCACTATTGGAAGAAAATCTACGATCATAGAATAGGTTTTTAAATTTCATTTACATTTAAACTGTTCAGCTACACAGAGGCATTAATTTTAATATATATATATGCTTTGGCCCCGTGGCAGAATCACGGCGACAGACACGGAGTTCTTGAAGAAACGTTCTTGAAGAACTCATTGTCACGGAGTTCTTGAAGAAAGAATTTCCCTTTAGAAAGTAAAAAAATTATGTTTTCTTTTCTGCAAAAATTTTTTAAAAATTTTTCTCTCTGTAATTATGTTTAAAAGATGCCTTTTTCACTCATCAGAGGGAAAAGAAATGTTCTTAATTTTTCTATTCTTATTTGAGAAGAATGAAAAGTAAAGAACATTGTAGCAAAAAATTTCGTTTCTGCTGAAATATTTTTTTTCCCTCCACAATTAAACTCAAGAGATACCTTTTTCATGCAACAGAGGGGAAGATATGCTCATGATTTTTTTTTATTTATTCCCTTTTGGGAAAAATAAAAAAAAATGGTTTTCTTTCTTTTACTGATTTTACGATTTTTAATTTATTTTTATTATGTGATGATGATTTACGAAATGCCAAAAAAGAAAAATTAGTGTGTTTTCCTCTTACAAAATGTGAGAATATCGCCCATGATATTAGAAAGAAAAAAACATTACATATTCATTTAAAAAAAACTATTTTATTGTATTCAAATCGGCTTTTCTTTTCATCTACAGCATTTCTGTTACTTTAAATTTAATTAATAACATGTATATTAGTTATTATTAAAAGTATCTTCCAGTAAGATATTAGAGCTAGAGAGGTTTGTTGCAGAAAGCCCCAAAAAATTCTCCCACAGGGTGATTTGCAGCTGCACACATTATTGGCGGTCAGAAAAAAATTTAGTTTTAATAAAATGATAAATAGATTTGAATTTGACTATTGAAGAGATGAGTGAATGAATAGTAAGATATATATATATATATATATCTTCAGTTATGATTTGCATCTGAAAACGTTATTGGGGCGATAACGATTTCAGTTTTAAGAAAATCGTAAATAGATTTTACTGTTGAAAAGCTGAGTGGATGAAGTGGGAAGTATTTAGTAGTGAATTTAAGTAAATGAACTTTTAAGTTTATACATTTCTCGTTTTTGTTAATTCTCTCAATCTTTATGTTTTTAATATATTTTTGAACTCATAACTCACTTAATTTTTGGGGGTATATTTATTTGACACTAACTATTTATTATTTGAATATTTTAATGGTTTTTGTGCCTTTCATCTGCTGGATTTCATGGAGGATTTTGAATGTTTCTCAACAAATATAATTTTGCCTAAAAGGCTAAAATGAAGATACATATATTTAGGCTTATATTTACGAAATAAATTTAGCAACCTCAATTTGGAACAAACTTGTACCACTTTTTATCAAGCCTTGTTTGCTTGTAAACCAGCAAAAAAAAAAACAATACAGGGATAGTCGGAGCTCAACTTCGACTCATCAGTCGAAGTTTTGCAGGTGTTTATTGCTTAAGGAGAGAATTCAATAATTATTTATTAAAAAAATTCGTTTAAATATTTTCTGATTTTGTTTTAAATTATATGTCATTTCATCTAAGATGGAATAAAATTCTTTTTATTAACGTTAATAAAAAAGAAGTCTATGGCTGTTGAAGAACATTGAATATTTTCAATTTTTTCATTAAAAATTCACAGTTTTTTACGCAATAATGATAAATTACTTATACTCTAATTTTTTTTTTGTTCACCCCTATAATTACAGTATTAAATCATTATTCCGCTCTGTGATTATGAAAGCTAAATCTTTTTTATCTTGAATCTAAAGAAAAACTGGAAATGCATCGTAAAGAATCTGTACAATTTCTCATTTGAGGTGAAATATTTTAGTCACAACTTATCAGCATTTGTGTAGAATATAGCTGAGAACCATGGAAATTTGATTACAAATGAAAATTGAAATGAATGAATGAATTTCATGGTTGTCTAAATTTTTATAAACAAAAGATATGCTTAATTCTTATTTGGATTCGAAATAATTAAAATAAATTTTGCAAATTTTTTATATACTTTTATCTTTACTCAGAACAACGGCAGAATGTTAAAACTATAATGAGCAATTAAATGGTAAATAAAACTTAAAATTTTCTGGAAATTGAATCATGAAATAACTGTTATGCTCTGTGTATTAGCTCAAATTTGTATTGCCTTAGTAAAAATAATTAAATTGAACAGCAGAGGAAACATTGTGTTTAAGATCTCAATATATTTTTTCTAGTAATATATATTTTGATCTTTTAAGTATACAAGCATGTATACTTAAAAGTATACATGCAAAGTATACATGCCTTACTTTACAAGATTTTTTAAGTATATAAAATCTTGTAAAGTAAGGCATTATATCATGATTCCTATTAATTTTTATTATTTGGTGATTATAGAGTGTATCCATCAAAATATTTTTTTTTGTTTTGTATGAAAGCTATCTTTATGTATGGTTGGTGCCATGCCAGAAACACAAAAATTTATATTCTTCCTAAGTATTCTAGAATAATATATGTTTTTATTTTGCCCTCATAGTTTTCTAAAAACTTACTACTTAGTAATAAAAAAGTACTTTTAAATATGTTTATCTCAATAATAATTTTTCTAACATTCAGGATTTTAGCTGGTGCTGACATTGTATTACGCAACTGATTTTTTTCATTTTCTTATCAATTTGTCAACAATAACTGAAAAATAATTCGTTTTCTTTGTTAATTGTTATTGTCTTACAACTTATGTTTTGTTTGTTATCGAGCTTTTCATTACCATGATAAATATTGACATATTTTATGTTTTTTTTTTTTTTTCAAATCTTGGATAAAGTAGTTAGAATAATTTTAAATTTTATTTTGTGCTTGTAAAAAAGTATTATTTTGCATTTATCTTAACATTTTATTGTGCATTAGTATTTTATGAACTATAATTTTCAGATTGAGCATGAAATTTATCAAGAATGCTCCAGTTCCAAGGCTATGTTTTGACCTGGGAGATGGACGACATATTTTACCTACCGGCTTATTAATTTTCAAGACTACAGCAGGTGTATATTATTTCGATTCATTGATTTATGAACTGCTAGCCTATCTAAAAATTTATGAAATATATAAATTAAAACTCTTTCCAATAACTTTAATTCTCCCCAATTACAATTTTTTCCCTTAATTTATTTGCACTAACAATATTATGAAAACTTATTTATGTGGTTTAATCAAAATAAAAATTTGAACATTATTGTGTCTGTAAATGTTTTAAAGCTAAATATGAGCTAATTGTATTTTTAAAAAATTTTTTTAATCCAAATTAGCACAATATTCTATTTTGATAATTGACACTGTTTTGTAACCTAACTAGTCAGATCATATGTTAAAGTTTTGTTCCTAAAAGTACTCTGCTTTTTCAAAAATTATCTTGTAAATACCAATTAACTTTTAATAATTTGATTTTTCTTATAAAAATCCCATTTTAAGTTAGACTTACAATTTTTTATAAAAAGTATTTACTTTTATTTGCAAACCTTCTTCCTCATCAATTCTAATAATTATGCTTACAATAGTAAAATCTTGTTTTCCATGATCTGCGACAGTTTTGCCTGATAGTTTGTTAGTAATAATATACTTACAAGCGTCCTGTGTTTTGGTTTGATTTGTTTCTGTATTCAATTCAAAACTTTTTTAGTTTCTCACAATGAGAAGAATATCTGTTTAGATCTTTATTTTTATTAGAAAACTTTTAAATTTAATGAATATGAGAAATAATCTATTACAATAAAGCTATTCAATATCATCTTGTAATGCTAGTGTAAAAGCAGCATGACTATATGTTTCCTTTCTCTGTTTTTAGCATTCATAAAAGCATATTATAAAATGCTAACTTGCTTCCAAAAGCTTATCAATTATGTGCTTTCTTTATTTATGTATCTTATGTGTTTTGATGTTCATGTGTATTTACTCAGTTCTTGAGAGAAATAATAGATAATTGATTTAAACGGAGAATATGCACTTAATATAAAATAAACAAATAGTTTACTAAAGAATAATACTAAAGGATACTTATAATGCTAAGGAAATATAGTTTTAAATATGTGACATTTTTAAAACTATATTTCTCAGGAATTGTTGGACCAATTTTGTATTTTGCCATTTAAAATTACATTCTTTAAAATGATGTAAAAATTTATATACCTTACAATTCCAAATGTTTGAACTATTATTAAATAATATAATAAAAAATTAAATATTATATTTTGTTTGGAATTATCTTTAAAAAAACTAGTTTTATAATTGTATGTAAAAAATTTCCGATTTGCGGAATAAGTTCCCGATAAAAAAGTAAAATCAAAAATTAAGGAGTCCAAATATTTGATTGATTTCATGTCCAAATTTTTTGGACTGTATTTTCAAGATCGCAGCTTCCCCCTATTTATGGGGTCAGGAATCATAATCCATTGAAAGAATGGTATGGTTTTTTTTTTTCCTCCAGAGAAAGTTCATTTTTTGTGTGGTTTCATAACTTACAATATTGTCTACCCTAACTTACTAGAATATAGGTCACCCCTTCGAACCATTAATATTGAATCCTGATATGTTGACTATTTGATCATTTGATAAAAGTTATTGAGGATAAACTTTTTTTCGCATTGCACATAATAATTTATATTTAATAGTTTAGCTAATTATAAAATTATATAGAAAATTTTTTATTTCCTTACAGAACCATGGATTACTGCCTTTAGCAAAACAAATCAAAGACAGTATTTATTCAATACTAGAAGGAATGTATCTTCTTTTGAAAGAACAGATGCTGCAAATGCTAATTTTCAGTAAGTTTAAGCTTTATATCTATCAAATTAATAAGTTATTATTAGGTATACTTATAGTTCTTTTTAAATACCAAGAGGCTTTGTCCCCCTTTTGCTTTGCTCACCAACCTCCAATGATTGCTTTACACTCATCATTTAATTATTCTAATTATTTGTTACAGTTTTAGAATATGTTAATCAGAACAAATACCTGGATTTTAAAAAAATGTAAACTTAAGATTACATAATATAATGTAAAAAAAAAAATGAGATGTAATTTTATTTATTAGTGAAACTTGTGTCATCATAACAGTTAAAAAAAAAATAGTTTTCTTTCTCTTGAATTGAGTTTTTTGTATTTTTAAAAATTTCAATGTAAATGTTCAAATTTATTTCTAAAAACATCTTATTTCTCTCTCTTTTTTTCTCCTTTGATTAACTTTCGACATCAACTAAAACTTGTGCCTATAAAATAGTGATCTCAAGAAAGAGTAAAAAATAATTACTTAAAACTAAAAAAAAATTGCTAAGTTCATGAAATTGCAATAACTTTATTTTGTACTTTTTCATGTATTCATTGTACTTTCTGTAGTTTTTAATTTAAAGTTTGTAAGTATTATAGTTTTTGTGCAGCAAAACTAATTGAAATTTTATTATATTATTTAATAATAGTTGGAAAAGTTATGTGAAATTTTTAAAAAAATTGAGAAAAAAATCACAGAAAAGCATTTAAAAGTGCAATCAATAAATTTTGAGCAAATAGAAATTTTAAAAAAGCTAATTTTAAGTTCAAAAGTAAGATTTGAACATTTCAGCATATCAAGTTTTTAACTTTATAATTCATTTCTGTGTGTGCTGTAGAGCAGATAAAATTTTAATTCTTTATTCCCGGTACATTTTTCTTTACGTCTTCATTAATTTCAAATTTCTAAATCTTAAAAAAAATTTCAGCAGCAAAACAAGAGGTAACCCGAAATTAAGCATCCAAAACAGCATCGGCTCTGATGATTTTCAACTTAGAGAAGAAGAAAAAAATTAAGAGAGTTAATAGTTACAAATTATTGATGCACTAAAAAAATTATTTTGTTGCCTTGTAAAATAGTTTATAACCTTTAATGTGTCTCATGTCATTTTTTTAACGTACACTAGATTAATATTTAATATATTAGAACTTTTTTTTATGATAAAATTTTAGTGCTATCTTGCTAAAATTCTATTATTTTTATAGGGCTTATATTTCTTTTCTTTTAATCTTTATTTGTTAGAGATTTCCCTTTAAGATGCATGTATATTTGAATATTCTGTAGTGTTTTTTTACTAATATTTATCCAAAAATATAATTACATAAATATTCTAATTGTTTTCAGGTCTTGTTTTTCTAAGCGGATACTTTGGAATTGGGAAAGGGGTGTAAGACTTATTCCAGAACAAAATGTTGATTGCCAAAACAACCTCGTTCATGGGCATATTCTACTGGAATTTTTAAATAATAGGTTAAACAAGCTAATGGGTCGCCAAAGATAATTCTGTTACTTATAATATTTGAAAGAAAAGGAAATATTCATCTGTAAATATTCATTATATTAAAATAAAGTTATTGATGAAAAAATTATTACATTTGTATTTTGTTAACATTAATTAACATAAAATGGAAGAAACTTGGGCTGCATTTTTAAAACTAGTAATATATTGGCAGATTAAAAGACAACAATAGACAGAAAAACAAACAATGATATGACAAGAAACACGCATAACGGCTTTAAAATATCGGGCGAACTTTACAAATCTGTATAGGGCCGATATTGGGTAAATAAGGGAAATAAAATATCGGGTGAATTTCAAAATTTTATATAGAGTTAACATTGACTGAATAGTGGCTATAAAATATCAAGTGAGTCGGACGTTTCTATATCCGTAACATATTGGGCGTTTATAACCTTGTTGAGACAAGATTGGCCCAATGAATTATTGGCTAGGTTTGTTACTTAGTATTGTTTTCAGAAAAATACTTTAACTCAGAATTTCTACTAGATATCAGCACAATGCACTGAAATATATTCCCTTCATAGAAACTGGGAGTGTATTCCACTAAAAATACTCAGTTGAACAATCAGAATATATGTTTTTCTAAATAATGTTAGTTCTCAAATTATAGAATAGTTGTAAGTGAACGAAATAGCTTTGTATGCCCGTAGTTTGTTTTTTACTATTCAAAGCAATTCTGTAAAAAAATTAAAAATCGTAAGTTATAAATACTAATTTTTTAGTTTACATTTTTTGGATCAGGAAAAAAACAGTTAAAAAAAGAAAGATATTCTATATGTAATAAAAAATTGACCTTTATTATTAAATGTGACAGATTTTAATTTATGGCTTGTTTCGCAAATTCACCTATTTGTTGAATAAATAAGAGTTTACTGTATAACATATGTGGCAAATAGTAACATAGGTATCTAGTTTCACTTGAAGTACTATTTTTTAAATTAATAATTACTTTATACAAATACGTAAAAAAATTTTTTATTCAAAACTATAATTAATTTAACTATCATTTAAAAAGGCTATCAAGTGTATTTTTTAGATTTGAACAAAAGTTATTTATAAAATCATATTTAACAACCGAATTTATGAGATATGTATGCCAAAATGGATTATGGTTGAATGGTGAAAACGTTGAATAGAACAATGTGAAAAACCACGTTTTTTGCATAATTCCTGGGGGAGGAAATGATGTGGTAAAGAAAAAATCTCATTTTTAAAAACGAAAATAAGTACCTTTAAGCACTTTTTAAAAACGTTACGCACCCTGATCAACATTATAAGACATATTATTTTTAAAAATACCTACATTTCGTGACAATATTAAAAGAGATTTCAGTTCTTAGCACAGATTTGGACTATTATTTAGCTACAGTAGGAGCTTCAAAAAGGTGATATCTTTTAAAATTATTTGTGTGAACATTGAAAATAAATGTTACAAATGTGTTAAATTTATAATTAGGCTACATACAAAACTTTTTTCAAATTTTATTCATGAATTAGTATTATCAACTTTTAAAATTAAATTGCATGAATAAAAAAAGCGATGTTTGATTTTAAGATCGTATGAATATGAATCCCGATAATTTAATCTTAAATTGAATAAGAATAATTGAAATGAATAAATTTTAAGTCACATGAATCACAATATTGGTTTTTAAATTCATGAATACGAATCATAATATTTGATGTGAAAATGTTTTAGTTTTAAATCACATAAATACTAATTGCGACATACTTATGAAACGTATATGATTTTTAATTTGTGTGATTACGCAAAGTGTATACATGAAATGTGGTTGGTGCAATGACAGGACATTGCAAGTCAAGGTTAAATTCAGGAGTATAATCTGTAAATATGAATAGTAAAATAAGTTTCGAAAAACATGTTAACCAACAAATTGTTCACAATCATTATTCGTAAATCTCGATGCTGGTTTGTAAATCACAATCTCTACTTTGTCAAGGTTAAATTGAGGAGTATAATCTGTAAATATGAATAGTAAAATAAGATTAAAATACATGTTAACTAATGAATTGTTCACGATCATTATTCGTAATCTCGATTTTGATTCGTAAATCACAATACCTACTTTGTCGTCAATAGGAATCGTAATACGAGAATCATAATTCAAAGAGAATAAAAGCGAATCTGAAGAATTACATTTTGCTTTATTGTGATAATGATTACACATTGAAGAATGTTAAATGGAAATGATAAAAACAAACTCTTATATTAATAATAATACAATTAAAATGACAAGTAGATAAGTATTAAGGATAATGAAGTTAAAACAGCAAACGATTTTAAAACTTAGAAAACTGCTACGTATGGAGAAAATCGAAAAAATACATTATAAAATAGTTAAATTAACTTTTCAACACAGAAGTTTGAAAACCTGACTAGTGTTCAACACTTCTGAAGTTTTTTTAATTAAAAAAAAATGAAGTCTAGTCTTTTAAATATATTGTTCTAATTTTTATTTATTGGAGAATATTAAATTCATAGAAGACTTCGGGCATGAAAAAAAAATTTTTTTTTTTCACAGCTCTCTTTCTGGTGCAGCGTTATGTTACTGTTTTTAATTTATTGACTTTAATAACAAAAGACAGATTAAAACCCAAGTGATACTTTTATTGACATTAATGGACTTCTGGCAAATAAGTTATACACAATTTTGGCATATTTACATTTCATTCGTATAAAAAAAGAATTCCTTAATGCATAGTGTCTAATAAGAATTTCTTTTCCTATATTTTTTTACAAGTCATAAAATTGTGTACAAAAGTTTAATGTACAATTGGTAGAAATGGCTGATGAGCATCTACCATAAATAATAATTTTGTAACTATTCTTGAAACCATCACAGACAGTCTCTCTGTTACCATTGTGAGTTACCATTAGGCAACAAAAAGAATGAATTTGGTTTTAGGCATCACAAGAATGTCATTTCCCTGATCTTGCACCCAGGTTATTTGTAGCTGCACCTTGCAGTTGGCGCATCATATTCTGTAGTCCACTGATGCCACCTATAAATATAAAAATGAAACTATTTTATCAGATTTTTTTAAGACAAATGAGGATCAACCATTTTTCCTACAAGTGAAACGAGATAAGAGTGCGATTTAATCTGATCGATAATAATCAAGATATTCGTGCAATCATTTAGAGATTTACATGTTTCAATTTAAAAAAGAAAAAAAATTGCAAATCTCTATGTGATTGCAAGAATGAAATAAATTGCAAGAAATTAAATAATCTTTCCCATCATAGAAAAAATCAATAAATTAAGGAGTCAATTAAAAATATACCTATGGCAAACTAAGAAAAATTTATGGTTAAAAAAATAATTTAAAAAACTAAAATTATTGATGAAATTCTAAAAAAAAGATATACAATTTAAAATAAATATTAAATACAATAATGATTCTAAAATTAACAGTGATAACAAATAAGTTTCCAATCAGAAAATATGATTTTAGTTATTTGTATAGATCACAGACATCAAAACAAGTAATTGGAATTTGAAAAAAATATTGAAACGGCATAGTGATACAAACTTGTATTTATATTTCCCTTTAGTAGAGCATTATCTTTCTTCCATTCTTTTTTTTTGAAAATAAAAAACAAGAACTTTTCCTTTTTAAGAACTGCTGAGAAATTGCAAACGTAATATCTAATTTCAATGAATTTACTTCATAGGTAACTGCTAACTTTGGATTAGAGATATAAAATATTTTGAAGCTAGCATCACACTGGAAACATTTATTATGGTACACACCATTTTTAAAATTATTTGCATAGTAAAATTCAAAGAAAAATTACATATACATGCATATAAAAACATTCATAATAATAAAAAAATAATTGGTTCAACTAATATCTAATAAAATTTTTTTTAAAAAACTTACCCATTTGTTGTAATACTCTAGGATCCATCATTTTTGCCATCTGTTGATTTAATTTATTTATTTGAACGGAGTTAACATTTTTTGCTATATCACCACCTAAAGAAATACAAAATAATAAATTTCAGTCAAGTGAAATGTGAATTTAATAAAGACTTAATTTAATTAAAATGGTTTTACATTCATTTATTTGAATAAAGATAAATTGTAACTTTCATTTTACATTCAGGTTATCTGCTAAATTTAGTTGTTAGATTCATGACTTCAACCTAACACTTTCCATAATTTACACATGTTACATTATTCATGATTTATATTATTACTCAGTATAGCCGAAAGAAGATCTAAACCTGTAACTTTCTCTCTTAAAAAACAATATTGCTTTACGCTTTGCATGTATTTTTATTAAGCGAATCGAAGCAAATACAATAAAAAAGTATACCGAACTACTAAATAAACCGAAAATAAAATAACTCAGCAATTAGTGGTTACAAGCATTCAAATTAGAACATAGATTTAAAATTATTTAATAATGTCTTTTAAGAACATTTTACAAAGCCAAAATTTTTCATCTGATAGAAATTCAGATATGCTATTTTCAAAAGGGGTGTAAACTTAATTTCAAAGAAAGAAAAGTATCAACATTATTCATGAACTAAAAAATTACTATATATATATATAAACAAATAAAAAGATAACATTTCAAACACAAAAATATTAACTTAACACAATTTTTCAAACTTAAATCATTTTTAAATGAGGTTTTACTAAAATTTTAATATTTATCAGGATCAAAACATTTTAGTTGAGTTAATTTTTTGCTTCAGTATTACAAATACAATTTTAATGTAACTACATACAAAAATAAAATATATTAATTATCTGATTATTAAATTATATTGCATTAAGAACTAGAACACTCTTACTACTAAACACAAATACTTAAACTATCCACTCTTTACAGGGATTAGATTTTTTAGATATTGTCTCTCGAATTTCAGCCTTTTTAACGAAAACTCAGATTTTCTAAAAGTTTAGATTATTTTTTTGTTTTATAAATATTCCACTTTTTCTGAAATGTAGTCGTTGCAATTAATTATATTTTCGAAGATAAACAAAAAATTCAAACTACGTTGTAGCTGCTAACCCTTCCGCATTTTTACTCATTTTGTCTATTTTCTCTGTTTTTAAGCGCAAAAAATAAGATTTTCTGTATTTTCACCCTCCCGCCAGATAGCTTGTATTTTCATAATTCAGGCGTAGCTGTTTCTTGCCGCGAAAGCAAACAAAATAAGGGTGAAAATATTTATTACCAGTAGAGTTGGCAGCTATGGAATAGGGAATTGCACTACGTGGTTTTTAAATCACACTAATACAGATTACGATGTGCAATTTTTAGATCCTACAAATATAAGATGTTGTGGGATTTTTTTTTAATCGCATGAATGTGGATCAAGATATGTCATTAATATATCCTGTAAATACAAATTGTGCTCTTAGATTTCATAGATAAACTCCTTAAAAACTGCTTTGCAATGCTAAATTGCACAAATACAGATTCCTTTGTGTGATTTTTAAATCACTCAAATACGGATTACTGTGTGATTTTTAAATCACATGAATACAAACTGCAATTTTATTATCTTTAAATCACGTGAATAAACATCGCGATCTGTGATTTTTTAAACCACACGAATGCTGATCGCGATGTGTCATTTTCAAATCGCACATATATGGATCACCATGTGTCATTTTTAAATCACACAAATGCAGATCATGACGTGCAATTTCTAAATCGTGTGAATACAAATCGTGATGTGTGATGCAGGATTTTCAAATCGCGCAACATTATTAAGGGCCCCAATGGCCAAAATCCATTATGAACTGGAAAGTTTTTATGATAAATTTCGAAAAAAAATAAAATATCTTTTACATTTTCATTTTAGAAAAAGTGATTTAGTACCTTTAAATAAGCCTTTGATGCCACCCATTTTCTTTACCATGGCAGCAAATTTAGTATATTGTGAAAGCAACTCTTGAACGTCTCTCGTAGCAACACCAGCTCCCCTTGCTACCCTTGTAATACGACCTGTTTGTCTAGAAAAAAGCTTTGCTCCTTCCCTGTGATCTAATTCTGTAACAAAAAAATAGAGATAATGTTTTAATATATATTATTATAATTATTTTAAACACTTTTTAAAAAAAAAAATAGTAGAGAGAAATATGGACAATATAGGAAACTTAGAAACAATTTCAACTTATAAATTTTAAACCTTTTTGCTTTCATTATAAAGAGAAAAAACTCTTAGAATAAAACAGTTATGTAATACAAGCTCTGATTCATAAAACCTCTAAAGTTCTGCATATTGATTCCTAAAAATCCTTTTAACTTTTACTAAAAATTACTAATTATTTGAAAAATTCAGATACAGTTAAGGTACAGTGAGAATTAGGCAAATCTAAAATTAATAGTAGCTTTTATCTTCTATTAAAAATATATATATTTAATAAAAGTTGCAGAACTCCTTTCCTTCTATTCAAGTGATTTCAATATAGGATAATTAAATTAGTAGGTTTTTTTGTTTGCTTGAACAAATTAAAGAATTAGTTATAAGTAATTGACGAAAATCTGAAAATTTCTTTTAACTGTTTAATTTCACAATATTTTAAAAAATGCACTGGTGAAAGTCAAAAAATTGTTAGGCGTGTGTAACCTAATTTGAATTCCATCACTATGATACAAATTATCACATTTGATTATATATATATATATATAAATATTGAAATTTTCCAAAATAACAGGCAAAATTTTCTATAAATCTATTTTCCAGAATTAGAACATTAATTCTGGAACTAGGAAAAAAAAATTTTTTTCCTCTTTTTTTTTTAGAAAAATTTTAATTGGCATTCATTACGAATTTATTCTTATCAGCAATGTCAGCATCACGGCTTGAAAAGTCTCAAAATTTTTTAATGCTCTCAAGGAGATATAATCTACAAAACACATGTCTGTATGAAAATATTACATGCCCCCTTAACATCTGTTCTTGTTTCATATAAATGAATGTACCTATTACTAATCTATCAAATATTAACGTTGTATCTACATCAACACTTTAAGGTTAAGAATAAATAAGAGGTGTTAAATATTAAGCATTATTAAAGAAATATTAAGCATGAATGAAGCAAAAAATTCAAGGCCTATTGGATAATATATATTCTGTGTAAATATGCATACATATTGAGGTAAAATCAATAGTGTTCGACCAAAATATATACATATTTCTAATATCAAAGATTCAAACCTCGGTCATTCATGCTGTCCATGATAGTCATCAGCTTTTTTAACCTGGACATGGATTCTTGTTCATTGCCTTTTGTCATGAAATCACTACTAAATCCTGGGATCATATTCTACAATAATAATAAATTACAATAAATAATAATAAATAAGCAATTATTTCTAGTTTGAAAAAGAGGCAAGTGGAGAATAAATTCTTTATTTTTTTTAAAACTATGCCAAATTAAAATTGATTGTTTGGTTAAAATAACACTTAACTGATTCCTACTTGCAGCCTTATTTACCAGCTCAGGGTAAATCATCTTTCATAACAAAGCAAAAATTTTAATTTTCAATAAAATAATTTAATAGTTACTCTATTAGAGAAAACACATAAAATAAAATTCAATACAAAATTATCAATGTTTAAGGGGAGCAGGAGAAAATATGATTAGATTAAGGTTACAATATTTGCATATTGTAAAAATTTAATTTTTATATAACTTTATAATATAAATATTAAAAAATGATTTTAAAAAAAGGAGGGAAATAAAATTACTTATTTCACATTCCTTACCATAATTTGACTGAAAGGTCCCATTTTCATAATATTTTGAAATTGTTCGTACATATCTCTCAATGTAAACTCACCTAAAGTATTAGAAAAAAAAGGTAGGATTTAAATTTTTATAACTACTAAACTAAATGCCATAGAATAAAAATTTCATACTAAAAAATATTTTCTTGAATCTAAAGTTAGCAAATGTCTAATTAGTGTATACTTTTAAGTTTATTAATCCTTTTAACTACTACTTAGTTTTACATTAAGAAATAATAATTTTATTTCAAAATTCCTTTTGTCAAAAAACATTTTATTCCTTAGATAAAGATGCATTTTAAAATAACTAGTTACAATTATGTATGATAAAATATAAACATTAGTACACTTGAAAAGCGTCTTTACACTTAGTACTATTGAAAAGCAGATTAATTGAGAAATTTAATGATAATGCACTAAATAATGTGCTTAGTGAGTATATAAAACAACTGCCACTGCCTTTATACATTTTTACCCAGATTCAAAATTAATTGAAGAGAAGTTCATTAGTAAAACTGTTAATTTTATTTTTAAAAAAATCCTGTTAGTTAGCCAGTCTGTGAGCATTTACATGTATGCTGATATACAGCAATAATTTTCTTTCACATCTGCCTAATCATTAAAAAACTTACTGCAATTTTATTGAAATATAAAATGAAGCTTTAATAAAGACTTCAGTAAGTTATATTAAATCAATCGCTAAAATAAGCTTTTACAAATTTCAGTTAATAAAAAGTAAACCATGAAAAGGTACTATCAAATACTTAAAAAGATAAAAAATTACTTTAAAACACTCAACAAGTTTTAATGCTAGCTGTTAATTTAAAAAAAACTGATACAGCTGTTTCAATAATAATTTTTAAAAAAAAATTAAGTGAAAAAGAAATCATTTTACAGTAAAAATTATCTTTTCATTGAAGTTTATTAAATATTGAATCAAAACAAGAGGTTAGTAGATTTTTAGTAAAATAGCATAAAAGTTGGAGTGCCTTACTTAGCAAATATGGAGAGTTTGCACTTATGAGACTTTATAACAGCTATAAGCTTTAATTTTTATTAGTGATTTTAGCACTTACTGTTAGTGATTAGCATACATTTTATTTGATTAGCATAGATTTTATTAGTGATTTAGCATACTTTTGCACATTTTAGCACAGATCATCATGCAGTACAATCATTTTAGAAATGAAAATGTATCACAATGATAACAAATTGAAAATCTGATCTGATAGATAAGTCACAAAGAAATGGAATATATACTATAAGTCTATAGAAACTATAAAAAATCCTTGGTTCTACACATTTTTTAAAGTTTGCATTTAATAAATCAATTTTAACTGTTAGTTAAAATCGAGCAAAGTAAAAATTATAAAAGCTTACCATGTTTTAATTTTTCTATAAGTTCTTCATTGTCATCTAGTTTCAGTTCATTTACTTTGTCAATTAATCCTTCAATATCTCCCATTCCTAAAATATGAATATTGTTAATCTGTAAAATAAAATTTCAATGCGTAAAATAATATGATGTTTCAACTTAAGGCTTTTTAAAGACTTCATGAGTTAATTCGTGTATAAGTAGTAGCAATGTAGGGAAAAAAGAGTCTGTTAAAAGATTTAGTTTTTACCTAAAAGCTTGCTGACAAAAGGTTTTACTTTAAAAGGTTCGAAATCATCTATATGTTCACCAGTGCCAATAAATATGATAGGACTCTGTGTAGCAGCAACTCTAAAAAGAAATAATAGAAAATTAAAATTCACAAAAAATATTAAATTAGGACTTACATTACAAATATGAAATATTTAAAATATAGATGTAATCAAAATAAAATTAATTTTGAAATGTAATTTTAATCAAAAAATATAAACTGATAATTTATTACTCATCAACTATCAATTTAAATTTATTACACCATTAACACAAGGTACATGCAATATTAAACTTTAATTCTAAGTCAAACAAATCGCTGCCCATCAATAAAAATGCACTTAAAAATTATCTAAACATCATGTCAGTTAAGTTAGAATGCCTTAATTTTTAGCTATATCATGTATTTTATTAAAATATTAATGATAACTTCATAAAACACTTCATATTAAAACAATTCTTAATCTTACAATGCATTTATTAGGATTATATGGCGTTTTGACCCAATGTATGAAAAATAATATTTATTTATTTAGCCGATTATAACTAGTATCCTCAATAGCAGAAATCCTCTAGCAGAACTATTTTGTTTCACCTCAGAATTAAATATGTATATATCACTGTGCCTAAAGTTATATTTTCTTCTCAGATTAAAAAACAGGCCAAAAATATTACTAAGAGAAGAAACAACAATCCTTTTCAATTCCCAAATTTAATAATTGCAAGTTTCAGGACCTAAACAAAAATAGTCTACCAATCTGCAGATATATATAAACAAAAAGAAATGACTTTTAAGAATTTCAGATTATTGACTTTAATTAGCTTTAATATTGAAAAATAATGAATTTAAATGACAAGAAAAATTAGAGAAATAAATTCTTAATTTTCAAAAACTCTACTTGCTAGTTTATAGACTGCATTCAATTATTTAACTTTCAATTAGCCCATTATTCCTTTCATTTAAATGTGTATAATTATTTTTTAAATTAAAAAAAAAAAATTACGTTTTTCATACATAATTTCTGTCTACTGTATATGTGCTAATTTTGCTATACACGTGTTAAATTAACCCTAATTTTTACAATAATATCTGATTGTGTTGTTGTTGTTTCTAACGCCACTTGCCACACTTTCAGGCCTGCTTGGTGAAACCGAGCAAATTTAAGGCAGAGTGTGTATTTCTTGTTTTTTGGTGGCGCCATCTATGGCCAAGAATTCGACTTCTGCCACACCATACGTCNGAAAACCGGAAAAAATCAGTTATCCGGAATCGCGATGGTCCCGATCGTTCCGGATAATCGGTTCTCTACTGTACATGCAATATTAAACTTTAATTTTAAGTCAAACAAATATCACTGCTCATCCATAAAAATGCACTTAAAAATTATTTAAACTTTATGTCAGTTAAGTTAAAATGTCTTAATTTTTTGCTGTATCATGTATTTTATTAAAATATTAATGATGATAACTTCATAAAACACTTCATATGGAAACAATTCTTAATCTTACAATGTATTTATTAGGATTAAGTGGCATTTTGACCCAATGTATGAAAAATAATATTTATTTATTTAGCCTATTATAACCAGTATCCTCAATGCAGTTCTATGAGAACTATTTTGTTTCACATCGGAATTAAATATGTATATATCACTGTGCCTAAAGATATATTTTCTTCTCAGATTAAAAAACAGGCCAAAAATACTACTAAGAGGAGAAACAACAATCATTTTCAAATTCGAAATTTATTAATTGCAATTTGTTTCAGGTCCTAAACAAAAATAGTGTACCAATCTGCAAATATATAAATGAAAAATGATGACTTTAAAAATTTCAGATTATTCACTTTAATTAGCTTCAATTTTGAAAAATAATGAATTTAAATGATAAGAAAAATTTGAGAAATAAATTTTTAATTTTCTAAAACTCGACTTGCTAGTTTATAGACTGTATTCCATTATTTAACTTTCAATTAGCCCATTATTCCTTTCATTCAAAAGTGTGTATACATATATATTTTTTGAAATTGAAACAAATTTGTAAAATTTTTTTATAGGGGAGAGGGGGGAACACGTGAACATGGTATGTTTTACCAATATGGTTTGAAATAAAAAATCTGGAAAAATTTTCAATTGATGGCAGTACTAGTCCTACCTCTCTGAAAAACTTTCAGAGCAATGAGACATTCTGACAATTCTGACATTCTGAAAACATTCTGACAATTTCTTTGTATCAGCTGGTGTTGTATATATTATAATCATTCGCTTCTTCAAGTGAAAGTATAGTATAAATTAACTAATAAACTAAAATTAACTATTGCAGACCATTATATGAACATTCAGGTAAGTTTATGACAATTATTTTTTTTTTACTCAATTAAAAATTCCTTATTTTTCAAGTTAGGTTTAAGAAGAATGATGGGGGCACTTGTGAACAAAACATCTAGGGCAGATGTGAACAGTTCACAAGTGCCCCTACATAGTATTAAGATTATTATCCTCCTGATATTATAAGTTTAAAAAATATGTATGCATTTAAAACTATTATTATTTAATTTTCCATAATTAATTTATAAATTTTTCCTTTAAAAAAATTTCTTTTTATTAAATGGTGGATCGCGCACCACGCAAAATAACTGATACACCTGAGAAAATAGAATTGCTAAAGCTGCAAATGAAAACATAGAAAAATTGAACAAAAAAAAAACATGAAAGAGTATCAGAGAAGAAAGAAAAAGGCCCATTACAAATCCCATGGAACATGAAGTTGCGAAAAACCCAACAACAGAAAAATTATTGTACAGCTGAAAAATTATTTTCTTATTGACAGTACTGTTGTACAATTTAAATTCACATAGTAAGCTACAACCCATTTAGTACAATGCGTATCTATACCTGTTATATTAAAGATTTTTTTTCTTGGAAATATGATGATTGCTCTGTGTTTTTAATCTTGTTCACATATGCCCCAGGCATGTTCACATGTGCCCCCAACAGGGGCACATGTGAACAATTGAAGTCATTTTTCTAAAATATCATAAAGTAAAGAAATATTTTATTGAAAAATCCTAAAAAATTCCATAAGACAAAGAAAAGACTATTTAAACATATGGACTTCTTCACTATGAAAAATTGATGATATTTTTTGAAAAATGAAGAAATAAAAAAATTTGTTCACATGTGTCCCCCTCTCCCCTACATAATTTTTGTCAACAGTATATGTGCTAATTTTGCTATATGCATGTTAAATTAAGCATAATTTCGACAATAATAGTCTATCTGACTGTGTTTGGTTTGCAAATAAATTTACAAAGATCTGTTAATTCTGCTACTCGGGTCGCATCAATTTCAAAGGTCAGGAACTTGAAATGGTCTATAGTTGAGGTTAACCTAACCCGGTGCTATACTTGGCCAGATTTAATATATAATTCTAGTTAAATGGAAATTTTAACAACTTTGAAATTATCTCTTACAAATTAATTTAACTCATAAAACATGCTTTTCTATTCATAAAACAAATGAAGTTTCTAATACCATGTACATGTGATCATCACAATTGCACAAAGTGAATTATACAATGAGTCAATTTTACATTGATTTTGATTTACTGTAATCAATGAATTAAACCAATGGTAGTGAACAATATGATCCTAATGATTGTTAAAAAAACAGAATAGGTCATTCAAATAAATGCACTGTTTAATATCATGTTATCTGAATGTGGCTCAGCTACATCAAATTCAGGATGAAAAAGTTTCATTAACTGAAGGTGACAAAATTAAGCAATGTTGAAAATTTCAGAATCAAAAACAAAAATGGAAATAAAAGAGAATTATAAATCACTAGCTTTATGTTGGAAATATGAAACCCATGTTTACCTTAAGATAAACCTCATAAGGAGATATAATTAGGAAATAAATTTATTAATCAATTGCTGTTAATTATAAATAAAATATGTGTGAAAAAAGTGTTTTTTTAAACAGATATTAACTTACGCACTAAGTGCTCCTCCACCTTTTGCGTGACCATCTAATTTTGTAACTATAACAGCACCTACATCTACTTTATCTTTGAATGCTCTAGCCTAGAAAGAGAAGGAAAGGAAGTTTTAAAAATGTACAAAGTGATAAAATAACAATAAGTTTCATATATTAAAAAATGTTAGCATTTAATGATATAAAACTAAGCAAGACATTAGTACATTTATATGTACCCAGAAGTACACTGCAGGTATTATAAAAATTTCCTTTTAAATTTTGTTTTTGACTGTTGATTTTGTGATTTACAAATGTGTAAAAGAACCCTGAAATGTATAACCAAAATATGCTTAAGAAGCATTTGAAGATATTTTTGAAATTCTGTTATTAATTTCTAATTTTTTTTATTCTTAAACAATAATATTAGCTAATTGTGTGTTTTAGTGTTTAGATTATTTCAATATATAAATTTAAAAAAAAAAAGGAAGAAAAAAAACTTTGCTAAGGAATTCTGCTAACAAATCGACACAAATTTACAAATATAAAACAAAAATTAAAATAGTAATAATGGTAGAAAATTGCTTGCTACTAGAATGTTAATAAATACACACTAATTTTTAAAAAAATGTATTACATAAAATTGAATTAACCAATTTTAAGTATTATTGTCATCGATGAAGCAGTTTCTAGAGTAATTTAATTTGTTAAATGAATATTAACTTTATCATTTCATTTCACTTCTGAATTTTAAAATGTGAGGTTTGGAAATACATTTTTAATATATGAATATCAAAAAGGATTTTTTTTAAAAATGGATAATATTTTGTAAAAACAAATAGTGTCACAAATGTGTAAATCTAATTTTTAATCAATAAGTTATAATATTAGTTGCAAATTACACAATTTTGACTTTAACATATTGCATGTCCATTACTTACATTGTTATAAGTGTCGCTAACAACATTAGATACAATACCTAGATTATATTATAGAGCTAAATTTTTTTAACTTCTTCTTTCCAACAGAATTAAATATTTAATACTATAAGAAATGGAAGTGGTTTCGAGATTTTCCGCTTTCAAATAGCTAACTTCTCTTTATTAGATGCATGAAATGTATACAAACTATCTCGAACAATAAGTAAAGAAGATAATAATTGCAATCTATCAAGATTTGTGTAATTCACAATAATTTTAAAAGTGATTGTCTTCTAGTGTTAAATTGCTAAGAGGATCATATTTGTGCATACAGACAAGTATTTGAATTAGAGCATTGAGTAAACAATTTATTTCATAAAAAAATATGTAAAAGTATTTCAAATTACTTTAATAACTTTTTTAATAAAGTTTAATGTGGTTAATAAAAAATATTGAATCAACAAGTTTATATTATAAACTCACTGAAAATGAAAACTTTTATTTTTACTTTATGGCATTTAATTATTAAATATTAAACATGAAAAAAAAAGTGAAAAGGATCACCTTTGGAGCTTCTGCATAATTACTGTTCCAGGTGTAAGCACATACATTTTTTAACAATGAAAGGTGTAAATAATAATTTTAATTAATCAAGATTTGTAAATTTAAGTTAGAAAATTAAAAATATTTTATTTGAAAAATGACAGTCTTCAAGTGTTGTGTGTGCATGCAATTAGTTAAGAATTCAATTTATTTCCTGTAAATATTCAAAATATATATTTAAAACTATTTTAATAATTTTTTCGATAATTTTAATATAATTTAACAGTAGTAATTAAATAATAATTACCTGTGCTTCACAAGCTTGACCAATTGAAGCATCCATCACGAATATAATATTATCTGGATTCTGTAATTTTAGAGTGAAAAGATTAACTTCTTTATACGAATATATTTCGATGACTTTAACATGTCTAATACAAATAAAATGCATGCAGATACAAAAACAGGTAGTATAGGTTAAAAATACCACAGATTCAGTTTAAATCTAATAACTTTTTTACGAAACAAATATTCTTTTTTTAATTCGCAAAAAAAGAAACTTAATAAAAATATATAAGTTCATATGGCACTAATTAAAAAAATTTTTTTTTCAATGAATGAGCTATGTCACTACTTTATACGAAATAAAAAATTATATTTGTTACATATTAAAAATATGATGTTAAAAAAAAGGGTTTTTTGTAATGATCGCTTTTAATGTATATTTTCAGAATTCTAGTCAAAAATAAATACACGATAGGGAGTGCAAATGAATATTTAAGTGAGAAAAAATCAAAATGCTTTAAATCACAAGTGAAAAAGATAGGGTGAAAAATATCAAAACCAGTTTGATATCCTGATGAAACTCAGTATTTCTTATAGTTAAATTTTAACTATTCTCTATTTTCTTCAGCAAAGAAACAGGCTTTGATGTTTTCAGCCCCACCTATTTCAGTAATGATTTATTAATTTTGTTTCTATTCTTCTTAGCTTAAATGATGTGTACATTTTCTTAAATGTTTATGCTTTATAAACTTCATTTTTGACAAGAATTCTAAAAAATATATATTAGGACTTTAATTATAGAACACTCTATATTTAGCTTCAATTTCTTTCTATTATTGATCCAAAATCTCCATTTCAAATTCTAAAAACTTCAGATTTACTGCTTTTAAGAATGCAAAGCTCAGAATAGGCTAATAGGAAGAAAAAAATAACTATAAAATTTCTTACGTATGAATAAACACGTTAAAAACATTATTAAAAACGTTAAACATTATTAAAAACAAATAGTTTTTATACGATTAGTTTAATAAACTTACCGTAGCATTAGAAACTTGTAACATTTCTTCAAATAATGAATCTTCTTGCTTATGCCTACCACTGGTATCTACAATTATAATTTCAAAACTTTCGTTCTTAAATTTTTCTACACCCTCTTGAGCAATTACAACAGGATCTACTTCTGTATAGCTGCAAAAAAATTTTTTGTAATAACCTCTGTTTACAATTAAAAAACATAATTTAATGCACCCAAGACAGATAAACTTACCTTCCATAGAAAGGTATTCTAGCTTTTGTTGCATTTTGTTTTAATTGATCAAAGGCACCAGCTCTGAAAGTGTCAGCACACACAAGGCAAGTCTTCCATCCTTTTCTTAAATAATAATAAGCTAACTGCAAGAAAAATGTTTGGTTATAGGACAGAAAATGTAGAAATCAAAAAAAAAAAGTAAATATTGTAACTAGAATGAAATTGTGATCAATTTTACATTCGTTATTCAATTTATGAACAGCAAACCATCAGAACAAAATTAAAACAAATTAATAAAATATCTACATTTAATTTACTTACAAACATATGAAACTCTTACATAAAAATTGGATTAAATCTGCATAAAAAAATAGAATTAAAATCATTTTCATAAAAGTAACTTGTATCTTATTTTAAAAATGGTAGCTGATTTTTACTGACAACAGAAGACGCTACTGCAAAATTTTCTATACTTAGAGCTTTATACCATAAAATGAACAAATATGGAGCTGATACACTGTTGAAAAATACTCTGCATTCATAATGATAATTTAATTCGTATTATAACTATATTTGATAAAAGACAATATAAAAAAGCCCATTTAAAAAAAAAACTCTCAGAGCATTTTATTTTTGAACTTTAGGCTAGTGCCTTTCTGGAAAAAAAAAATTGCTCCCATGAAGCAGAGTGTAACGGTGGTAAATTCTGTACAACTTAGTATAGAGTCAAAACACTCAGAGGGTAAAATCGTTATTAAATGAAGAATTTTAAGTTTCTTTTATTTATTATTTTCTTTTTTGAAAGAACACAGCATATACTACAGTGCAATATCTATGGCGTTGAGGGTAACGAAATTCTCTTCACATAACAAAAGAAATACAGTAAAACCTCCGTTAAGCGGACATTTTTGGGAATGAAAGAGTTGTCCGCTTACGGGAAGTGTACCCTAATAACGGAGTTTAACAACTATTAATTGTTTTTAAAATATTTTCACAGATGTAGAAATAATTTACAACAACTATCTACAAGAATATTTATTTAAACTTTAAGAAAGATAGAAAAGAATATATAAACAAGTTTGATATAAATACATAATTCTATACATAGCTACAGATAAATGAATATAATTTTCCTATTAGCATAGATAATCAAGTCAGACGTATGATACCGAATAGGAGCTTTCAGTCCTCAGTTGGTTTCAATTATTAAGTTCACATCCCCTTACAGTGATAGGGAACATGGTTAATACCTTCTTGAAAGTAAACCTCCCACGATTCACAGTTAAGTCATGAGGACCTATGGAGTTGATTATTCACAATTGATCAGCTATCAAGTGTCTGAATAAGTGTTTCATTTGTATGAACACATCAAAGATTATATTTCTGTTCTCCTTTTTACCCCAGCTGCATTAAATATAGTCTTCCAATTGATAAGAAAATTAAAGAAAGTTTCAATGGGGAAAAAGCATTGAGAGTATTTAAAATGTCATTTCAACTTGAGGGGTCTCATAACCTGTGTGGTCCAGTTGAAAAGATCAAAAGATGCCGCTGTCCGGATTATTTCAAGAAGAGCAGTATAATTTTCTCACCTTTCTTTACAACGATAAAGTAAGGTGACAGGAGAAAGATTGATTCTTCAGTAGGGAAATAGCTTAAAAATATTTTTAGTAATGGATAAGGCAAAAAATTTACATGTTTTAAAAATGGCGAAAAGTTGCATCTTTTCGTCATTTTTAAAATACGTAAATTTTTTGCCTCATCTTTTCCCCTTGCAATTTAAAGCAGAAATAGTTTTTTTTCTTTCAAATTTAGAAGAACTAATGTCCGGTTTGAAGAGATAGAAAATAATGTTTCAGGGCCAAAATGATTGTCTGCGTTTGGTTACGTGAGTGTCCGCTTTGTGGAAAATGTACATAGTGGTTTATTTTTAGAGGATTATCGGGGAATTAAAAATATGTAATTAGCAGGAGTGACTATAACAGGAGGTTTAACTATACATAAAAAATAAGAAAAAAAGGAAAATATACTTCTATTGGTGTGAATTAAGGACAGTATATTATTTAAAGAAAAGTAGTGAGTAAAAAAAAAGTTGTAATGGAGTCATACTTTTAAATAATATTTATAACAAAAACTAACACTTGATTAGAACAAAAACAAAATTCTCACTCACTTTAGTACAAGTAGTTGTTTTACCACTTCCTTGAAGACCGACAAACATGATGATATTTGGCTTTCCTTTGGTGGGTTGCCATGCTTTGACTCCAGGATCAACAAGCTAAAAATTTAAGGAAATGCTAATTAAATAATAAGAGTAATAAGAAAAAAAAATTAGCTTACACAATTTATTATGTATAATAATAGAATCTTAAAAGTGAAACAAAGTATAATATATCTTATTTTATTCAGCAAAAGTCTAAAGTTTAAAAAAAAAATAACGGAAAACGATTCTGAAACAATTACAATATTGGCCCACCAATCAATTACGAAATTGCAAATCTAAATTGAAGGTGTTATTTTAAGATTTTAGAATATATATTATAACCAGTATACTACCATCAGTGTTTTCACTACAGCGCGAGAACGCGAGAATCTCGCATATTTTTTTCTTTTCTCGCATTAAAAAATGATTACCGCGAGAAATTCGCGCACTCTGTAAATCAATTTCAAAATTCGCGAAATTCTCGCATTTTGGAAAAAGCTTCGAATTACGTCATTTAGAATAAAATCAGTTTTACTTTTCTTCCTGGATCTTCATTATTTTCAACACTTGCCCCGTTATCTAGCTTCCCTATTTACCAGTAGGTATTGTTCAGAACCTTTTCGAACAACAGAACACAACCCCTCCGAACCACGGAACCCCTTTCAGAACACATTTCTCTGCAACCACGTGTTTACTGTAGGTATGGTTTTTCATATAAGACGTTCAAATTTTTTTATGCACTAATGTAAGATGGACAAATACCTAGTAAAGGCAAAATCTTCTATGATGATGCAGCAAAAATATTCAATGCTTTAAAAAAAAAAGACGTTAAAAATGTATTATAATAAAAGAAATTATTTTTTTTCCAAGTCTATTTGTATTTTTTCAGTTTTTAGAAATCTCACTTAACTTTTTGAAATCTCACCCTGTTTTTGAGAAAGGGTGAGAAATTGTCACCCATTTTTTTTCTATGATGAAAACACTGACCATGCAACTGAAAAATCACCGTAAGTGACAACAAATTCAAATTTGAGTTTTATATATATTAGGCATCTTTATATGGTAAGCTAACTATTGCAAAAAAATTTTTTTCAAAAATATATTTTGTATTATCAGTTTGTTGAAATTCTATTTTAGCTTTTATAGCATTAGCAATAGAAGTTGCCAAGCCACTTTTCTCAAAATCAATCGTGGAGCACTCGTGTTGTTTTTTCAATCGGACAGCAGTATACAGTTTCGCAATTTTTAATGGATAAATAAAGGATGGGATAAATAAAGGAATGGCAAACACCCACTGGTTTTTGAATAAAATCTTGTTTTATTGTCACTTTTGTGATTTTTCATAAATACCATTTCTTTTTTTAATTTTTGAAAATATATCTAAAATGTTTGTAAATATATCTTTATAATTTAAGTGGTATGAAAATGAATATGTATGTCTTGGTATTTTCTAATAACTATTTCTTTCTTTTCTATTTTTTTCATTAAATTATGTTATTAATTATGGGAAAACTTTATTTTTCATGTAGTTACAAAATAGAATATTTTTAACAAAATGGAATATTAATAAATAGAATATTTTAATTTTAACAATAAGGTACAAAAATTTCGAACACATCTCTACAGATTATTTTTTGATGGAAAAAAAATTTGAAATTTTCAGAATTTACACACCACAGCACCAAGCTTGACATTTTTTAAAAGTAAATTTGTCCTTAAACTGATGTTCAACATATATAATTATAAATAATATTTATATAAAATATGGAATTTTTACATTGGAAGTTTTTTAACAGAATACAATATTTAAATTATCACACTTTTACATTAATTTTACACATAAATTTACAATATATAAAATATTTTAATAGTTTCTTACTTTTATTAGCTCTTTAAATACTGCAGACTGAATCATACGCCGCTTGTTCAAACCTGCAGCCATTTCATCAAAATCAATGACAGATCTAAAATATTAGGAACAATAATATTTCAACAAGAGCCCATAAATTAAAAAAAAATATTCTGAGGATTTTGAAGTTTACAAAATAAGATCAATACAACACATTCATTAAAATTAATCAAAACAATAAGTGAAGAATTATGCTTTAACTAAAAAATTTTTACCTGACATTTTCACGAAGTTGTTTGACTAACTTTATATTAACATCTGCTTCTAGTAGTGCTGTACATATTTCCTTTAACATAGAATCCAAAACCTAAAACAAGATAATTTAGATTAATTAAGGCCATGAAATATTTCTAAAATTTATAAAGACAATGAGTAAAAAATTACAAAAACTAGAAATTTTTGTATGCTAATGGTCAATTAAAATATAGGAGTAATTTTAATTGTGAAGATAATAAAAAAATTAATATTCACATTTTAGAATTTAGCATACATAATTAAAGTATTCCCATTTTTTTTAAAGATAAATCAGCAACATTAATAAATGATTATATTGAAATGAATGATTAATTTTTACAAGCATCGTTCTATAGAGAACTAAACCAAATCTAAATATTTTACTATTGAGCTAGAATTAAATTTTTTCAGCAGCACAATACAACTACTCTTGTTTTAAAATATTTTATGAGACTTGATTTGATATAATTTAAACTAGAATTCATAAATTCTTGAACTGTTTAGGGCTGGACTGGAATGACATTCATTCCTCTCCCATTCTGGTTTCGGATTTTCTGAATGTCAACGGATTCATTGATCTGGTCTGACCCCGTCAGACCAGATGGGAATTAGCAACAACAACAACAACAACAGAATTCATAAAGCTAAAATTACTTTAAAAAGTAAACATGAATTAATCTAGATGATTGCCAGAGGTTTAAAATTTACTTTAAAAATATAATTTAGTACAGCAACAAGGTAAGTTTATCACTCTGAATCTGAAAATTGGAGGTCTTTTAATCAGTTGTTAAAATTAATCTTTAACTTCAAAATATTTCATATATACAATACAAGTATTAAATATCCATTACAGGGTGTGTAGCCAAATCTTTCAACAAATATAAGCACCTTTTAAGTAATTTTTAAGCACTTAAAAAATATTTTTAAGCACCATATACATTAACAAAATTATTTTCAGACTTTACATGATTGTGATAAAATAAAAAGTTTCTGACAAAGTACACTTTTCTTGATTATATTAGCCACCATTAAAAGATCAAGAGATTTTTCAGTCCGAAAAATGAGGGTGGAAAATGAAAGCTGCAATTGGGAATAACTAGCGAAATGCAGCTGAGTTGCACATGAGAGTGCTAGAATCTCATCGAACTCAGCTCAGTAGACGCACATGCAGACTCACAAGTATTTCATAAAACATGTAAAATGATTGCCTGTTTCATATGCTATGGGCCGAAATGGATTGTGGTTGAATGCATTGTGAAAACGTTGAATAGAACAATGTGAAAACCACACTTTTTCATAATATGTGCGTAAAAAGTTAACATGGTAAAGAAATAAATCTATTTTTAAAAAAGGGAATATCAACCACTTTCTAAAAATACCCAATGAAAAAAAGCCCCTTTAAGGGCTTTTAAAAAAGAAAATAAGCACTTTTTAAAAACGCTACGCACTATGTATGTTTCGTGAAAAAAAATAACTTTTAAAAACTAAGATAGCTAGACATAAATGCAGTTAAATTTTATTAGGATAAATAATATTTAACTAAATAATATTAAACTTTTTTTTTTTTAACTAATTTATATCAGAGAGAAAGTTTCAATAGAAAAACTTAAAAGTTCTATTTTAAAAGCTGCATCAGCTAATCAATAACTTATGCAACTTCAGAACATTTACATGTTCTCTCAACTGATACAAACATCAAATGAAATACACCCAAGACAACAAAGACTTTGTTTTTAACAAAGAGTAATAAACCATGATTTTTGAGAAACTTTGCCAAGTGTTATGGATTAAGTAAATACAGTTAATTGCGGATAATAATTAAGTAGTAATATGGCCAGTGTAATTTAATATTTATTATATTTATGATTGCATTTTATTCATTTTCATTGTTAGGTGCTTTCATTAAAAACCAATTTTAGGACACTTTAATTTATAACAGTCCCCCTTTCAATCTGAGAATGGTTAGCGAAATAGTTTCGTTTTTAAAAGACCGGAAAGCAACGCTGTGGATAGTTGTTCCCCTCGACCAGAGATGGATTCCTCCAACAGTCCGCAGCCAATAAGCAGAGACCTTTCACAGACCAGTTGAAAATGTTGCGGCGACATGAGAAGTTTTTTTTGTTGAAACATTTATATTATTTTTTCGTCTGGTATGCCTGGGTAGAACGAGCCCTTGTCACAGGGTGGCATTTTTTTCCTCTTTAATTTTCCCTCCCAGGAGGAATATTGTCGACTTCAGATAAATATTTATATTTGATCTAATATTTCTTTTCCCCCTGAAATTTAATTTAATAGTGCCTTAATTTAAATCATGCTTAAGTTACATATGTGTTGATTCTCTATTTATGGCCATGTGCCAATATAAAAATTTTTTTAAGTTGAATATTTCAGTTTTTTTTTTACTTAGAAGCTTAAATCAATCTTATCTCTTCTTTCTTTTATGTTGTAACCTAAGTTTAAATCTCTACGATCACGATGTTAATTTTAAATAATAGATAACACAACACAAGTGAGGTAGCAGATTCCATCATCATTCGCTTTCGTAATATAATATGGGCAATTTTGAAGCTGCTCTTTAAATCTCTTAATACACAGGAACTTAATTCAAATTAATTGAATGAAAGCTTATTTCTCTCCAAGTGGGAGAGAAATCAGATTACATGCTTCAATTGCAATCTCATATAGATGTTTAAAAGACTAATGAGTTATTTACACAGTAGGCTTCTATATTTACAAACATGAGAACACCAAAAATAAAAACACGAATAAAAATATGAAATAATGTTGATTATTGACGAAAAATCGAAAACTAAAACTTTTCTCTAATTAGTCTAAACTTTTTTTTTTTGTTAACTTTTTGTAGTTTTGGAAGAAGAAAAAAATTTAATATAAGCCAATTATAAAGGCATAGAATTATACTTTATTTTGAAAGGAGAACGTAGCAATCAAGGAAATAAATGTAGCATATTGTCCGGACCATAAAAATTGATTGAAAAAGAGAGTAAATGAAAATACAAATAATTATTTAAATTTTCAGTTAAATAATTAAAATATGCAAAAATAGTGTTCAGTAATTAGTGCAAAGAAAAATAAATAAACATTAAAATTTGACGTATCATCAAATGTAAATAAAATCTTGATTAACCTCTTTATTGATAATTGTGGCATTATTCAAAGAACGCAAAGCGTTCGTGATTTTTCGACCCAAATCTGCTAAAACCATTTTTAATTTTGATGTGTATAAGGTTTTATATATATATAAGTGTGAAAATAAACATAAATATTATCATAACATCAGAGCAGAAACATCATCACATCCACTCACTACACGTAGGTAATAAAATGCTGCCATCTCAAAATAGATTCTTGAATAAATTAGCGAAAACAAATAAATTTCAATAATTATCGAAAATACTTGCTGTGCTGCTTACATAATTTTTTAATAATCATAAAATGTTAAAATAAATTAAATTTACCGAAATTACACAATGCTTTGATTATTTTGAAATAATTTTATTTCAAATGTGAAGAGAAATTGTGAAGTGAAACCAAAACTTTCTGTTTTGTTTTTGTTTTTATTTACTAAAAAGTAGAAAGTTCGCTTCGGACACCTCTGAAAGTAAATTTTTTATGTATATATATAAGAATTTTTTGGAACATTCACTTAGAAAATTTGCGTAAAATATTTTCTTAAATAATTAATCTCTCAAGTTCCTCTTTTTTTCTCTCACAATTCTATGTGAGTATTGAATGCGATGTAACTATTACCCTAAATTATTTGGTGAATGTATATATGCATGTTTGCTGAACTTAATAATTTATGATAGTTTTTGTGTCGTTGTTTGCTCTGGTTATTTTTTTTAATTTTTACTATTTATAACTAGTTTTCTTTCCGCAAGTTCCATCCAGAAATATAATGATTCCGTTTAAAAACAACGTATGATCTTATTTTTAAGATCCATTAATATATTTCTATTTTAATAAGTTTCATCGTTCTGTA
This sequence comes from Parasteatoda tepidariorum, assembly GCF_043381705.1. NCBI lineage: Eukaryota > Metazoa > Arthropoda > Arachnida > Araneae > Theridiidae > Parasteatoda > Parasteatoda tepidariorum. Next base: position 87,307,048 of record NC_092206.1, on the reverse strand, counting down.
CAGTTAGGATCCAATACAAAAATTAATCATTAAACCAATACCTTTTCGTCGAATACAGATATAATGATATAATTATTTTATAGTGGGTAAAATTTAAATGTTACTCAACCTGGCAAATTTTTTTCATTCATCTGATGAAAGGGTCAGCTCTTTACAGTTAGTTAGTTCATAATACCGAAGAAATAAGAAAGTTTCATGGAGAATTTATGTATCGGAATCAAAATAATCACCAAGTTCAATAATCAGTGTCCCAAGAGAAACTAAAAAAGATCCCAGAAGGGGACCAACTCGAAAGGAATAACTCGTAACTATAGGCAAACTTTACAATGTATTTAATTTTGCAAGTATAATACCTCTCTGGTGCCTTAGTGATTGTAATTGGTACAAGCTGGTACTGTTATGGAAATATCTCCCTGCTTCTTCTTATGCAGCCTCCACTATCTTAGGACCAGTGATAGTAATGCAGAGGTGGAGTTTCTCAGTTAGAGGTTTATAAATCGTGGGCACATGCTTGCCTAGGTACTGAAAAAAGTGCAATTGATGCCCAATATTTTGGTAAAATTAAATTTGTTAGTAGGTAGTTTGGTAGGTGCTACCATTAAATCTTTTGATCCAATATGAAGCCACGTGAAATATCTATGTGAATTAAAACTAACCAGTTTGGTGCTGGGTTGAAGAAGGTTGGGGATGCAGTGGGTCTTTTACCTTAAACCCCACTAGACATTCTATTTGATCAACTGTTGTCATTAAAAAGAACCAATTTGGTGCTGGGTAGGAGAATGGTGAGGATGCATTGTGCCTCATACCTTAAATCCTATTAGGTATTCTATTCGATCAATAGTAAATAGTTGTTATTTGTTATTTCTGTATTGTGCATAATTTTAAGTGATTAATAGTTAATCAGTAAATTTTAAATTTAATAATTTAGCAGTTATTTACCACATAAAAAACTGGACATTTATGAAACAACCCTTGCTCATAAGGCTCTTTGTTAGAATGTTGAAAGTTCCTTGATAGAAACTTTGCTTCTACAAATGTAGTGCAATATGTTATAAATGACATTAGATATGTAAGAAAATGCTACTGTCTAGAGGCATTGAGTCTTTAATGGATATTGTTATAGAAAGAGGAAAAGAATTGTGCATTGAAAAAAAAACAAATTGAACTAACTTTGAACAGAGATATTTTGATGAAAGAGATTCAGATACACGATAGACAAATCTATTATGGGCAAAACAAAGCAAAAAATGACTCCCAAAATAAATTTTGATGTAATGACCAGATCTTCATGTGATAGGGCCAAATCTTGATTATTAGAAAACCTTATCTTAATTAATTAGTGTGAGCAAAATTATTTACAAAACACACTTTTTCTGAGTAATTATACTTTTTTTCCTCTTGAGAACTATTGAAAGCATAAACTCCTGAAATATCGAGCTTTTCATTGCACTAGCCCAACTATTGTTTATGTCATTTGACTACATCTGTTTGCTGTAAATTATTTTAAACCATTACGTCAAATTTCATTATGCAAAGTATTTAACGCCAAAAATTATTTGTAACAAAATTCAATAGTCAAATTCAGTAAGAATTATCATCTTTTATTTTTTTAAAGTTTGAAATCTTTAAAAATAGATTTTTAATTTTAAAAACTGAAGAATATAATACCGTATTGGATTATTACCATTTATTTGGTACTGAATTAAAATTGCTTTTGGACCATCATTTTAATATACGTATTATGTAAAAATATTGACACAATAATAAGAGCTTTATTAATATCTTTAAAATAATTTTGCTGAAATAACATTCAGTAAATACTTCTCAAAAATAAATAAATCTTTTTAACAAGAAAGAAGTAAGGACTATGTATTTACTTTTAAACTTTCAATTTTAGTTTAAAATAATTTGTGTTAATAATTTTATTTTGCTCTTACCAATCTTTGAAGTAGAAAATTTTGCTTAATAAGAATTTTAAAAAAAAAAAATTTATTTGTTATTTATTTTTCTGTACATTATTTTATTTTTAAATTCTTGTTATCTATTGCAGTTTTAATGATGTTGAATAAATATATCCTGTCAAGTTGTCAGAAAAGTTTACCAGCCATCATGCCCAAAAGATTTAAAGTTCGCAATTTGCCTGACACTCAAAAAAGTGAACTTGAAATGAGTTTTAATTTTAAACCTAGAGTTGGAAAAACGTTTACCACCGAGTTTTTTGCTTTTACAAATAGAAAAGATGCTTTTACATGGACCTACTTCAAAGCTAGAATGAAAAGAAAACAACTAGAAGACATGATAGAAGATCAAAGGTTTGAATTAGAATTTATAGTGAATTAGAGTATTTTATCCATTCTTGGTAATCCCGTCTACAAATCTTTTGATTTTAATAATGAACACTATTTATATTCCTGAAATGTATAATTAAAAACATTTTAAATCTTAAAATTTTCAGCTATAGGCAAATTTATAAATAAAAAAATTAATACATCATAACCTAATAAGGTTGACAGGATGTACCTAAAGTTTTAAGGGCCTGAGCTAAAAATAATCAGCAACCCTCAAATTAATTTGAAACACATTTCAGAATTGTTCCCTGTTTAAACTCATTCTAGTATAGTTTATATGTTTTGCATGTTTATGTATGGATGCACAACCTGTTAGTTTTGTGTAACGCATGGTTACACCTATACATAATTGAAAAGTTACTATTTTTTGAGTTGAAATTATTATTATTTAATTTGAAAAATTATTATTTTTAAAAATTAAAACAAAAAATCACCGTGTGCAGAGATTTTAATGTGCATTTTCCAAGAATTTTTATTCAAATATAAAGCAATTATAAAGTTAAAATAGTATTTAATCCTTTAAAAATATTTTTTTTCTTCAAATAAATACTTAACACAAAACATATAATTAAATGAAAGAAAATTTATTAAAAACACAAAATGTACATTTGGATTATGCTAATAGTATTATTGAATAATTTCATATATATATATTTATATATATATATATATATATAGGACTGGGCTATAAATCGATATATCGCGACATATCGATTTAACGCCTATATCGGCAAACCGATACAGCAACTTTCATTCCAAGNGCAAACTGACACAAAATTACCAGTTAAACTTAATTTTTAGGTGAAAAAATTTTGCCTTAAAAGTTTTCTTTCAAGTATTTTCAAATTCCAAGGGAAGACAAGGAAGAAAAAACAGTATTCTTTTTTTTTTTCAACCTAGTTTTTATTCAAAGAAATGGGTTTTCTGTGTGGCAAATAAAAGGAATTTCATGACCTTCAAAAATAATGTACAAGCTTTGTTTTTTGGCTATCATATTTTAGTTTACACAAGTGTCCAAAAATAGTCATTTCTGTTAGTTTCTTTTCTCCCTTACTTTCTTTGAATTACAGAGTCTTTGATATCTGATAGAGATTTCGAACTATGGCAGCTAAGAAATTTGTTAATTGTCAGTATTGATTTTTTGTTAGTGCATGTCAGGTTTCTTTACTTCATTTCGGATTTCAAAACAGTTTTTTCTTTTATATAGCTCAAATTCATGCATTGACTTTAAAAATAAATTAATTTTTTTATTTTAGGCATCTATACTCTGATCATGTTGAGGATATTTTTCAAAGCTCTTTAGCCAAGGGGAAAAAAATACAGTTTGATTGTTTTAATTTTGAAGTAAAGCTTTAATTTTAGACTATCTTTCTGAACAGAAATGATTGTACTGCAAAGAGGACTAATGTTTAAAAATTGAACCTTAAAAAAATTGCTAATTGGGTGATATGCTTTAAATTCTTTTAAATCAATAAATAATTCTCAAATTTTGCATCTTTTTATGAGTCATAATAATGCTGTTCTGGAGAAACTTTTCAAATGTTATAAAATTAGATCACAAATGTTTTTCATTAAATTAAAAAAGCTGTGAGTTTTCTTTATGCAGACTTTTTTGCTGGTTTCTTAATCATGATAGAAATCACTCTCAAAAGATGGACAAAACTTAAAAGAACATTTATAAAAATAGCGTATTATTTCCTATAAAACTCATTACATGTTGCAAAATTGCTTTCAATGAACAGCCTGAAACTGATTGTCTGAAAGGATGAAATATAAAGTTTTTAGGCATAAATTATCTTGTTATCATTGATTTCGCTTACAAGTTATAATGCGTCAAACACGTCAAAAATCGAAGTGCGGATGCGAAAAATAATTTACTATGTGACTCAGGGGACTCATAACGCTCTAGTACAAAAAAATAGTGTATAGGCTAAATTTGAACCCTTTAGGCTCTTAATAGGCATGTGAACTTTTAAAATGTGTGTATAGTGCGCAAAATAAAAAATTGACCACCCTAAATAATGATCGGATCTTCACGCTTTAGTACTCAATCTTAATGGCTTAAGGGGATGTTCTCAAATATGCTAAATAATTAGTGCACACTCTATTTTAAGTTATGAAATCAGACACAAAAACGTACTTTCTCTGAACATACCTTTTTACAATGGATTCGGTTTTCTTACACCATGTAAGGTGTAGATGCAATCTGGGAAATATGCTGCCTAAAATTTGATCAGGAGAGCATTCTAAAACATGCTAATTTTTTTGCATAATTCGCCATACCTTGAGAACCTTTCAAGATAATTAAAAATGTTTACACACAATTATAAAATCAGTTTATCCAATGATAATTCAATACAAAAAATAAGTTTTAGTAAATATTTATTATTTTTGATTATTTTATTTAATAATAGTAGAAAAATTTTTGAATTGTAAGGTATACAGTTTTTTACATCATTTTTAAGTATCTAATTTCACATGGCAAAATACAAAATTTGAATAAAATTGAGTGAATAGTGCTTGAAATTTGAATTTTAAATATACAACTTTTCTAAAGTTTGATTTCTCAAGAACTATTCAAAGGATTTTGCTGAAATTTTGTATCTTGCCATGCAAATTAGCATACTTTAAGGGATGCAAAAATTGCATACCTTACAATTCAAATTTTTTATCATTATTATTAAGTAAAATATAATAAACATTTACTGAAATTTATTTTTTGCATGGAATAATCTTTAGATAAACAAATTTTATAACTGTGTTCAAAATTTTTTCAATTATCTTAAGAAGTTCTTGATGGTAAATTCAATATATGAATGGTAAATATGGGTCTCAGGGGACTTAGGGGGTCCTAACTTCGGATCACTCTCCTGATCAAACTATTTGGACCATATGTTCCAGATTGTGGTTACCTCTTATATTTTTGGAGTCATAAATCTGAATCCATTGAAAAAAAGTTATGTTTAATCAGAGAAAGTTCGTTTTTGTGTCTGATTTCATAATTTAAAATATCACTAATTAATAAGTATATTAGAGGTCACCCTGTGGAACCTATGAGATTAAGTCCTAGAGCATGAAGACTGCATCATTAGATCAAAAGTTATTCAAGGTTGTTTTTTTTTTTTCTTTATTAGTAGCTGTGGGAGAAGAAAACAGTTCTGAGTATTTTATTTCTACTACATTGTTGCTCTTCCTTGATATAGGTTTTTCAAATATAATCTTTATAGGTTTTGAACCTTTTTCTTATTTTGGAATTCTTTGTTTTTTTTTAATCAATTAATAGAATAATTATATATGTGCATATCACTAAATGGTAAAAAGAGTTAGAGAATTCATATTTTAAATAGTGACTTACTTTCAGTAAAAGATACTCAGAAAGTCAGCAGTACTGGAACCTAAAAACCTGTAGGTTCCAATATCTTGCAGAATCACTGTATCATGAAATATTACATACTATAATACTTTTAAAAACTTCTAAGTTTTAAATTTTTTGCATAAATTTAATGCTTACTCATTGTGAGAAATATTTTCAGATTCCTTTCTGAACGCCATCGCATTCTAGGCCCAAACTTAGCAACTACTCATTTCATATGTGCACGAGGTGGTAAAGTGAGGTTTAAGGGTTCAAATATATGGGCTGAAGAAACTGATTTGAGGGGAGGTCATATTCCGCAAAAGTATGTTCCCGGTTATTTTGTTGAAGAAATTGATGCGTCTAATACAAATTTATGCTATGAAGGTTTTCAAAACTTTTGTAAGTATAGATTCTTATGTTAGTATTTTTTGATACAATGACTTGCTATTCTAGTTCATAAAAGTGCCATTCAATTTTATCTCATTTGAAATTAAAGTTTCATATTGTTATTCTCTAATGAATAATGCATTTGAGTCGTTACTTTACTTTAATGTTCTTTCATCTGAATGTCATGGTTTAAATAAACAATTCTTGTTTAAATTATAACTTCTGAAAATGTAATGATTCTAAAGTATAATGTAAAATTTTCTATTTCCTTTGGAATTATAGAACTTTAAGTTCACATTTAACTGATGTTGTACAACTTTCATTTATAAAGAAATCTATTGTTTTAAACTATGGATGAATAAGTCTATGTCTTTCTAGTGCCTTCCTGTGTAAAAGTGATGTGGATCCTTAAAAAATTTATTACTTGTATCAGGAAATTTTTAGGCTTATTAGATAAATAGTTTCTACTTATGCTCATCTGTCAGATGATACTGTGCACTTTGTATTTGAGTTCTAAATTGCTGTTGAATATAGTTATAGTTTTTATTTTAGTTAAAAATGATCTAAATTATAATGATACAATCGAAACTATAAAACTTTATTTCATAAATTTGTAAAGATTTTCTTTAAAATGATACCATTCACTTTGTACCTGAGTTGTGAAGTTATATAATAATGGCAGTTAAAAATACTTTTTATTTTTATGAAAAAATTACTTCAATTGTTATAATACACAGGAAAACGTAAAAATTATCTTCACAAATTTGTCCTGTGGAACTTAATATTTTATGAGGTAAGTAGTTTCTATTCATATTTATCTTTAAAATGGTTCATTATGATATTTTTAAGCACTACAGTGGCTCCATTTTAAAATTTTCAAGCAGCAGGACCTGCTTTTGTCATCAAAACATGATCTGCTCATTAAAACTTTTTAATTAATAGGGTTTTTTTTTTCTCTGGGGATTTTGCTATGATGAAGAAAAATTAGAAAAATCTATTTAGAAATTCTGTCACTGTTATTGTAAAGTTAAAAACTAGATAATTGTTTTTAACACTTCCTATATTATACCCTTATCAAATATTTTATCCATTTTTCTCAAACCGAGCAACATGCTTATATGGGGAATTTATTTTGGCTATGTTACTGTATAATCACCTTTTGCATGTAATATAACTAACCCATATTTTTTAAAGAACTTTTCTGAACACAGTTCTCACTTGGTAATGCACAAAAATAATTTATAAAAGCCTAGTCAAGAAAATTTACTTTATTATTTTAATTTACAGCAAATAATATGTTAACAATCGTGTAATTTATTTAATGATTGGGGTTTTACAAAAAACTAAAGCATTGAAGTGGGCTTTCTCTTAACTACTTTTTTCTTAACAATGCTTAAAAAATATTTGTTTAAAAAGTAAAAATATTAGAAAGATTAATATTTAAAATTATTTATTAGTTGCATTATATTCTAGTTTATGTTAATTTCCTTAATTACATAAGATATTATGCATTATTTATAAACTAAATTTACGCAAAATCTTACATAAAGTTAATAGAACATTTAAAAAAATTACTTATCATGTCACGAGAACAGACATGTAATTGTTTTGATACTGTAATGAAGTATGGCATTAAATGTTAAAATACAGAGTAAAAAAGTGATGGAGAGTTAACTGTTTGTTTATTAAGAACGTTAGTGCTATGATATTTTTACTTTGATATCATAAATTGAAAAGTTATATTTCAAGATTCTAATATTCAACAATAATAAAAATTGAAATTTATATATTTTATGTATGGTTCTTATTATACTTTTTTTTTCTTCAGTTCATTTATTTTGAAAAGGTTTCAAGCAAGTATTTTTTTTTTTTATCATTCAGATTTATGCTTATTAATTTTTATTAACTACATATACTGTATTATATATTTATAATAGTATATCTATTACTGATAGATATAATCCAAAATTTTTCTCAGTTCAACAAACATTTTTAAATTTATTGTTAGCATTGCTTATAAAAACGTAATTAATAGATTCATTAAGAATTTGTGGTTGTAATAGGATTTGCCTATTATAATTTTTCATTCACTCAAATAGGGTTATGTTCAAACCTTTTTATGCTTGCCTTAATGATTTGTATTTCTTGCCAAAACTTTGTTTTTGAATTGAAATATTTTAAGCTAATTTGTTGAATGAAACATTTTCATTGAAATACTTAAAATGTATGTTTTTTTTTTGTACATAATAATTATTGGTAATGCTCAGAAACTGGACATTTAGAGTTGACATTACAAATATGAGATATTTTACACCCTTAAGGTATTTAAAGGTTAAAGTATGTGTGGTGAATCCATATAAAGTTGGTTGCTTGTAGAGAAATGTACGCTCCGAATGGAGATATGGTACGAATCAGTCAATAAACTTGAAATTTAATAATATATATGTAAAACGTTCCAATCTACGCTCGTGTCCAGGGACGTACGCAAGGGAGGGGTTTAGGGGTTTAAACACCCCCCTTGAGCTCAGACAAAATGGCAAAAATAAAAATTTTAGTAGAAATTATGCGGGCCATTATTTTTTAAGACTGTATATTTTTATTTGCCTTATGCCTACTTTTTTTTTCTCACGGTATTTCTCAAAATACTGAAAAAATATTTACTATAATAGAGTTGTACTTTTGAAACCAAATTCGAGTGATATTGTTACGGGCTGGTTCCTTTCTGTCCTGCCAGTCGTGATAGTTTTCGAGATTTGCAGTCATTCGCGAGGTTTTTGCTCAATGATTCTGGAATCCTAGACGTACTGTCATCTTTGAGACAATTCGAGAATTTTGGAGATGCAGTGAAAAATTATATAAAAGGGGGAACGGAGTACAGTGGAGTTAGTTAGTCAGACTAAGAGTTATCTCTGCCGCTAGTCTTTCGGAGCTCGTCGCTAAATCTGTTTCGTTTTGTCTTAACAAAAAGTTAATTCAATCGCCGAACCCGTCGCCGCCACTATTTCGACTAGTGAAGAAATCAGTAACAATACCATTGGAGATACTGTGCTCGTTGAAGTTATTCATTCCAGCTTGAAACTTTGAGATCGTAGCATAGTAGATATTTCTATGCCAATAAATATATGTATATATTTGCTGTTCTTGGATCTTTAGGATGCCAAAACGCAGGAATTTAACAATTTTTAATCATTTTGAGAAAAAATCATGACCTGAAATTAGTGAAGTGACAGTATCTGGTACCAATGTAAGTTTCTCTATTGAACAGAAATGTGATACTTTCGTTGAAGAAAACGTTTCTAGCATAACAAAATCTGATGAATGTGAAAGTGGCCCTCAAAGTGTTACTTCCCACTCATATGACATTGGACTTTTTTCAGAAAATATTACATGCGAGAAGATATTACACTATTTTCTTAAACTTAAAAAAATCAAATCAAAATTTAACTAAACAATGCTGTCTAAATAAAAAGTCAAAATTGTTAGCTGACTAAATTAGGGAAACAATAGTGCTTTATTACATGCTTGGATTTCTTTTAGTAATTTCAGAAAATTATGAACACCCCCCTTGAAAAAATTCTGTGTACGCCACTGCTCGTGTCCAAGACAAAATTCACTGGGACCTGTTAAGATAATCACGATTGACTTTTTGTGTCTGGTGGGAAGTATTTTAAAGGCATCTTTTTGATTCTTGCCCACCTGGAAACAAAGCTATGTACAAAAGGCAGAAGTCTTTGATTTAATGCATATTACCTGGAACAGTGTGAGCTCTAATTTCTGCCTCATCAGCTCTAATTTTCATTTAGTTCTTCTTTTTTTTTAAATAATTAATTTTTAATAAATCTTATTATAAATTAATCTGTAAAAAATTCATTAAACTATATGCCAAAAATTATATTTAATTAAACAATATTTCATTAAATAAAGTTTCAAAAAATTCGTTTTTAGGTATAGGTTTTTATTATACATATTTGGTTCTGATTTAATACGCTTTTAATTAATAATTCATTGTTTCTTGATTGTTTAAGTGTATATTAGATGTATTTTTAATGTTCAAGTTAAACTTGTTTCTTATTACGAAGTTTTATGCTGAGTGTTCTGCAATGACCATCCTAAATATATTTTTTTATAATCCTTTCCAAATAAGTGTAGGGCTTGCAAATTAATATTTGAGTGAGAAAAAACAAAAAAAATTCTCGAAATTTAAGGAATACCTGCTGTTGGAAGCAGTTCTAAGAACATCAAAACCTGTTTAATTTCCTGAGGAAACAGATCAATTTTTAGTTAAAACAGGAACATTTCAAAGTTTCATCCAGCATTCAAACTGGATTTACTAGTAAATCAACAGATTTGCTAATGTTTCAGTTTCCTCTTCACTTAATATAAATATCAATTTTTACATTTACATATAATCAATTTTTTTAAATTTACTTTTCGTAAAAAGGAATTTAAAATTATATAGTTAATGTGTACAAATATTTTTTGCCCTTGCTTATAGTCATCTTTTTTTTTNTTTTTTTTTTTTTTTTTTTTTTTTTTTTTTTTTTTTTTTTGCAGGTAATTTAGATGAATTGAAAAAGCTTTCGTTACGTAATTGTGAATATGTTGATGATTGGTGTCTGAATAGATTACACTTATTTGGATACAGTTTAGAGTATTTAGATCTGAGTGGTTGTAAAAATATTTCTGAAAGAGGAATATGTACTCTTCATTCATTAAAGTAAGTAACCAGTTCTGTAATATATCATCAAAAAATATTGATATTTCACTATATGTCTCGAAATATCTCCTTATTATCTAGTTCATATTTTTTATAATTTGTTCAATATTTTATCAACTCTCATAGTAAAATTGTATATAACTACAATTATTGATAATTTTCATGATAACTATTTATTGTTCATTGATGATGCTCAAAGCATAATGATATTAATATGAACGAATTGGTTAACTTAGTCAAGTACTAGGAGCTGTTACAACCAGCTGATGACTTAATGAATAACCAAATAATTCCTGGCAACTTTAATGGTTCCCTGTATCTTTCTTATGGAGAATCACGGGACTAATCTCCTTATAGGTTGGAATCCTGATGCTGAATCCAAACTATTTCTAGAGCTGAATTCATTTACCTGAAAACATATGTCCCCCCTCAACTGGTGTCATCACCTTGCTGTGTCTAGCACCCATTGAACTATGCCAGCGGCAGCTTAGCTACTGGCAGGATCTCCTATGCCTGACAAAACCCTCTCAAGCTCAACAGACAAAAAGTAACACCCTGGTCCTCCAGGTTTAGGATATGGCATGAGGCCAACAACCTCACCCTATAAAAAAAACCTTACTATTGCAAAATCAAAAAAAAAAGTTCTGGACTGTTACATTGGAGGCAACTTGGAAAGGATATAAAGGACTTGAAAAGAGGATCATGGAACTTGTAATGTCTTTATAGGAGCAAAGGATTGTCAGTTCTGATGCAAATTATGGGTTATTATAGTGTGGATTTGATAACCCTTTAAGAAATGAGATAGATAAGGCAAAGAATACATGACAATAAAAATTACAAACTTTTACAGCTGTGACCCCAAAACACTTGTATCTGCAAAAGGATTTATAATTTATAAATAGATAAGACACCTAGTAATCGATTTTGAATCTATATCACCTAGATTATACAAAATAAGATAAAAGGGTAAGTTCTTCAATGACAGTATAATCCAGATTCATGTTCCAATAGAGGATAAAGATGAAGGGAGAAAATTAGGCCTTCTATAAAGGAATTCATGTGGTATATACTTCTTGTCTATAATATGACATTAAAATAGTGCTAGGTGACGCAAATGTTAAATTTGGTAAAAAGTATAAATTCCATCCCTCTATTGGTAGACATAGCTTACATGATGCTACCAAAAATAATGGTCAGAAGCTTATGTATTTTGCTGCAAAACATAATATGGTAGTTGCCAACACTTGTTTTCCTCATAAACAAATTCATAATTAGGTTTGGAGATACCTGGATAGTGACACTTTTAACCAAATAGAACGTACTGTTATTGATATAAGTCATACTTCAGACCTATTGTATAGACAAAAAAGTTTTAAATCAAGATCTACACTTTCTAGAGGTAAAGATAGTAGTATTCTAAGTAGTGAAAGTCTGAATAGTGTTAGTGTCTGTCTGAGTCTGAATAGTGATATTTTTTATAGTTAGAGGGAACTCTTTAATGATTTGATGCAGATGATATTGCTATTGTGACCCACACTCACTCAAGCCTTTAAACTGGCCTTTATAGTTTTAAAAAAAATACAAAAGCAGTTAATTTATCAGTAAGTGAAAAAAGAGACCAACTTTGCCATTTTTAAATTTAGATCTTTAAATCAGTCATCTAGTATTTGGAGACTGCAAGTTTGAAAAAGTGTGTAGTTTTACTTAGTTAGAACAAATTTTACAACAACAATGATCTAACTTCAGAAATACATAAATAAATCATGAATGCTAACAGATGTTTTTACAATCACAAAAAAGTATATGAAGCCCAGTTTTCTAAAATGGAAAACTAAGTTGTTTTTTTTTTAGATAAAAGCACTTAAATCTGTTTTTTTTTTATATGCATCTAAGACATGGGCATTAACTTCGGAAGATGAGCAATTTTCATGATGAAAGTCTTGAGGCGTATTTGTTGTAGAAATCAGGCGGGTGGCATATGGTGAAGGGTAACAAATTCGGAATTATATAAAATCTTTAAACAACCTGATGTTGTGAAGTATTTAAAATATCCAAAGGATAAAATGGACTTGGCATCTGGTTAGAATGTCCGAAGATCCAAACTGTCTCAAACTATATCTTGCCAATCCTATAGGAACTTGACAAAATGGCGGACATTGAATTAGATGGATTGACTGTCTCAAAAAATACATTGACATTCTGAAAACCAAAAATTGGAGGATAGTTCCCAAAGGGAAAGTTGCCTAGAAAAAGCTTCTCAAAAAGGCTGTCATGCTACTGAAAAAGAATAAAACTTGTATAATTAATATTATCTTGAGCAAAACCTTGCATGTAAAAATACAATGTCAAACAAATTCCAAAGTATCAAATATTTATGATTGTTGATAAAAATCACATTATCATCCATAAAAACCACAATATTATCATTATTTTCGATAAATATTACATTTTTACCGTCCATTAAAATCCGAATGACATTAATAATTATTATGGCATTATATATGACATTAATAAATTATTGTTGAAAAAAATCGCCATATTATTGATGTGGATGAAGTTTGCAATACATATCACATTACTTGATATTACTTGTATGGTCTTCATTCTATATTTTAAGAATTAAACACCAAATATCATTATTCTGTTTAAAAAATATTAATATTTAGTATAGTTTTAGTAACCAATACAATACTTAAATTAAATATTGATTTAAATTCTTTGCATTACTTATGTAAAAAATTTCTTTTTCAGAAAATTAAAAACACTAGTTCTGCAAGATACCCCAAATATAAAGGACAAAGAATTAGTCTCATTGCTATTGCAAGATGTTATTCCTAATCTGGAAGTAATTGGGGTTGACTTCAATGATCCAGAACTTTTGAAACGATTGGAAAGTTTATGAAGTTGATGACTGAATCATTTGTATTTTAGTGTGAATATTAGTTAAATATATATAAGTTACATAAAAATTTTGTTTCTTTTTCTTTTTGTGTGTTTGTGTATTATTATTTTAAGTTTAAAAATAATAATAATAATCTAAGGAAAATAATTAGGGGTCCTCTTTACTTTCAAAAAATGTAACTATTCATATAACATGTTACTGTTTAAATGTATGTTAATTACTCCTATTAATTTTAAATAGTTATTCCTAATGTTAAAATCAGATTTTTCTTTACTGTTAAAATTTTTGGTTGTGATTTTGTTAGTTATTTTGAAAAAGGAAAAAGTTTTAAATGCAAAAAATGATGTTACTCAAAACTTATTTACAAAATAAACAGGATTGTCAACTAGCGAAAGTTAAATACTAATAAATTAAATTTAAAAAGTCTTCTAAAATTGAAAAACGGTTTTGAGATAGATTAGTATAGTATGTATGTTTTAGTATTTGATAATGAACTAAAAGATTAGAAACATTAATGTTTAAAATTTCCATAAATAAATTATTTTTTAGTGGTTAAGTGATGCAATTTAAAAGTCAAATTGATTTAAGGACTCCAAAGTTCCTCAATTTTCAGAACCATGCCCTGGAGGATCTCTTTTGTTAAAAATGTAATAACAAATAAAGAAAATTGTTCTCTGTTAGAAAATAAAACTGTCCAAACGTAACCAATGTAACTAGGATTTGGTTTTACTGTTTAAATGGTAAAGGCTTTTCTTTCAGGAAAAACATGGTGCGTAGCGTTTTGAAGAGTGTATTTTTATTTTTTAAAAGCCCTTAAAGGTGCTTTTTTCATCGGGTATTTTTAAAAAGTGCTTAAATTTCCCTTTTTGAAAATAAGATTATTTTCTTTCCCATGTCTATTTTGGACACGTATTATGCAAAAGCGTGCTTTTCACATTGTTCTATTCTACATTTTTGCAATTCATTCAACCACAATCTATTTCGACATACTGTCGGTCCATAGCGTATGAAAGCACCAATCATTTTACATGTTTGATGAAATACTTGTGAGTCCATATGTGCATCTACTGAGCTGGGTTCAGTGAGATTAATGTGCTCTCATGTGCAACTCTGCTGCATTTTGCAAAATATTCTCAATTTCAGGCTTCATTTTCCAACCTCTGATATTGAACCGAAAAAATCTCTTGATCATTTTATAATGGCTAATATAATCAAGAAAAGGGTTATTTGTCAGAAACTAGTTATTTTATCATGATCATTTAAAGTCTTTTAAAATTATTTTGCATTTTGTTAATGTATATAGTGCTCAAAAATATTTTTCGAGTACTTAAAAGATGCTTATTTTTAGTTGGGAGATTTGGCTACGTACCCTGAAAAAATCTTATTTTAATTGGTGTCTAAATAAATATTGTTTTTAAATGAAGAAAAAATATTCCAAAAAAATTAGAGAAAATAATGCTTTAACTGAAAAATAAAATGTTCTTATTGTTTAACTCACTGACGGTTCTGCACGTAGAAAGTCGTACTTTTTTTCATGCTCGCAAATGGTCGTGAACGTAGAAAACCTCCCTTCATTTTTCCACCTATAGATGGTCCTGCACGTAAAAAAAGCCTCAGATTTTTGTCCAGCGAAACGGCCATGCACGTGAAAAGTCGCTAATGCTTTCCCCCTTACTTGCGGAAATGGGCGTGAAATTCACTCCCTTCTCAGCTACGGTTAATTGATGTCCACTCCATCACCTGAAGGGTAGAAATACTCAATACACAATGGAGTTTGCTTTCAAAGGAAATGCAAAAGGATTTTCAAAAATATTTAACTAAAACATTTTTTTTTCAGTATAAAAAGAAAAGAAATCGGTATGGGAAGAGAATTACATGACAAAATAGAACTAATTTTCATCTAATGTTAATTCGCAAAGATTAAAATTGATTTTAAAAAAAGTAAGAGGTTAAAATTGACTCAGTGCAGGTGATTGATTTTAATTTTGAAAATATAGTGCAATAAATCTCGGTAAAAGTGATTCACCTAAATGTATGGAAAAAAAGAATCTGATATATTTAAAAATAATGTTTATAAATTATTTACATTTAATATTATCTTCAATTGTTTAAATAGTTTTCCATTTAGTAATATTTCTTTTTAATTTATAGAGTATTTAGCGAGCAACTAACGGTAGCTTTTCCCGTTATTGTTTTTTCTTTTGCTGGTTCAAAAAACATTTTCTGATGTACAAAAAAAAAAAAACATTTACAAATTGCGATTTTTTGTTAGTGATTAAAAAATTAATATTTAATATTCAGTTTCCATTTTTAATTTTTTCAAAGTATTATCCAGTTTAAGAGGCAGGCATTAATTATTGAATTAGTGATTCAATTTTAGTTAAGGGTGTAATTGCAGGTTGGTTAGCATCATCTCACTTAACTTTGAAATGCTTTTTTTTTTTTCATATGATTCCAGGTTAATTTTTTTATATTCTCTCCCTCCCAAATCAATTGCTACATTTCCAGTAAGTTGAGTAATAAATAACTTTCGATGCAATTTAATAGAACAACAACAGTAAAATTATACTTGTACTGAATTCACGGTTCATTAACTAAAATATCATTTTATGCGATTACACCTATGGAAGAGTCCTAGCAAAAAGGGGATTTGTTTGACAGCGTTAAAGCAATTTTTTTTTAGCGCCAACTTTTTTTCAAAATTAGCTTCAAAAAATTTTGAAACTAATTTGGTGCTGATTTAAGTAGGGTATGATTGGTATGTAAACGTTGTAAACTGATAGCATAGCACCTTGAAATATCTGAAAAATGTTTAATCAAAATCATAAACTCATCAGTATCAATAAGCAGTGCAAAAGTATTCAAATGTAGAAGAGGGAGTATATTATTATTAAATGTCAATTATCTGACAGCTAGGCTTTTTTTTTTTTTTGGTTAGAAATTTGTGTATATATTTAAATTACATATATGCATAGGTTTCACATGAAATTTAATATATTAATTAATATTTTAATTAATTTCCTAAATTTTTGTAATAAAATTTTTTTTCCCTTGAAAGGTATTCATATTTTTCTTGGGAATGTACCACCTTAAAAGTATTAAAATATCGAATAATAAGATGAATAAACTGCCAAATAATAAATGCTTTATTATTTCTTAAATTGATTTAAATAAATGATTTTGTACTTAATTTTCTCTAATTAAGTTTATACAAACACATTGGAAATTTGCTGCTTTAACCCTTTAATGGGCCATTTATTTCTAGTAAAGGTAAGTTAAAGTATTTTTGGAATTGAAATTGACAAAAGAATAGTAATTGATGTAAGAAAAAAAAAAGCCTAATTTAGCTTAGGTAAGTATATTTACCACGATTTATTAGGAACTCATTGACTTTTATTTTTCGTTATTTATAAAATAAATTTTATAAATGCTACAAACTTTAAGAGGAATTATATATTTTATAACTTTTATACGCTTTTTTAAACTAATAAATGGTAACCAATTTTATTCAAACGCGCTTCAAGAAAACTGATGTTGTTAACAAATGGAAACCTGAAATGAAAGTGGTAAAAAAGTTCGCCATGAACTTTAAACGGTGGTGTTAAGTATACTTATCGCGGCCTTTGAAAGGGTTAATAAATATTTGCCTCAGGGAATTTAATATAATAACCAGTATAATAATATTGAGACGGTAAAGTTTAAAAAAGTTTCCACATATTTGATATTAGATGAAATGTATCGTAAATTTTTTTTTCCGTATTTTGCTCTTAAAGATGCCCCCCTCCCCCAGTTATGTTAATTTTGATGTTTAAATTTATTTATTATACCCTTGATATAAAATAAGCATTTCTATAACTTTTTGTGCAAACTCTTGAAATAACATTTAAACAAAAAAAATTTTTTTTAAATAATCGCTTATAATTTTTAATATTTAGTAAAAAAAATAAATAATATGACATTCTAAGAATTGTAATATACACAAATTTGTTATAATTTTATAAATTATCTAAAACTAACGAGATCTTATTTTTATAATTCGTTTACCCAAAATATGCTCTTAATATTTATAATAGATAATTTTACCACTTATTTATTAATAATAATAATTAATTAAATCAAGTATTCAACAACAGTCTGCTGTGAGCCAGACGTTCATAGAAGTTAAGGCTCCACGTACAATGGAATAATTGTGATGGTACGATCTTGCTTGCGCACAGGACACCTTTACTTCCCTGACAAGCATCATAGTAAATTTATAAAAATATGCCATCAACTTCTGACGATTGTATCAAACTCTAAAAAAATAACTCAATTAAGGTAAATTGCAGTAAAAGTGGACTTAAATTACACAAATTATTGTGCTGGAGTGAATATAAAAGTGTTATTGAATAGTTATAATTAAGGCCCGGATTTTGATGACATTTGCATTTTTGGACATTTTTTGTCCTTTAGAGCATTTTTTGAGAATTATAGGGCATTTTCTTTAAATTTTGGGGCGTATTTTGCATTTTAAAGCATTTTTTAAATTTTTTGTTAATTTTTTCTAATTTTTATTANAAAGCGATGGCCATATTTTGAGTCGAATTTGAGAGCTCACGGATGGTGTGCAGACCTTTCTCCTTAATCACTGCAGATGGTTTTTTTTCGTGCAGGGCTGTAGAAGGTTTAAATTTATTGTTACCTTAGGTGAGGGACTGATGGGGAAAGAGGGTTCTTGAACATATGTACGATCCTCGTGAAGTTGATTTCCATTCTAGTTTCTTTGTCAAACTGAAGGGTAGAAGACCGTTTTAACCTGGTTTTACCATTCCATGCCTTAAAAGTTTTATTTGAGATATGGAAATCTGTTACGCTTCTAATTTTATTTGTGAACGTTATAGTTGCCAGTTTTCTTCTACTTTCTAGAGGATTTAGGCCGCATTCAGATTCAGCTTTACAATTATTTGTGGATGAGACAGCACCAATGATGATTTTTGATGCTCTGTACTGTACTGTGTCGATTTTGCCTTTTGAAGAAGATGAGGTCGGTCCCAAATGGGAGCAGTATATTCAAGAACTGGTCTAACGAGCGAGGTATAAGCATTAAGAAGAGTTGCTGGTCTTGAGCCCCAAGATTCACCGCACAGCCTTTCTAAGATGTTAAGTCGTTTTAAGGCCTTGTTAGAGATCTGCTCAAGGTGTTGTGAAAATCTCAGTTCATCATCAAGGGTGAGGCCGAGGTATGTTGGATGCTTAGTGCGTTGGATAGCAGAGCTAAATAGGTTTATAGTAAGATTAAAATTACCTCTATTTTTCCTATCAGTCGAGAAAATGCAAAAATTTGTTTTATCAGGATTTACAGTGATCTTAAGCTCTTTAAACCAACTCTCAATACCTTCCGTGCACTGATTTAGAATTCTTTGGGAAAGTTGGATGTCACGAGGGACACCTGCCCAAGTTCGATGAGTTTTTGAAAAGGATCCATTTACTTTAACTCAAAATTTCCTTCCTCATAAGAAATCGTTGATCCAGATGAGGCAGTTAGACACAATATCCTCTTTGTAGATAATTCCAATTAGTTTCCGCCACCAAACTCTGTCAAAAGCAGCAGAGAGGTCTAAGAAAACCGCGGTTGTTTTTCTGCTAGGCTTTTCTTGGAAGTCATCAATTATAGACTGGCATAGGTAAAAAAGTTGATCAACTGTAGAGCATACAGAGCTAATTAGTTCTGTATACAGTTTGATAAAAATGTTCGGTCTTTTTCTCGGTCAGCCATTTCATCAATCTGGTATGGATGATATTTTCCATTGTTTTGCAAAGGATGCTGGTTAGTGAGATAGGTCTATAGCTTTTGCAATTGCTGGCTTTTTTGCCTGGCTTGAGAACAGGGACAAGGGACAATAGTTGAGTTTTTCCATATTTTAGGCAATTTGCCTGTGCGCCAAGATGTTAAAAATCAGGAGCAAAAAAACTTTCTATTTGAATTGATGCTTCCTAGTGAAAAAGAATTTTTTTTAAAAAGAAAAAAAAATAACGCTGCATATTTTTATTTGTTAAATATTCCCCCCTCCCCTTTTTTTTACAATAGAACAACAATTTTACTTTATTGACCTTCAAAGTATTTTCCTCTTGCAAACACACACTTCTTTCAACGTTTCTATGACTCTTCAGAACACTCCTGGAATCAGGGACCGATCAAGACAAAATCAGGCCCACCAAATTTTCCAGGTCCCTTCCAAAATATTTTGAAATTAAATTACTGATGAATAGTCCTAACAATAAAAAGGAATCTATTAAACTGCATGATTCAAGAGAAACATTCAAATAAATTTTGAAAACAGACAATTGAAGATTATTTTTCTAAGATAAAGTTTACGCATATATACATTAAAGCAAAATATAAAACAACAACACAATGTTGTGTCAAAATACAAATAGTTTGGTGACCACAAACAATTGAAATCAGTGATCATTGTTAAAAGTCACTGTTTAGCTGGATCACTTTATTTCTGTAAGCTGTAATTATTTTTTTTTATTTAGTACTTAAACCAACACAAAGTCAGTCAACTTTTCATTAGATTTAACTACAAGTTCAGCATGTATGCTAAGGTAATTATAATTATAATTATCATTATTAATTATAATTTTTATTAAAAAATGCACGTAAAAATATCCAAAAGTTCCAAAATTAAAGCTACTCATGGAAAATTAAAAACACATTTAAATAATAATTTATTTGAATATAACACTTTTTAAAAAAAATTAAAATTCATATTCAGTTCATTCACTTAAGCCGTTGACGTCAAAATTGCACAAATTCAAATTCAGCTGTACTTTCGAATTTGAATCGTGCAATGTTTTCACGAGTTTGGTTTATCACAATATAACGAAAATTTTGAATTAAAAAATGCATTTTTTTTGAGAAAAACTGTTTCTTTCAGTAATTAAAAAAATAGTAATATTGCGGACTTTTTACTAATTTTTGAGGGCTCCCAGAAAGTGTGGGCCCTAGTCCCGTGCCTATTGGGCCTAGGCGATAATCAGGCCCTGCCTGGAATCCATTTTTTAAATGGTCCTCAGTTGTTTTGTCGCATTTTCGATCACCTCATCTGAACGGTGTCCCTTTAATTTTATTTTCAGCCTTAGAGATAGGTAAAAATTCGCTGGTGTTGGATCAGGAGAATAAGGAGGGTGCTACAGACAAAGAATATCGAGGGGAGCCCCTCTATATTCTACGCACGTCAACATTTCTTATTCAAATACTTGAATATTAAATTAAAAATTGTCATCAGAATTCGAACTATACTTTGCCATAAATTCTTCTCTTATTTCTCTAAATTTTACCAATTTTTTTAGATAAAGTATAGAAAAGGCCTTTTCATGGATAATTTCTCATTTCATAAAACAATTGCATTAAAAAAATCTCATTCGGTTCATTCGAAGTGCGAGAGTACCCTAAGCGAAAATCATACCCCTAGATCACCGAGCCACATGCACGCAAGGTATGCACATTTTTATTTTATTAGTATTATGAAAGATATTATCCACCATCGTATTTTTATGTTTTATTTTAAAATGTCAAAAATATGTCATTTCTTGAAAATCCTTTGCTTTATTAAACACGATAACGTGAAATAACGTGTACTTTTTCTCTAATTGTTTCGTGCAATATTTCTTTAAACGCATGCTAGATCGTATCAGATTCAAAATGATATAACCTTCGGGCACGACCGGGATCTCGCTCACCTAATCCAAGAATCATACCCCTAACCACCGAGCCGCACGTCAGCATTTCTTATTCAAATCCTTAAACATTAAAATAAAATTCGTCATTTGAATTCGAACTATACTTCTTAATTCTTCCTTTAATTCTCTAAATTTTTCCAATTTTTTTAGATAAAGTATAGAAAAGGCCTTTTCACGGATAATTTCTCATTTTACAAAACAATTGCCTTAAAAAAATCTCTAATAAAAGGGGAAAATTACAAAACGATCAAAGCAGTTTGCGTAAAAGCAAAGAAAAAGAAAATCAGCAAAAATAAATTATCTTTGAAATCGAAACCTATGATGCTTTATTTACCTAATTTAGCTTTGTTGTTGACTTTGTCATTCATACGAAACTTCCTTTTGGGTGGCTAAACACCTCTAACCGGAAATAACGATCCTTCAATCAATCTATCATTGTGTTATGATCAGTTCCTCTTTTAAGTTTTTGGTTCAATTTTTGTAAAGTAAATTTTCTTTTCACAACTTGTATATTTTATTAGTAATTAATCATATAATAATCTGATAGTAATTCTAGAATCATGGAAAAAATAAAAAACGTTAGGATAGTTGATTGTACTGATTCATTTTATATGAGGCCATCGCGAATGGAATTTGAACAAGTAATTATTTTTTAATGTGCAATTATTTTATTTGTTCTCAATTTATGTTTTGTTTATTTATCCTCTTGCTATAAAGAAAAACGGTTTTAAAACTTAGTGATTGAGACGTTAAACTGAACTACTTCACACTATTAATTAATCTTTACATAAGTATTTTTCATTTAGCTAAGCATAGGACTCTTAGACTTTGACAATTCGTAACATTCGAGGAAATTTTAACAGCGGCTTGGGATATTTTCATATCGTGATCTGTCGTCAAGGTACCAAATAGTTTTTAAACTTGCAAATTTAAAAAACAAAACAAAAGAAAACAACGTAGATGTTTGCTTGGAGATGGCTGCGAGTAATACCTTTCGAGTTGGTCCCTTTCTGTTATTTTTTTTTTTTTTTTTTTTTTTTTTTTTTTTTTTTTTTTTTTTTNCCAGCCAAATCTATACTAATTTAAATTATTTACTAATTTTCTTAATTTAAATTATTTCATCCATTATACCCACTTTTTTTCCCCACTTTCTCCAAGCAGTTGAAATATCATCAATTTAGCAATATTTTGCTTGCATCAAAATTTGCTCCATTACAGCTCTGTGAAACTAGAATGTCACATAAAATTCTTCCACTGTTGCTAAACGAATGTGGAAACCTTTGACAGCTATGGAGTGTGCAATTTAGGAAAGATTGTGGGGCAGGTGGAAGAAGGGATTAGGATATTAGCTTCTGTTTTTAAATTCTGTCCTTGGTCTGAATCCATTTCTGGCTTAAGTTTGTTCTAATGCTTTCGTTGTAATTTTTTTCCATTTTGACAAAATGTTTTTGTATTTTTAACTTTATAAAATTCTTCAAAAATTAGTTGGTTATAAAATAATAATAATAGATTTTATATTGCACTCTTTTTCTGAAAGCTTTTGTATTCCCATTAAAAGACATCTGAGAATTATTTTTTCTCAGCAAACCAACCAATCACATATTTTTTTTTACAATCGCTAACAGCAATGTTTATCGACAAATTGTTACAATTATTGCATTAATGCTAATTTTTCTATTTCATTTTAACCTTTTATAACATATTTTAATTTTAAAAAAAGTTTTTTTTTAAGAACTGACTATATACTAGTATTTAATTTTACTCTTTTGTTGGTCAATATATGATTTTTAATTCAAAATTTTGTACCGAAACATTAAAAAATGAATAAAAAATTTTGTCAAATTATCAAAATAAATTCTTTTTTTCAAGATATATTAAAAAAAATTAACATTTTGAATAAAATATTTTATAATATAGACACTTTTCTTGTACCCACATCCTACACTTATTAGAATAAAGAAACTAAAACCTGAAAATTTTAAGATTTTTATCTGGAAAACCTGGAAAAATCAGGGAAATTTGAAATCTGATTTGAGTGGCCACCCTGTTTCTCGTGGGCCGCTGTCCGAAAGTTGCCAAGACTTGGCGATTATTTTGCCAAAAATCAGGATACGGAAGATTTATTCAAGAAATACTCTTTTCTGCTTACAGAAAATTAAAAATATATAAATGTTGGCACATACGGGTTACTATTTAAAATGTTAACCATTTTACCTTATCTATATTAAATTCTAAATGTACTAAAAGTATATATCCTGTAAATTCTATATGTAATATCTATGTTACTATTTTATATCATCTATATTGAATTGTAATTCTTACCAATGATAGTTAATTTAAAAATGTTTAACTGAGTTGTAATATTCATATTTTTTCAGGAGCTTGTTGGTGTATAAGTTTTCTTCTTTGAGATAATACTTTTAAATGTTCATTTTAGGATGGGAAAAAGAGAACTTGGGATTTAATGCGTATCCATGATAGGTAAGGATATTATAAGTTGATTTTTTTTGTTATAGGCTATTTTTATTTAAGTAATTATAACAAGTTAGAAAAATAGCTAGACTTTTCTAAAAAAAAATTTAAAAAATCAGACTTTAAAAAAAAAAAAAAACGCTTTTCTTTTCCAAAGTCATCTTTAATGACTTTTTCTAAGTATTTATATAACTTTTATGTGATTTTTAAATCAGGTGAGTAAGAATCTTGAAATTAAATTTTAAAATCGCATATATAAGAATCTTGATGTTAGATTTTAAATGTTTCTCTCGATGTTTGATTGCGTGAATATGAATCTTGTTATTTGTTTTTTAAGTCACTTGAAATGGATCTTATGACTTTTAAAACTTGTGAACACGAAACACAATAGTTGATAAAAAATTGGGAAACTACGAAACATGATGTGTGATCTAAAGTTGCTCAAGTAAAAACCATGTGAATATTATTTTAAATTGCGTTTTTCTTAGATGGAACAAGCGTAAAAATGAATATTTTTTATTCTTTCTCGAGAATTCGAAAAAGGCAAACTTTTTTTGAAGAAACTAATTTTTGTTTTCTTTTTTAGTTAATAGTTTAGTTAATAGTATTCCATGATGGTGTCGAATTTTCTGCTAATGACATTTGAGTGTTAGTGTATGTTATACAAGTATGGTTATGAGATTAAGGAATAAGGCCCTCTTAGGTCTTCACCAATTTATTCATGGCATCTAACTTATTTATTATTCATCTGCAGATTTTGTGTCAGGTTCAACCCTTTGCTGGAAAGCGTTATGATTGGTGCCTAACCACGACATATATTTTTAAATTTTATAACAGTTGTTGAACAGCCGACTCAATTTTTGGGTTTATGACTACTAATGTTTAACTCTGTAGCCTTGTAATTTTGAACCCAATCCAGAAGACAAGAGAACTCCTGGATCAAGTATTGGGAAACATTTGCTTTCGTAGAGGACTTTTTAATGAAACTAACCCATATTTGCTTTACATGGAAAGGAGATCACGAGAGCCCCCACAGTTATCTTGGCGGCTAAGGGACTCTAACCCATGATCCGTCTACCACTGAGGATATTTCACGTCAGCACTGTGGTCGGTGCGAGCCGAATGCAAATTCGCATCGACCAGCCATTGGTGGGATTCGAACGTGTTTCACCTCATTGGAAGGTGAACGCCCTATACTTTGCGCCATGACGGCTCACCATGACATATATGTAATATTCAAACAATAATGTTATGCAAAAAAGAGAAAAACTAAGTGATCGAGTTATAAGAAATTATAATCATAACCTTTGTTTTGCACACTTCTGTCGATTTATAACTTTGAAGCATAAGAAATGGATCAAAAGTTGTTCTGAATAGTCCCAATATCTATTTAAATACGTTGTCTTCTACTCTTTACATTTCATAATAAATATTGAATTTCTGTTCTTAAAGAAGGAATATACACACCAGTAGAAAGAGCCTAAAGGTAGAGGAAACTATTAATTTAAAATTAATAACTTTGAGAAAGACCTCTTTGCTGATGCAACAGATATTGACTGAGATTTAAAGCAATTAAATGTTAGGATGAAATTCTGACAAGTTATTTTGTTTCAAACTGTTTAGTTGATAGGTAAAATTCAACAGAAAATTTTGAATTCTACCAAAAAATTTTATACACTGACTGACCTGTTAATAAACGTTACAAAAACATTTTGCGTTGCTTCTAAGGAAATGAATATCTTAGGATATCTTGAGATTTTTGCTTATTTATTGAGATTTCATGATTTTTTTTTCTTTCAAATTTCTTTTTTAAGCATGAAAAACTTTAAAATTTTTTTCCTTTTAAATTAATTTATTACATTTTCAACTTACAGTACAAAAGTTTGAGCATTAAGAGTCCAGTCGTGCTATAATTATATATATATATATATTATGGGTTATATGGGTTCATATCTTATTTTTTAATTTTGATTTCTGTAACAGAAATGAGAATTTTGTCTTCAAAACTGCTGTCTTGGTCCTTTGTTATTTCATGTATCTAGTATTAAATAAAGTGTAAAGCAAAGTTTTCAGATTTTCAACATTAAAAATATTTAAAAAAAAAAAAGAGAAATTGAAATTTTAAATTTATTAAACTAAAGTTCTTTATTGAATATCTCTGATGTAGGGCCTTCAAAGTGTTGTGGAAATGCTTCACATTAGACAAATAACCTTTTTGACCCATTGATAATATACTTCATTAATTTTTTTAGTTCTCAGTGTTTTAGTAGTGAAGGCTTTTAAAATTTAATGAAAAAGATTAAATCAATTATTCCTTTCATTTCTGAATACTAAAAATATATAGCCAAAAATTACTATATTACACTTAGTCTTTTTTTGTTGTTGTTTGTTACGTTTTTCAAAACAATATCTCTAAAGATGGGAATGCAGCAGATAATAAATTATTAACTACAGGTCCCCTTCTTCAGTTAGGGCCTTTTAGTGACATTTATAATTTTTTAATTATAATAAAAAAAGTAGTTTTGATATTTTAATTTTTTTTATATTTCAGTTCATATTACTGCTGAAAATATAAATTCCATGACATGTAAGATATTTGTTGGAGTCTAGTTTATTTTATGAGTAAAATGTTTTGTTACTCAAGTAATATAAAAATATTAAATTTTTTTTAACTTAATATTTGTCACTTATTTAATCATAATTATATTTCATTTTACAAAGCTAGCTGTCATACTGTTTACAGGGATGAGATTTTTCCGCTTTTTAGCGGATTTCCGCTTTTTTCACTTTTATCTCTTGAATTTCAGCTTTTTTATCAAAAATTCAGATTTTTCTAAAAATTTCACTTTTTTTAATAAGTATTCCGCTTTTTCAGAAAATTCACCGATTTTCAAAGAGAAACAGAAGATTCAAACTACATAGCTATCAATCCTTTCTCATTTTTACTAATTTTAGCTATTTTGTCTCCATTTACTCGCAACAGATAAGATTTTCCGAATTTTTTACCCGCCCTCCAGATAGATCTGATTTTTGTAGTTCAAACGACGCTGCTTCTGACAAGCCTTCTGAGGTCCCAAGCCTGGAATCTGCTAATATCTTGATCTTATTCACACAATTTTAATATCAAACAAAGCTTTTCATATTTGCGTGTTGCGATTCTTATTCACGCGATTTGAATATTGTATGTTGCGATTCTTATTTACGAGATTTAAAAATCCGATATTGTGATTCGTATTTACGCCTTTTTGTATTGATGTATTTGCTATGAATCACATAACAGTATTTATTAAAAGAAATGAAATATTAATGTAAATTCTCAGTAGTTTTTATTTGCTAAACCAGGTAGTTTTTCAAGTAATAATTGTCTCTCATGTGAACTGAGGTAGCTTTATTTTTCAATTCCAGCTTTATTTTTTCAATTGGTAATTTTTATTTTCACTAAATGTTAAATATCAATGTAATCATTTATATAATAATAGATTAGTACACAATTGTATGTCAACACATTATTTATTACCTTAAACTGTCTGGAATTTATTAGTAAAGGGTTGCGCTTGCGTAAAATTTACTATCGTGGAAATTCAGCTTNCTTTTCATCAGCCCACACGATTATATCCGCAAAAAAGAGTGCTTTCTGATATTGTATCAATGTAGCCAAAGCAAAATATATTAATATAATAGTGTGAGGAGCACTGAAAAAAATTTTTTTTTACAATAATTACAAGAAATAAAATAGAACACAATAAGTAAAAATAACACGTAAAATCAGAAAATAAAATAAAATAAAAAACAGTATAAAACAAAAGCCCTAAAGCGAGTAGCAAAATTAGATGTACTTACATGAACGGTAAATTTTTGAAGAATGATTTAAAAATATTTTCGCAACAAGTTTGCCAGGTTACAAAATATGAAAACAAAAGCGCAAATCGAGTGTAACTGGAGGTTAAAGGGCCGTTCTTACTGCATTGCTGAAGTGGTTTGTTATGCTGTGCATTGATTTGTTAGTTACCAAGGATGGGCCCGAAATGGATGTGCGCAAGGTAATAGTATACTGGATAATTTAAAAAGTTAACCATAAATAATTTTAGAAAATAAATATTTATTTAAGAAAAAATATAAAATAGAAAAGAGAAGCATAAATTGCCTGTTTTGCAAATAATTTTAGCCACGGATTTGCCCGAAATAGTTTTGCACATGGAAAAATTATATAAATTATCAAAGGAAAAAAAGTTTTAGTAGATAATTTGAAACCGTATTTACCCGAAATGGATTTGCACATGGAAAAATTAATAAAGATATTTTTAGTAAATAATTTTACCCACGGATTTGGCTGAAATGGATTTGCGCATGGAAAAGTTATAAAAATTAACAAAGAAAAATTATTTTAGTATATAATTTTAGCCAGAGATTTGCCCGAAATGGATTTGCACATGGAAAAATTGTATAAATTAATAAATAAATTTTTAGTAAATAATTTTACCCTCGGATTTGCCCAAAATGGATTTGCACATGGAAAAATTATAAAAATTAACAAAGAAAAAAATTTTTAGTAGATAATTTTAGCCACGGATTGGCCCGAAATGGATTTGCACTTAGAAAAATTATATAAACTAGCAAAGGAAATTTTTTAATAACGGAATTTTTTAGTAAATAATTTTGACCAGGGATTTACCCGAAATGGAAAAATTATACAAATTGACAAAGAAATTATTTAGTAAATATATCCACAAAAATATACGATTAATTTAATGATTTTATATAAAATTTTATTACTTTAGTTGGGTATCCATTGCATTTTATAAAATTTTGAAAGAGTTTATCGATTTGTTTTTGGATAAATAAATATTACTACATATTCTTTTAATTCTGTAGCAGTCTGTTCATTTCATTAAAAGTGGTTTTAAATAGATGCTCCTAGTAACATTAGAATTCCAAGTAATTAGTTTATTAATATTAAAATTAAAATCATTTCTTTTATTTTATAAATCAACAAAGCAGATATTTTCAACTTTTATGATACTCAAATCCAAAAAATTGAAATTAATATTATCATCATGATTACGAAGCAAGATTAATTCTTCAGGGTAAATACCATTTAATAAAATAGTAAAATCTTGAAAATTAAAGATAATTAAGTCATCAATATATCTAAAAACAAATTTAATACTAAGAGTATAATTTTTTTCATAATAATGCAAAAATAAGTTAGCTAAGAGAGATGAATAATTAGATCCTTGTGGTATTCCATCAGTTTGAAGAAAAATATCCTTTCAATTGTAAAGATAATTATTAAAGAGACAAAAATTAATCAGAATTTCCCAATAATCAAAATCGCAACAAAGGATATTTTTAAAATCATAGTAATAATTCCAAAGGACCTCTTTTAGTTTAGAAAGGGGAATGCTATTGAGAAGATCCTGGAAATCAAAAGTCGCAATAGAATTAATTTTATTATGTTTAATGAAATCTAAAATCGGTTGATTATTATTATTTTTTTTAAATCAGTTGTTTGTTATTTTTTTTTCATTATTATTTCCCCCCTTCTTTTCATATGTCTATAATTTTCCTTTGTTTTCTCTTCATTTTGAACTTATATATATTATATTAACTTATAGTATTTGTAAATGTTTAAAATACATTATTTGTAAATATTGCACTTTATTTGTTGTAAAAAATTGGTTTTGCTATACGTTTATAGTCTTAAACCTTAGTTTTATGTGGTGATTTAAATCTCTTGAAAAATACTCATTCCCATGGTTATATATGGATTATATACGGACTGTTGATTCCATTATGTCGTGGATCCATGATTTACCTTAATTTCATCTTTGTGAAAAATGTTTATGAAATTTTCGTATTAGTTCATATAAAGATATTTTTGCAAGAAAAATTCCAATTCTTTTACTTCTAACTTATTATTTTTGATTAAAAAAAAAAAAAAATAAAGAAGTCTATATGCAATGTATATACAAATATACAGAGAGGCAAAGCTCTATTGAGATATCTTCTTTACAACTTCATATTCAAAAGAGGAGTGCACATTTTACTCACAAACTACATATGGATATTCCAATAACAGTTGGTTGAGTTACTGTGCATTAGTTTTCAATAAAATTCCTAAAATTTAACACTGCCAAGTAAAACTAAGTTTTATTCCTACACCATTAGTAATGTAATACTAAAAGCAACACTCTAGTAACAGTTGGTATTTTATGTTATGAGAATTTGCCGATTGTAACAAAATTAAAAAATGTTTAGCACTTTTTCTCTTGTGAATTTTATAATACAATTCTTTACTTTATCTTAACTTTTAAGCAATACCTTAACTTTATTGTAAAAAAAAGTCACAATATTCAAAATTTCATTTTTAGATACACATATTAATAATATTTACTATTGATTGTTAATATTTATTTATAAAATTTCAGAATAAAATAATGTTTGCATGTAAGTAGTAGTAAAGGAAACAAAGGAAATAAAAATATGACCACCGAAGTCGACGTCTTCTGGGGGTACCGGCCCCGGTAGCCATAAGACAAAACCATTTCTGTTGAGGGAGAAACAAATGCCTAAATCAACTCCCTCAATTCCCCGATGGTTTTGTATAGAAGTCCAGGAAAAAAACATGAAATACATATAACCAATTTAGAAAAGAAACTCAAACAAAATCATCAGAAAATAAAAACTCACTTAACCAGATCAAACAGCGATTTCACAAGCAAGCCGAATGAAAAGCAAACACTAAAAACGAAAGAAAACAACGCCCTCTATTACAATGCGCAGATAGAAAATAAAGGAAGTCAAGAAAAGATATGTAACAAATTAATAGAATGCTTAACTGGGGCTGCTCAGTTAAGACTTGAATTGCGCCCTGTTAAGTTATTAAGTTAAGTTAGTAGTAAAGTTATTTTTTTTTTTGCAACTCTAATACTAATTTGTGTAACAAAAAGTTCTATAAAATTTATTTTTTTTCACAATTGGTTTGGATAAAAAATTATTTGCAATAATGTTGAAAGTTTTCGGGAAGCTGTGAATAATTTTTTGAATAATTTGAGTAATAATGATGTTCCTTTTAATTTTTGTAATGTTAATTTTTTAATTAAAAAAATGATTGAAGAATTCTAGGTTTTTATATATTTTTTTTCTTTTAACAGGCCGCAATTCAAGTNTTAACTTTTAGGCAATACCTTAACTTTATGGTAAAAAAAAGTCACAATATTCAAAATTTCATTTTTAGATACACATATTAATAATATTTACTATTGATTGTTAATATTTATTTATAAAATTTCGGAATAAAATAATGTTTGCATGTAAGTAGCAATAAAGGAAACGAAGGAAATAAAAATATGACCACCGAAGTCGACATCTTCAGGGGGTACAGGCCCCGGTAGCCATAAAACAAAACCATTTCTATTGAGGGAGAAGCAAATGCCTAAATCAACTCCCTCAGTACCCCGATGGTTTTGTATAGAAGTCCAGAAAAAAAAACATGAAATACAAATAACCAATTTGGAAAGGAAACTCAAACAAAATCATCAGAAAATAAAAACTCACGCAACCAGGTCAAACAGCGATTTCACAAGCAAGACGAATGAAAAGGAAATACTAAAAACTAAAGAAAACAACGCCCTCTATTACAATGCGCAGATAGAAAATAAAGGAAGTCAAGAAAAAGATACATAACAAATTAATAGAATGCTTAACTGAGGCTGCTCAGTTAAGACTTGAATTGTGCCTTGTTAAAGGAAAAAAATATATAAAAACCTAGAATTCTTCAATCATTTTATTAGTTAAAAAATTATGATTACAAATCCTTTTCATTCGGCTTGCTTGTGAAATCGCTGTTGGCCCTGGTTAAGTGAGTTTTTATTTTCTGATGATTTTGTTTGAGTTTCTTTTCTAAATTGGTTATTTGTATTTCATGTTTTTTTTCTGGACTTCTATGCAAAACCTTCGGGGTACTGAGGGAGTTAATTTAGGCATTTGCTTCTCCCTCAATAGAAATGGTTTTGTTTTATGGCTACCGGGGCCAGTACCCCCTGAAGATGTTGGCTTCGGTGGTCATATTTTTATTTCCTTCGTTTCCTTTATTGCTACTTTTATTCTTTTTTTGAAATTTCTGCTGCTTTTTAGCGCATTTTTTTCAAGGAAGTTATATCTATTTAGAATTTGAAAATTTTTTTGTTTTCTTTTAGTAGAGTTTGCATGCAAGCTAATATTTACATTTTTATTGCTGATTTGCAGCTGTGTACTTTAATTCTGTTAAACTCGAGGACTGTGATGATGAAATCAGTGTTACAAAGTATCCACCAAGTTTAGGAATAACAATTGAGCTCTGTGCTGGAATTGTTGATAAAGATCAAAGTCTAGTTGAAACTGCTAGGGATGAAATATTAGAAGAATGTGGTTATTTGTGTCCTTTGACTGCCATACATAAAGTTTCAAGTTACAAGTTAGTTTTCAATGCTTTTTTTAAAATTATTTCTTGAAAAAGTTTTTGTTTTAATTTATTATTTTGCTTAAAATATCTTCAGTGAAACCTGTTTAAGTTGACCAGTGATTTAGTTTTCAACTTATGAGTCACTGTTGATGTTATTATTTCTAGAAATTGTGTTATTCTTATATACGCAATGTTATTCATGTTCTATATATAATTAATTGAAATAAATATAAATGTTATTAAACTTTTTTAATCTGAAAATTTTATTTAGAAAATACCTTTCAATTCTTAAGAAATAAGATTCATTACTAGGATTTAATTTAATTATTAGAACATTGAATATAATTACAATTATTAGAACATTGAATCAAATTATAAAAAAATTGCAAAAAAAGTCAAAGCAACTTAAGAGTATAAGAATTTCTCATTTTAAGAATAAAACATTTGTTAAAGCAAAATCTTAATATTTTACTAATTCAAAACGAGAGCTTATCAAAGTTTTTATTGTATCAAAGTATAGTTAGTGGCATTTATAAATCTGCACTGGTGTTCAAAATTTAGAGAGAGAGGGTAAAGCTACTGCTTCAAAACAAAAGCAAAATGTCAAACTGTAAATGTAATGTGTTGAGTAAAATGTAAAACTACTATTTTTAAAGAAAGATGTAAATCTTGTGTGTCAAATACTTAAGCGGATATGTATGTGTGAGTGGAGCTAGTGGAGAATTTCCTTGCACTATTTGCAAAATCTGCATTTGTTTGCTCCCACATCTTGTGTTTTTTGGCAGCAATCTTAAATGATTTTTTAAATTTAATTTCAAACAACAAAAATGAGTAACCACCAACGTTAAGATGAGAAAATGAGTTGGTGAATTGTGGGGAGACTGGAAGAAGGATAGTTTCAAATCCAGATTTGCAGAGAATTTAATTTAATTTCCAGCAAAAGGGATGCTGCAGCTCTCTTCTGTCCTCTATGTGACACTGGGAATTCAAGTTTCAAGGGTTATTGTTTCTAGAAAACTTCATGAGAGAGGGCTATTTGTAAGACTTGCTGTTTGTGTCCTGCTAACTTCTGCCAACAGAAGAGTCCGTTTAGGATGGTGCATAGATTATAGAGATGGGAGCATGGCAAACATACTCCACTTCAGTTTGACCACTGACTCTCAACATACTTTCATATGGGGAGAAGCAGGGACCCGCTACCAGCCTTTTAATCTCTGAGAAATCAACTATTATGGTGGTCCAAGGTTGTTGGTCTGAGTTGGCATAATGCTGGATTCCCTCACGCCCCTCCCTGTCTTTTAAAGAGGTGCTGTGGCTGGTATGACGTCTGTGAGCATATGTTTGCCTTATCAGGGGTGCAATGGATCCTGATTTCACTTTAATGGATGACAAAGCGACACCCCAAAGAGCACTTTTGATCAACCATTATTCGGAAAATGAAGATTTCGCCCAATTGATTGGCCAGCCAGATCTTCAGACCTCTACTCAATAGAGCATTTCGAACACTTTGGGAAGGGCAATTGCAGTAAGTAACCCCCTCTAAGAACCATCCAGTGTCTAATTACAGTGTTGCTGAACAAGTGCGACAAACTGCCGCAGGAGCCTTATTTCCAGTGTGAAATCAGTGTGTGAGACCTGTATATCTGTACTTAAGGTCATACCCCCTTATTAAACCATTCTTTTATTCAATTCTGTAATCTGTCTTTGATACCATTTCACTCTGATCAGTGCTACGCACGATCATGCATGTGTATATCAGCTTCGATACATAATCATTGAATGGTTATTATTTTTGTATCATATCAACAAATATTTAAACAAATTTTATTAAAATCTGTCTAGTAATCGTCCAAATATAAAATTTTTCATAACTTTAAATGCCAGTGTAATAAGACAAATACTAATTTATAAATGCAGCAATATTTAGATAAATAAAATATTGTTAGATTAGTATGCGTTCAGAGATTTATTGAAGTATTTTTTTTTTGTCTTTTTTCTGAATATCTTTTCTAGCAATGTCATTAAATTCGTAAAATTGAAATAGAATATTGGACCATTAATTTAGAGACAGTTATTCAATATATTGAATTGTTTGACACTAAATTAGATATATTTTTTAAAAATAAAATATCTAAGATTTTTGAAAGAAATTTATTTTATGGTTTACTTTTAGCCCTCATTAAGCAGCCAAAATAGCAATTTTGGAATTTTTCTTGTTATTTTGCATAATTTTTTTCTCTTATGTGGCCAAATGTAACGAATTTACATGACTGTCAAAAATACTGAGCAAAGCATTTTTTTTTTTGAATAAAATCTTACCACTTATTGCTCTAAAAATCATTATTTTGTAATTACTTTTTTTGCAAATGAATTGAGTTTTTGGTGAAAGAGGTTACCATCTCTGCCAAAGGAAAAATGAGTTAAAACCCATCTGTTATATTAATTTTAATACTCCCCATAAACAGTCAAATTTCAGCTTTCTAATACCAAAATATGGTAGCTTATAATGCAATTTTACTTAATTTCAGCTGAGAATTTTTTTTCAATTAAAAGAAATAAAATTCTTAAGCAAATAAACAAAATATTCCACTTTCATTATATTTTCCTTAAATTGTTTGTTTATAATACTCATGAAAAATTATGCACACATCTTTTATTTGCGATTGTCGTATTGAAATAATATTCCAACATATTTATTCATTTAATTCACTTTCACTTAAACGATTTCTATTTTTAATGTGCCTCTACATTAAATTTGAATAAGACCTTGCCTATTTCGTTTTACTTTTGATGTTTTAACTTGTTTAACAGAGTACCTCTAGCGATTATTTCTCACCTGTTAAATTTTAAAGTTTTCAATTTTAGGCTAATAATTTTACTTAAATTTCAAAATTGCCAAATCTATCTGTGAGAGCTAACACAACACTGTTTGGTAGCATTAGAACACGTCAATTTTCTTGGTTCATTTTGCGCAACCCCCCAAACATTTTTCTTCAAAGTTTCGAATTTATCATTCTCTGTTATGTTACATTTTCATATACATCTCACTGCCTTTGTTGTGTTCAAAAAATCAGGTGGAAGACCAATTTGTTATATATTTATAAATTTGTACTGAAATAAAATGAGATATTTTTTCTCAATAATAATGTGGTTTTTGCCTAATCAAAATTTCTTCATCACTGCATGATTCTAATACGAAATACTGTATGAGTGTTAAAACTTTTTGAGTTTTGGTGTGGTATAGGGTGCATTGTGCCAATTATCTGTTTATTTTATAAAAGATTAAGATAAACAGCAAAATTAAAAAAAAAATGGAGTTCTCTTTATTTTCTAGATTAATTGCATAATATTTGATATTTTAAACTTGTCCTTGAGCAGATGAGTAAATTTTTTGGGTTAACGGCTACTAATATTCAACTCCGTAGCCTTATAATTTTGAATCCAATCCAGAAGACAAGAGAACTCCTGGATCAAGTATTGTGAGAAATTTGTCTTCGTGGAGGACTTTTTGATGGAATTAACCTGCATTTGGATTACATGGGAGGAAAACCTCCCGTGATTAGCCTGATGGCAGAGGGGACTCTAACCCATAATCTGTCTACCATTGAGGATATTTTACGCTAGCACTGTGGTCGGTGCAAGCCAAATGCGGAATTTGTATTGACCAGCCATCGTTGAGATTTGGACCCGGGGCACCTCGTTAGAAGGCGAACGTTCTATCCCCTTATGTTTGATATTTGTGATTGATGTGTACTGTTGTCAAAAAAAGATTGAAGAAAAGAAGTACACTTAAATTTCTATTTAATGCAATAAAATTCAGCTTCAAACCTGAAAAAAATTAATTTTTCATCAATTTAAAAATTGTAATTATTTTTAGATCTGGTGTTGGTGTGTCTGGTTCAACTCAAACCTTATATTATGCTGAAGTCACTGACGCTATGAAAGTTTCTGAAGGAGGTGGAAACAGACATGAAGGTGAATATATCGAAGTTGTAGAATTAACTTTACCTGAAGCTAAATCTTTGATTTATGATGAATCTGTACCTCGCCCAGCAACTATGGTTCTTGCTCTCTTGTGGTTTTTTGAAAACCAAATGAAATCAAAAATATAAAAAAAAATAAGCTATAGTTTATTGTAAAATTTGTAAAATAATATTAAAAAGAGACATTACTTTACCATTTACAAGCCAAAGCATTATTTTTAAGAGTTGTTTAAATGTTCATTAAAATTATTTTGAATATTTCTGAAAAGTTCATATATATATATAAAATAATTTTTAATGTTTTTTATTTTGTTGTTAAAAATGTGGATTGTTATTCAGATTTGAGTTTATGATGAGTTTTGTATTTTAATAATTATTATACCTCTTATTGATATATTTATAAGAAAATATTCATTATACAAAAAGATGTAATATTTCTTATATCGTTTTGTATGTCTAGTGTAATATGTTCTATTTGTTTGTTGTTCAAATAATAAATGAAAATTGATATGAATCCTTTTTTGTTTGCTATACAATTAAATCATGGGAGTATGTTTAAAATATGATAACTTGTTAGTTTATTTTAGGATCTTATTTTTCAAGATTATTTTTTAATAAGGCATAAAACTATGTTATTTATTAGATAATAAAGAATAATAAAATGTGTTTAAATTCACGATTTAAACAAAATACTTTTTCTAAGGTTTTACATGAGGTAATGAATTCAAAGATAATAATGATTTTAAACATAATATATTCTTTTTTAATATTTGTTATTGATTTATATTATTGCAAAGAGTTACTTTTTTCAAAAAAAAATCTTCAAAATTTTTTTCTCTTCTTTTATCTTAATGAATTTGCATTGTTTGTATTTATTTTGTATTAACTTCCATATTTAAGAAATTTTTATAAGATAACATTAGTTTCCATCATTTTTATAATCATACTATCTTTTAGTGAATTAAGTTCTGAAATCTTGCTTTGTGTGATTTTCTTTGCGTGATTTTGATAAATCTTATGATATTGTTTTAACGTTCAAATTGATTCACTTAGATAAAAAGGTTTGTAGTGGGTGCTGAATAAAGGGGCTTTAAGATGTTTTTAATTAACAGGTCTTTCAAGGGGGTCAGAAGAAACTTTTCAGATGGAAATATGAAATACAGAGTAAACTTTTTGGTTTTTGTATGAACAATTATTTTAAGTTTTGACTCTACATATATTACGTCATTAAAGCAATGAAGTAGACTAAGATCAATTTATTGAACGATTGATTATTTTACCAATTTTGTTGTGAAAATAACACTTTCCAATGCTTGCTGATAAAGAATTTAACTCTAGGAAGTCTGAAGTGAATTTTATTTGCTAAATTCTAATTATTCATTTTAAATTATTTTAAAATTTTGCGTCATTTATATATTGTCATAAAATAAAAATAATTTAGCGTGTTTATTGTATATATTGGGCAAAATAAAAACTTAGTCCGAATATTTGAAATTTATTTAAAGAAATTTGAAATTTTGAAAATTTTTCTTTTTAAATTTTTTTTTAAGTAATTCGTTTTATCATAAGTTTTCGAATGTGTGTTTAAATTATTTTTTTTCTTTTCACTTTTATTAGTTTATAAGTGTTGATTGAATTTTGTTTTAACAAAGACTAAACTATTTAAATGATTATAAAAGAAAATATGTAACATAATTTATGTTCAGAATATATGTAATTTTTTTTAAAAAAAAAAGGACTATTAAAAAAAAAAGCTTAACATAATTGATATTCCCTGGTATTACTATATCTGGGACTTTGTTGTTATTATTTTGATGAGAGTAAGGATAATGTTTCTCTAGTCTAATGTTTTAAAAAAACTTTACCATTACCAAAGAAAGGTAAAAAAACAAAACAAATCATATTTTTTTATATGTCTGTATTCAAGATTTAATATGTTAGGAGACTGGCCTTCCTGTTTGGTGGTTGGACATAGGAATAACAAACCTGCCTTGTAAAGGAAACAATTCTTGCAAAACCTCAAGTAGTAATTAAGCCGCTGAGTGACTTCTAGCAGAAGATTTTAAAAAGGTTTAAGGGTCTTAAGAGTTAGATTATGGAATATTATGTCTTCATATAGAAATAAAGGACTGCAGATTCTAATTAAGTCAATAGATAATTACTGAATTGATAGTTTAGCTTTGCAAAAAGTGAGATGGATAGGAAAACAAATAATTGAAAAGAAAAACCGCAGTTTATAATTTACAGTAGTCTAAAAAGCAGGCATATATTTGGTCTGGTCTGGAAAAATATGTCTGCTAACATTTTAAGCAAGTAAATAAGACCATTATTAATTAATTTCAAGTCACCAAGATAAAGATTATCCTTTTTTAATTATAGTTTTATTAACATCCACTTTCCAACTAAAGATAAAGATTATGTGGAAAAAGAACTTTTTATTATGAGAAATTGCATGCACTATATGCATCATGTCTAAAAAATGATGTTAAAATTTTGTAGGGGACGCAAATGCAAAACCTGCTAAAGAAGAGGAATTTTTTTGACAAATCATTGGCAAAAATAGTAAAATAATATCAATGATTTATCAAATAATACCAGAAAATGGCTAACAGTGATGGCAGCTGATATGGTCATTCCAAGTGCTATGTTACAACATAAAAGAATTCATAAAATTACATGAAAATCTTCTGATAGAGACATTTGCAATCAAATTCATTTGCTTCCAATTGATTCTGGACACAGGACAGATATAAAGGAAACTAAATACCTCTTGTGGTGCTAACCTGGATTTTGATCATTTTCTGGTCTGGAAAAATATGTCTGCTCACCGCTTAAAAGCAATCTAGCTGAAATTCTATAGCTAAATTAATTAAAATAAAGAAACGATGTTTTTATTTAGAGAAATAAATTAAAATGAAGAAAGGATGCTTTTATTAAAGAGGAATGAAATACACTAAAGGAAACAATCATTGAAAGAGGTAATAAAGCTGTAGGAAAAGTTTAAAAAAAATGAATTGAAAGAACTGGTTTAAAAACAGTTGTTTCATAGTTACATAAGAGAAGAATGAGACTTATAGTAAAATTCTGCGCAGAAGACATTCGAGAAAGGCTGTGACTGCGTATGAAGTTGTAAGATCAACACGGGTGATCCATAAAGATAATGATCCATAATTTTTCGATAATAATAAATAAGTTAAAAAAAAAAATTTAAGCTATAATAATTTTAAAAAAATGTTGAAGCAATAATAGTTTTTTTGAAAGTCTGTGATTAATTAAGTCAAAAGAATTTAATATTTTTTCTTAAGTTAAATATTGCAACAAGGAAAAAACAGATTATTAAAGAGAACTAAGATGATCCTACACAAAAAAAAGAGATTTAATTAACAGATATTTAATATTAATTTAATAAATAATAATGATAAATTGTGTTAAAAATAGATGTTTTCAAAAAAGAAACATCTTGTACAGTTATCTACAATTCCAGTTCAAAAATTACAAGCAGAAAAAAACAAGAACAGAAAAAAATTGAATAGAAAGATGTTTTTAATCGTTATTTATTTATTTATTTTTAAATAAAATATGGAACAGCTTTAATTTTTTTAAAAATTTGATAGCGATGTGAAAAACAGTAATTTAATACCCATTTTTCTGGTTATTGTTTATTTGTCATGATTAGTGCAAATCAGTACACTATAAATTAATACTTCATTAATTTCTTCCTTTGAAATTAAAAGATTTTATTTTAATATAATGATCTGTAAGTTAAATTTTTCTCTCCAAATTCTTGATTGGGCTTTGTATAAGCATCTGTTTTTTTCTTTTTTTCGCGAAGCTAAAGTATGAGTGTGTAAAATACGAATACAACATAAATTTCTGTGTATAATCTTATTATTAGTTAGCAAATTTTGTTAAATCCATTTAGGATGATGTTTAATTTTTACAATAATAATCTCTGTCTGACTGTGTTAAAGTTGCAGACAAATCTGATTTTTCGAAGAGCTTAAAATTTCCCTAGAACACAGCTTTTTTTTTTTGGTTTGGAATTTTCACTGGAGATTTTGTTTTTTTTAAAAGTTGCGATAACTTATTCAAAATATTTTTAGAAAATAAAATTTGTTTATTGTTAAAATTTTTTGATAATAACTTTTTCTTTAACAAAGAAATTTTTTTTAATTTTATTTTGCACAATTCTTGAATAACTAGCATTTATGTTAAAAATAATAGAAATCAAAATCCATTGAAATAGTAATAATCTATAAAAATAAATGCAAGGTTCCAGTCCATAATTGTAACATCATTTTTAAACAGACATAAGTTATTAAAAAAGGTGTTAAAATAAGCTTTAAAAATGTATGTTATAATATTTCCTTATGCCTTATCTGTTCAAAAACTAAACATTTAACTTAGGAACGCAATTAACAATAGTTAGGAAGTGAAGTAGTCATTAGTAGCAGGCAAGGACATTCTCAAATTGTTTGAAATAAATGTTTATTTATCATCCATAAATCACAACCTTTCTTGTTTTGCTTGCTGTAAACTGTTTTATACAGTTTTAAACTGGATGCTGTTGAAAATTCAGTTATATTGATTCCATGAAATATGGAATCAATATAACTGAACTTCCTTATGGAACAATCTTTCTAAAAATTTTGTAGCATTTTTTTTTTTTAAATTCAACCAAAAATTTTCTCAAGGCTCATCTCAAGAATCTCATTTGTACAAACATATGGGTGATCGGTTAACGAACATAATCCGTTCCAAGACTATGTTCGCTATCCGAATTGTTCGTTAACTGATCATCGATTTACCATAGACTTCTATGTGAAATCGATTAATTCGTTCTGGAGACCCTAAAAATTAAATTTTAAAAAATGTATAATTTCTTAATAAGTTTTTTAAAAAATTATACATACATATAGTCTTGCATATTAATCAATCCTTTTCATTTTATGCTTATGGGGCGGTCCAATGTCGATTGCTTTTCTCTCTTTTTCAGGATTTTCCGGAAGTAACTAATAGCATTGTCGTTGTAAAGATCCCCAAACCTACTGACATCAGCTTGGTTTGGGTGCCATTCTAAGACCATTGCTCTGACATCCTCCCACTTTTTCAAAATATCTTTAATGGCAGATGTCGGCATTGGTCCTCTTTCATCATTAGTACATCAAGAGTAGGAGACACATTTCGCTGTGTTTCTTGGTGTTCTTCATTCAAAATTTCTTGGAGTTCTTCTGTCGTTAGTTCATCTTCTTTAAACATTTCTCCTTTCAGTGATCTTATTTCGTATGCAAAATGATCACAAATGTTTAATATAAATTTTTTTCAGGCCGAGAAGTGTTCGTTAGAATTCGTTTTGTTCATTAACCGAATATGTTTTCGTTGTCCGAACACAAAAAATCTTTCTTGAAATTGTTCGTTATCCGAACACAAAAATCTTTTGTGAAAGTGTTCGTTAACCGATCAGTTCGTTAACCGATCACCCACTGTATTTTGTACCTCATTATAAACCCTTCCTACTCACTCCCATCAACGGGGTGAAGTTTCCTCCCTCCTATGCTTCTCACCCGTGTTATTTCCACTCTAGAATGTTTAAAAGTAACACGTCAAAAATATTGAAACTATCTATTTTTGATGCTTGGAATCATGTTAATTTCACAATCTATACACCAGATGGCAGTACCAGACTAATTGTAATGTGTAGTTTATTTTAAATTAGATGTTAGCACTTATTATTATTTCAAGCTTAAAAATAATCT
Source organism: Parasteatoda tepidariorum (assembly GCF_043381705.1). Lineage (NCBI taxonomy): Eukaryota > Metazoa > Arthropoda > Arachnida > Araneae > Theridiidae > Parasteatoda > Parasteatoda tepidariorum. The sequence goes on along the minus strand of NC_092206.1, from coordinate 87,264,960 downwards.
AAAATTAAAATGAATACATAGATTATACATACACTTAGTTTTATATAATTTTTTTGAATAAAAAAAAAGCAATTTTATGGCCATTTTTTTCTTCAAAAATATAACGACATAAAGGGATTAGGATGAGAGAATTTTTATCAAAAAATACAACTTTCACGACGTTGACTAACTTTCATATTTTATTTTGAATTGATTTTCATTACCGTTACTTTAAAAGTAAAAGTTTTTTTTTTAAACATTTCACTTTTCGACCCTCTGTTTTGTCTGTTTTTAAATTAATACTACCACAGTCTTAATATTAAATATTTTAAATTTATTGTTATTACAAATCAATAAACAAATCAGCTTCTCACTCATCAAGTTCCATAATACAAAATTGATTTCTTCATTTTACTTATAAACAGTCATTCTTACATTGCTTATTTATCATAAATGTTCCATATATAGTTTTCAACACATTTATTTACTTCTCTTTAAATCTGATAATGTCCGATTTCAAAAGTAGATAACTATGTTTTCTGGAGCGGAGAATGGTAAAAATTGGCACTAATGGTGAATTTATTTTGCTTAAAAAGAAGTTCTTCAGTAAAAGTCCAGCAATCGGCAGCAGAGCAGACTCGTACATCCTACTTCTTCGTCAGATCTATGCGCATTTCGATCTCCCCTTCTGTGGGATCTACTGTTGGACACTGGCTGTTGATTGATGGCTGAGGAATTAGAACGACCCAAAGGTGAGGCAGGACTTCGAGCAGGGGCAGATGAACTTCTTTTGCTGGACCCTGAAATTAAATGACATAAATTTGATCAAAATTAGTTTTTCACGTGTCTATCAAATACGCAGAGCTCATCTAAAGTTCCATTTCTCGTTTTAAAACAGAAAAAACTAAGCAGATCATCGAAGTCAAGCATCACTGGCTGTGGTCGGTGGGCGTGTGGTATGACCACATAAGGCCTGGTTTCTTAGGACAGGACGCCGTCAGCTGGAAATCAGCGCTAACCTCTGATTGGTCCATTTGTGAGTTTGATAGTATACGTCATCGAGTTCAAGATGATCGTTCCATGACGTACACTATCGTCATCGAAACCAGGCCTTTAGATTAGTCTGCGTAGGGACTGAGGGTGTGCGTTCGGTATTGGTCACCGTTAAACTGTTCTAACGTAAAGTGCTCGACTTCGCGTGCAGGTCGTCGGGCTACCATGGCGAGGGTGCCATCCCCTCTGCAGAGGATCAAAATTGTGATGGCATGTCTTCGGATTATACTCAGGGGTGTTTCCCAGACCGTCGCCAACAGCCCATTGTGCCGCTCTAGTGCGACGTAAATGAACAACAACATCTTATTTGCTTGTGTTGAATTTATGGTGTTTGTCAAAAAAATAACACTCTCGTGCAATTTGAAAATTTGGCTCGTTATTACATTGTTTTAAACACTTCAATTTAAGTGGAATTAAAAAAAAAAGAAAATAAGAGCAGTTATAATTTCTCTACATAGAAAATTACGTTACGATTAAAATTACGAAATATTTAAGGTGAGAAGAATATTTTGAAGCAGGATATCTATATTTTACAATTTGCCGAACGTTGGAATTATGCCTGAGTATAAACTAAGCAACCGCACATTTTTTAAAGCTGTATTTCGTAGGCTCTGTTGTCCCATGAAATGATGCTTTTTTGCTTATAATATGCTATTTTCACAAATCTGTCAGTTTGCAAAAGTTACTCATGACAGTTAGGTCAAGTTTGTCCCATCTTTAATCAGCGTCCGCTACTCTGAAAATGGCGCAGTTTTGGAAAAATGAAAAGCGTTTGTTGTCTGATATTTTAATATTTAAAACTTACTATGCTGCATTATGTTCGCTCCTAAAAAAATTGCAAAAAATGAGAATAAGGCATCGATTTTGACACTTTTAATCTAGGGGGAAAATGTCACCAAATAGGTGATTTTTAAAAAAGTTTAATAACTTTTGAAATATTTAAAATATTAGTCTGCTCTAAAGCTCAATTATTTCCTCACAGCAAGATGGCATATATTGTTTAAAATTAAAGGTTTGCTTCAATTCTAAGGCACTTAAACCATGACTTTTGTATTTTCAATAGCGAAAGAGCTTTGAAGAACCATATTAACAGCTACAACTAACTATTACCAAACGGAAAAGTTTATGAAGGTTAAACATTTTATAATTTTTTTTATCTGTGCAAACATATATATTAGGAACCATTTCGAGTAGCATTTGTTCCAAAACTTATAAGTAAACAGTTTTATTAAAAAATAATTAAAATTATTTTTAAAGATTTGTAGTGCAATCAACTTTTTTTTTAAAATTAAATTTAATTGAAAGTATATTTTAATTATGTTCATTTTTGAATATTTTCATTTGAAACTTGGTATATTAGATATGTTTATAATGCATAGCTGGAGCACCGAAAAGAAGTTTTATGGTATTAAATTTAAAAAATAAATAAACATTTTAAAGGTCTACTGTTTTCTTAAATGAACAAATGACATTCCGGGGCTTGTGTGAACTTGCCATTTACTGATTTTTCTGTGATAGCACGGGTTAATTATCAACAATTTATTCATTATGGCATTTATTTACTAATTTTAGATTAACTTTCTAAAGTATTTGATTAATTTAGTAAAATATTTAATTAATTTATAAAATTAGATTAATTTTGTAAATCGACAATGCAACGATTAATTATTGTAAAGTACTTAAAAATGGTTTATTTTGTTAAGCATTTAGTCTATCTAAATTTTTTTTTCTATTTTATTTATTATATTCGATTAGTTTTTGAATAGTGGAAATTTAGGTAAAAACTATTGCTTTAGCACATTTTGATATTTTAAAAAAAATTTTTTTTTAAGCTGATAGTGTTGATCAGAAAAAAAAAAAAATAATGGTAAAACTCTTGACTACTTATAGAATTTTACTATTTTCAATAGTAGTTGTAAAATGTGTATTTCCGTAATTCTATTAATGCTTTTGCCACTCAATCGCTATTTAATATTGATTCATCAAGCGACTTAATAAAATAAAAATCATTAGTTTTAATTAATAAAATAATGTTATTTTCGTATTGAGTAAATTAAAAAATTTTTTTTTACTGAAGTAACTAGTCCTTAAAACATTTTTTTTTTTATTTACAAAATTGGAATATAGTAGTTCAATTATTAAGTATAAATTATTATTTATTGCGTTCTAATGTAACTAAAATAAAATTATTTACTCAAAACTCTATTTTTGTATTAAAATTAGTTCCATTTTTATAGGTCGTATTAAATTAAATAAATAATTAATATTATGACTTGTCCATATTTAATGCCATGTCAACGGCTAATGTAGACAAAGGCAATTTATATATATATATANACGTTTGGACTACTAAAGGATATTTATGGTAACCCGTGCTGAGGCCTGCTCTTATCTAGGAGGTGTTGAGCGGGGGTGCTATCCCCTCTGCAGAGGATCAAAATTGTGATGGCATATCTTCGGATCATCCTCAGGGATGTTTCCTAGACTGTCGCCAATAGCCCATTGTGCAGCTTTAGTGCAACGTAAATGAACTACAAAAATCCAAAAAATGTTCAATTAATTGAAGGCATTGGGGCATTATAGTGATAAGCCACATTTTTTCCAAAGGTTACATTTTTATGTCGATATCAAAACATATTTACTTTAATATTGTTTCCAGATAGACACTTTTATCAGTCTTCAGAATAAATAAGAACACAATATACCGAAATATCTTATTTGCCTGTGTTAAACTTGTGGTGTTAGTCAACAAATAACACTCGTGCAATTTGAGAATTGGGCTTGTTATTATATTGTCTTAAACACTTCAATTCAAGTAGGATTAAGAAAAAAAAGGAAAGTAAATGAAAGCAATTATAATTTTTTCTACATAGAAATTTTTTTGATCGCTACCATTGAATTTACGAAATATTTAAGGTAAGAAGAATATTTTGAAGCAGGATATCTATATTTTACAATTTGCGGAACGTAGGAATTATGTCTGAGTATAAACTAAGCAACCGCACATTTTTTAAAGCTGTATTTCGTAGGCTCTGTCGTCCCATGAAATGATGCTTTTTTGCTTATAATAGATATGCTATATTCACAACTCCGTCAGTTTGCAAAAGTTACTCATGACATTTAGGTCAAGTTTGTCCCATCTTTAACCGGCGTCCTCTACTCTGAAAATGGCGCAGTTTTGGAAAAATGAAAAACGTTTGTTGTCTGATATTTTAATACTTAAAACTTACTATGCTGCATAATGTTCGCTCATAAAAAATTGCAAAAAATGAGAATAAGGTATCGATTTTGACACTTTTAATCTAGGGGAAAAATGTCACCAAATTGGTGATTTTTAGAAAAGTTTAATAACTTTTGAAATATTTAAACTATTTGTCTGCTCTAAAGCTCAATTATTTCTTCACGGCATGGCATATATTGTTTAAAATTAGAGCTTTGCTTCAATTCTAAGGCACTTAAACCATGGCTTTTGTATTTTCAATAGCGAAAGAGCTTTGAAGAACCATATTAACAGCTACAACTAACTATTACCAAAAGGAAAAGTTTATGAAAGTTAAATATTTTATAATTTTTTTTAACTATGCAAACATATATATTTGGAACCATTTCGAGTAGCATTTGTTCCAAAACTTATAAGTAAACAGTTTTATTAGAAAATAATTAAAATTATTTTTAAAGATTTGTAGTGCAAGCAACTTTTTTTAAAAATTAAATGTAATTAAAAGTATATTTTAATTATCTTCATATTTGAATATTTTCATTTGAAACTTGGTATATTAGTTATGCTCGTAATGCATAGCTGGAGCACCAAAAATGAGTTTTCTAGTATTAAAATTAAAAAAAAAAACAAAAAAAAAAACATTTTAAAGTTACTACTGTTTTCTTAAATGAAAAATGGCATTCCGGGACTTGTGTGGACTTGCCATTTACTAACTTTTCTGTGATAGCACGGGTTAATTACCAACAATTTATTCATTATGGTATTTATTTACTAATTTTAGATTAGCTTTCGAAAATATTTAATTAATTTTGTAATATATTTAATCAATTTATAAAATTAGATTAATTTTGTAAAGCATTTAATTAAATTGACAATGCAACGATTAATTATTGTAAAGTACTTAAAAATTGTTTATTTTGTTAAGCATTTAGTCTATCAAAATTTTTTTCTATATTTTATTTATTATATTCGATTTGTTTTTGAATAAAATAAAATTTAGGAAAAAAACTAATGCTTTAACTCATTTTTAGTTCTTTTTTTTCTTTTTAGCTGATAGTGTTGGCTACTTATAGAATTTTACAATTTTCTATAGCAGTTGTAAAATGTGTACTTCCGTAATTCTATTAATGCTTCTGCCACTCAGTCGCTATTTAATATAGATTCATCAAGCGACTTAATAAAATAAAAATCATTAGTTTTAATTAATAAAATAATGCTTTTTTCTTATTGAGTAAATTAAAAAAAATATTTTTCTATTGAAGTAACTAGTCTTTAAAACATTTTTTAAAAAGTTTTTTTTCTCACAAAATTTGAATATAGTTCAATTATTAAGTAAAAATTAATATTTATTGCGTTCTAATGTAACTAAAATAAAATTAGTTAAAATTATTTACTCACAACTGTATTTCTGTATTAAAATTTTTTCCATTTTTACAGGTAGTATTAAATTAAATAAATAATTAATATTATGACTTGTTCATATTTAATCCCATGTCAGCGGCTAATGTAGACAAAGGCAATTAAAAAAAAAAAAAAAAANTTTTTTAAAAAAAAAAAAAAAAAAAAAAAAAAAAAAAAACATTTTATGTACCATTTAAAATGAAGTTTTCCAAGTCCAAGTTATGTTAAAAATTAGTTATGTTCAAAATAATGATAGTAAGTTCTTTTTAGCAATATTATTATTCCTCACTCTTATTGGCACAAATAATTCGTCTGTTTAAGCACCCCAGTTTCAAAAACGACCCTTAATGATTCGAATTAAAACTCATAATTACCTGTAGATTTTCTTCTTCCCCTTCGCCCTCTTTCGCCTTTGTCGAAAGAATCCTCATTTCCTGATTCTTGGCTAGATGAAAGAGGAGTACCTTCACTGTCTCTGAGCATGCTTTCATAACCACTGCTGGTCCCTGAAAACTGTTGCGTTTTAGTTCCTTTCAGAAGCAATTCTTTTGCCTCCCGTGGCTCACTGCTATTCACACTACTTTCACTACCATGACCACTACTCGTCCTTTGATGATGGTGGTGGTGATGATGATGATGACTAACATGAACTTGTGGTACTTTATGATAGGGAGACGCTAGGGCACCTGACACACTCGCATGTCGAGAATTATGGTAATGGTCACTATCTGTAAAGTCAGTGATAGCAGTATCTCCGCTATCTACACATGTGCTTGGAGAACTGGTACTTCTGCAGAGGCTTTTATTTTTTTGAGATTTTCTACTGTCCGTTGCATTCTGCTTTTGTTTAACGTGAGACTTGTTTTTAGATGACACTGTTTTGTCTTTACCTTTCATAGTTGAACAACACGTAGTGGTAACACCAGATGTACTACTATCAGTTGGACTTGACCTGGGAGGTAATTTGGAATTGCTTATTGTCTTTGAAGTTTTGCTGCCACCATTGGGAATGTTACCATTTCCAACGTGGCATTTATTTGAAGTCCTTAAGGAAGAATTAGGATTGACACCAGATCTGTGCGCCATTTTGGACGAGTTCGAGGACATTGAAGTATCTTTACTCCATAAGGAAATAGAGGATGATTGAGTAGATGCTGGTTCCGAATATATATTATTACCTTCGCAATTTTTTACCTTTCCCCTGTGTCTGGTTTTTGAGTTACTGCTGGGAGATTGGCCCACAGTTAATTGGGAAATATCTACATTTTTATTAATTGAAGTTTTGGAAGATTTTATTTCGTTGCGCCTTGAAGTATCGATAGAATCCATGGATTTTTTCGAATCTTTTCTATCAGTGTGTTTTTTATCAAGCTCAGTGGATGATTCTGAAATTTTTTGATTTTTATTTTGAATGATATTTTCGGAAGAGCTGTGCCTAGATGATTCTTTAGGCAAACTAGTGGTCGATAAATGTTTATTAATGTGCGTGGTTGAGTTTGAATCTTTCAGTGAACTAGTGGAAGATTTTATATCAATGCACTTGCTTTCCATAGTTGAGATTTCTGGCGCAGTTTTAAAACTAGAAAAATCCATTTCTTTATAGTTAGAATGTCCTAATATCATACTTTCAGATCTCTGCGTTTCCATTTTGTTTAACAAATACAGTTTCTCTTGTTCATAACTCAAAGGAGGCACGATTTGAGTAGGTTTCAAGGAGGAATATTGTTCTAAGAAGGGTGGCATTTTTTGTATTTTTCTGAAGTAAGCTTCTAATTTCAATCCATTCATTGGTTTAATGTTTAATTTGAAATCATATTTATCTATATCTAAATCAGCTGGTTCACTTTGGGTACTTATCACCTCTGCAGCAGATAAATCTTCCATACTAGAATCTCTACTATCAGTTAAAATTTCTGGTAATGTGTATCGAGAACCTGAGGAAGGTAATTTACCAATAGGACATGTTTTAAATATTGATTCGATTTTTGTTTGACTTCGGTGCCTCGTTAGTGGCTGAATTAGATCTCTCAACCTAGCTATTCTTTCTAGTTTCTCGTTCATAGTTCTATTTGTTTCAGATGATAAGTCATCTGCAGTTCTACGTTGCTGGTGTTGCTCTTTGATTTTTTGGAACATATTGCCATACAAGAGACGCCAGGTTAGTTGATTACGATCTCTTAAGCTTTCACCGGTATCAGGAACGCTAATGTTGTCCAAATCTACGCTAACAGAACGAGAATCTGTGAATGAGGATGGAAGGTTTAAGCCCTCTTCACTTAATATTCGAAGTGGATGCTCGCGGTTACTTTGATCAACTTCTGGTAAAGGATTTTCAGATGATTTCCGTCTTTGTTGCATCCAATACTCTGCTAATATGTCTTCTTCAGTAACCTGAAGACATGAATCTACCATAGGCACTGATTCATCAGTTTCGTATACTTCGATGGTGTCTGTATAATCATCAGATATATCAAAGGTATTTGCAGATGCTGATGTACACAAAGATTGATTTTGTATACCATTTTGTGAAATGTTTAAAATATGCAAATCTGAATCGTAGCCACTTGCTTCTGCGTTTTCCTCGTTATCAGTTTCATCGACATCAGCCGAGTTGCTGGCACTATCTGCCTCGTCATCTACGACTTCCATTTCACACGAAGCGTTGTCAGCGCAATCATCTTTCTCATCCTTGCGGACTTCATCTGAATGTTTTTCTTTACAAACGTTTTTACCTTCTTTCGATATTTTTCCGTATAAGCCATCTGTCTGGTTCTTAGTGGTTTCACTACTGGAATTATTTTTATCGGCAGAGTCCTTAGGATAATCTATCCAAACTTCATCTTTCTTCTTTTTCGGTGATCCCTGAAGTTGTCGAGAATGCTCCTCAATCCATCTTTGTATCATGTCTTGCTTATGGTGGTCCATAAAACCATACATATTTGGTGGGCCATCAACCCATTGTTCCTTTTGCAATTGATGGAGTGTTTTAGAGTCGAATTTAGGTTTCGTAAAACGCGGGCCATCTATCCAAGTTTCATCACTTTGTTTTTTCGAATTTTTACAAGGGGATTGGTTCTTTACTGCTGATGCAAGCAATTCAGCATCTGTCATTTGATCTTGTTTTGCTTGAGATGTCCGATGTTTAGCTTTTTTCTGAACATGCACGGGGCTATTTTGAGCGGACTTATTATCCGCTCCTAAAGTCTGTGTACTAGCTGGTTGATGCCGCTGTAGGGAAGATGAATTTTTAGAGCTTAATAGATTTTTATCAGATTTATTAGTTTTTCCTGAGCTTGCATGATGGCCCTCATTTTGAAGATTGGATGACTTGTCTTCTGTTTTACGCTGTTCTTCTGAAGATGGCCCTGATTTGCTAATGGAATTGTGCCTTTTTCTCTCTAAGGTCGAACTCTTTTCGTTAGAATGTGCTTTGCTCTGAGTTTGTTTTAGTTTAGGAACTATTGGTAAAGATGACGGAGGGCCTTCATTGTCCGTGAATTCTTGACCACCATGTGAAAGGTGACCCACATAGATTACTGTGTCACACGACTGTTCACTGCTGGACGTATAATCTGGGTCGCTGCTACCCGACTTAATGTTTTCATCCGCATGCATGCGGACATAAGGACGGACACAAACTCCTTTTTCATCAGTTTCTATTCCTATGTTTGCGTACTGAAATAGAAAAGGAAAAATAGTTTTATTGAAATGTATTTGTATCATATAATATTGAATTATCAGTTTGCGGGTGGGAAGAAATCGTTTTGCATAAAAATATGCAATTATTGAATGATTAGTATTGTTATAATTAAAACTAAAAGCAGAAATATTTATTAAATCGTTCGATGAAAAATTGGTTTTAAATTATCAAAAAATGACAGCTAAATTGAAAAGTAATTTATTTCTTAGCTAGAATAGTACTATAATTTTCTATTATTTATTATTATTTTTTTAATTTATTTTTTTTAAAGTAAATAAGAGTTCCATGATTCTGATGGCCTGGTTAAGGCCCGGTTTCTTAGCACAGGACGCCGTCAGCTGGAAATCAGCGCTAACCTCTGATTGGTCCATTTGTAAGTTTGATAGTATACGTCATCGATCGCTCATCTTGAACTACAATTGCCGTCCAACTCAACTGCAGTTGGATAACAACGTGACGTTAACCACAGAAGCAATGGCGGACAACATCCAACAGCACATTGAAATCAGCCAAGATTTTGATTTTGACATTAAACATAGCTTCTTCATTAAACATAGCACTCTTCATTTAGCTCAGCTATAATGTGTTTTTTCTTGGACAAAGTCATTATTTGTTCTCTAAAACACTGGTCGACAATAACAAAATCAATACAAATTCAAAATAAATATTTGTTTACGTTATTAACGCATGCGCAATGAGAGATAATGTCTGCGTTGGACCGACTGCTCACGCTGAGCTAACAAAAAAGTATTTTTTTGGCGTCAGCTCTACGTCAACTTTCCGCTGATGCCCAGATAAGGCGCTAGTTCTAAGAAACCAGGCCTTGAGCTAGCAAAACAGTATTTTGCTGGCGTCAGCGGGACGTTGACGTCCCGCTGACGCCCAGATAAGGCGCTTGTCCTAAGAAACCAGACCTTTAGTAATCGTTTCCTTTAGTTTTCAGTTTTTTGTATTTGCGCCATAATGCAGTTTACCTATAGTACATGATACCTATGCCCATAGTTTACCTATAGTTTGATTTTGGCGTGCATCCTACACTTCTTGCTGTCCTATTAAATTATTACATATTTAAAATTTTATTTATCTCCAAAGCTTAATGACTCAAGCGAACAGAGATGTTCAATTTTATAAAATCAGCATTGTTCTTTGCTGTGCAGAGTAAACATATGACTGGAACAGTAAAAAGTCTTGTTAAATCAGAGTTGACACATATGACAGCGACGGGTTAAACTTTATATAAAGTAACGAAGAATAAAAGTCAATTTTGTTGAAGATAAATGACCAGTTGGATTATTAATAATTGTATACATTAGATTTTTAAAAATCTTACTTCTTGAACTTAATTTTTTTTAAAGCTCCATGTTTGACTTAGATGTCAATATTATTATTTAATAAAATTAATATTTTACCATAATTTTTCATTGAATGCTTCTATTAAGTTATAATACTTACATTTTGTATTCTAATGTAATCTTGTAAGAGAAATTCTTGACAAAGTCTACGTTTTTAGTTTCAACTGTATGAGATTAAATTATTAAATTCTATTTGAAAATGGTTGTAAATTTCGATAGATTTTAAAATTTTTACTCGAAGAGTAAAGATTACTCTACTCAAAAGGGGTAAAAATTATTTTGCTTTATAAGAGTAAAATTATTTATATAAGTGATAGAATTCAACGAAGCAAAAAATACATTTTATAGAAATGGTATATGTTTTTGTAGCCAATTAGTTCATAATATGATTATAACTGAAATTAAATAATGCACGTTACGCTGGTTCTAAAACTGAGTTAAACACATATAAATATTGAAATTAATACTTTCGTTCTTTGGATGAATCGCTGGGGGAAAAAATATGTTCCTGCCTTTTTTACGATTTGGGCAAAGAAGAAATGCCGTCATCTACGCATGAACATATGTACTTATTAATCAAAGATTTAATAAATTTTTAAATATTACGAACAATTTTAACACATTCCGCCATGTTTTTAAGATATATACTTCGCCTTCTGCTGAATTTCTTCTTGTTCTCTGAGGTAAAATCGAAACATTTTCTACAATTCCTTTATCGAAAACAAGAAATTCATTTTTTCTCTGTCAAATAATAGGAATCGTTCAGAATACACTGTTTCTTTCAAATGACTGTATTTATGAATGCCGATTATTGAACTATCAGAAACCATTTTATAACCATCACAAACCTAAAGTTAATCTTTTCTGATTTCGTTGTTGCGCATAGAAACTATTTAATTCCTCAACTGAAACACATTGTGTGCGTTTATAAGATACATAAACATCTTATGATGGTGTCGCAGTTTTCCAGTATTGGCAATAAATTTTTATTGACTGGAAAATCACATGGCAGGATCCAGTTTTCCCACATTAATTTTCATATGAGTTTGGTTGTCATCAGCATAAAATTGATATAAGTCATGAGGTTATCGTTTTCCTATGAATATTTTTGTTTTCCTAATTTAACGTTTAAAATTACCTGCACTGTTATTATTACGTTTTTGATTTTGTTTGATTTCTAAATTAAGAGTTTAGGAGGATTGCCTTTTTTTATTATTATTAGAATATTGCAATTCTACGTTACATTTTAAGATAAAGTTATTTAAATCGCTGTTTGATCTTATTAACCGTTTTACAATTATTATTTTTTGGTGCAAATAACATTAGTATGCTATTATAAATTACGGTTAAAGAGAGAATCGTTAAATGATTTAGAACCTTAACTTTCAGATTCATGCACAAAGTGATAAATGCAAAAATTGTTTTTAAAATACATTCGTGTGTTTGGTAAGCAAAAATATTAAATTGGATTTGTAACATACTTTTAGTTTTAAATGCTATTTGAAAAAATGATTTATGTTCACTTATAGATCTTAATAGTACAGAGTTATTCATAATTCCCTTCGCCTGTAAACGCCATTTTTCTTTACTACAACTGGCTTCAGTGATACATGCTACCGCCATCTACTGGCAACTGCTTAAATTAAAACTTGAATACTTTCGGAATAATTTCATATGCTCTTTTTTGCTATATTCGTCTTCGTTTTTTTACTATAGCGCTTCGAAACCCCGGAGGGAATTGTGAATAACCCTGTATAATAAGGGAAATACGAGGGTTGTAAATTAAATAGTGGCAATTTAACCTTGAAACTCACAAAAGGGCGCGCATGCGTAAATAGGGTATGGGAGCTGTGAGGTGGCGCTGTTGTCGATGTGTAGAGTGCAAAAAACAGTCGATTTGCTTAGAAGGGTAGTTGTTGTGTGGCGTTAAAGTGAGGAGTTTCGTTTCCATCGCTCTAAAGCATGTTTTCAAAAGGTGATCAGCGGTCGTGGCTTACAATCGAGGTTGCCCGTGGCAAAAATGCAACAGAATGCTATCGAGGATTAGTGGAAGCCTTTGGAGCAAATGCTTTACCATATAGGACAGTAGCACGATGGATTCAAGCATCTCGTCTTTTTTCGTCATTAAGCCTTTTCACAACATGCTTTAGAGCGATGGAAACGAAACTCCTCACTTTAACGCCACACAACAACTACCCTTCTAAGCTAATCGACTTTTTTTTGCACTCTACACATCGACAACAGCCCCACCTCACAGTTCCCATATCTAATTTGCGCATGCCCGTCCTTCTGTGAGTTTAAAGGTTAAGTTGCCACTATTTAATTTACAACCCTCGTATTTGAACGTGGGAAGTGGAGGCACAAGTGTTCGTTTTAGTACATAGATTTTCAGCTGAATAATTTAAACTGTTACATGCCAAGAAACAGCAATTATTGCCAAGCAATCATCGGGGTTGATGAGCTTCGGCGAATAGTGGGCTTCGTCCCCTAGTATAAGATGTAGTTAAACCAAGTTCGTTTCCCGAAATGCTATTAAGCTTTCTATTTAAATTAAAATATCACATCAATTTCATGAATCTTAAATTTCTACTGCTATGATTAGTAAGCAAAAATATAACTGTCACGTATTTAATTTAAATTTCAGATTCTTCTTTTTATTTATTTACGTACAATCCTTTACATAATATTATGGTGAGATTTAATTCTAATATATATTTTACCCTTAATAAATATGTTAATATAAATAAACTACTTTTAAATGAAAAACGTATGGGGGGTTCTTTAGAAGATCTGTGCAAAACTGTGGAATTATTGCAATGGGCACATCGATTACACAGCATTGTAAAAGATAAATAATCTTTCATTTTGATGGAAATATTTTACAAAAAATGCATCCGAAGTATGCGTATAACTATGCTGTTAAATTTATGGAGTCCTTACGTCAATTTCACTGCACTACAAGAGATTAGCAACCAAGTATATTTGAGGGAAAAATTTTACAGAAAATATATCGAAGCATTAGATTTTTTTATGGAGGAAATAAAAATGTATCATGTAAGTAAAATATTTCTTGCACATTAAAAATTCCAACAGCATTTTTAATTTTCTTTGCGAACATAAAATTTTTATTCTTCCTTATTAAACTTAATTCCTTATAACCATTTAATTTATGATAAAGAACTCAATTTGGAATGTTTAATATCGCACTATCATTCCTTCGATAGGAAATCCAAGACGGACGCATTAACTTTTATTACAATTCGATACCCGTTACGTATCCTGATTTTAAACTGCCTAATGGAAAGGATACGACGATACTAACACTTTTCCCTCACTCATACCAATTACGAAGATGGCAGACTTTACCTTGAATAAATTACCCCAAACTCGAGTCATTTCCTTGAAGTTGGCGTTAATTAAATAGAGTCGAATATTACTTTCTGATGATCTATGGACAACTCAAAATGTAGTAGTTGCTTTCGGGGTGAGATAAACGAAGAATATTTTATGCATAGTGCAGATAGCCGTTTGTTTTAATCAGTAAGATGGTGGGATTTTGGCTGGTTTTGGCGAGCTGCCGGTGTTAGAACAAATTCGACAGTCCTTGAGTCTATATACATCATCATTACGATCAATGGAATTGGTGGAAATTCGTTATTCGACTCGGGACATTAAATCGAGAGTAAATATAAAAGAGATGGATGACTTTGGCGAATTAGTGGTGACCTGTGATGAAAATGAATGCCGCACTTTCAAGTTGGCGATGGGAAATGGTGAGGTCGTTGTTATTGGATTTGTAAAAGTGCTTGAAGACATTGAAGAATTTTACCTTAAGTGCACTTTTTGCGAAGAATTGCTCCTATCTATTTTTAACTTTATTGTTTTGTTTTTTTTGTTTTTAGTAAGGGAAGTGTTTCTCCGAATATTTCGTACCGAATTCAATCTTTTTAGAATACGGAGTTTTTTTTTTTTTTTTNTTTTTGTAAAATATTTTCTATTTTATTCATTTTTCGGAATTGCTTTCCTATTTATTATTTTAATATCTTTCTCTGCAAAATTAAAACAAGTATTCAACATCAGCAATTTTTCTTTAAATTTGAAGGTCCATTTAGACGTTTTATATATATATATATATATATATATATA
>NC_092206.1:87224251-87249337 GCF_043381705.1 Parasteatoda tepidariorum | reverse complement strand
TTCCTCAAATACCATTACCCTTAGAAGCAATGTTCTAAATTTAGACGATTGCAACAAGTGGGTAATGGAATTTGGGGAACTTACCAATACGAAATGGAATTCTAGAACTTCCAAATTTCATGGACAAAGATTTGTTTGTAGGTAAATAACTAGTTCAGTTATTTTAAGAAAAAGTTTGTATTTAATTTTTATGGGAAATGCTTTTTTCGTTAAATTTATGATTATTACATGCATGAATTCTTATGAAGCTAATATCCCTCTAATTTATTGAATAACATTGAAATCGAATTTAATTGCCTTGCTTAATTCTTATACTCACTATAAAATGAAAACTGAATAGTTTTCACTTGATATTTATTTAATTAAATTAATGTTCATCGAATTAAATTAATATTTTATTTATTTCTTGTGGATAACTAAAATTAAATTATAAAATTTTTTAATTTAATACTCGTTAGTGGCGCCACCTATTATAATAAGTTAAAACTAAGAGATCTGTATTATGCCTACCTATTTATAACTTATTTTTAATGTTTTTCTTCTAGATTTGTGAAATGTTTTATAATACCGAAAAACTAATAATTGATATCTAAGAAATCAAGCAATTGTCTTTTAAGATGCTTATTTTATTAATTTTGGATTGCATAATTCCCATCAAGATAAAAGTTAATGATTATGAATTGTCCATTAAATTAGTACCATGAGTAATTAAAGAATAAATTTACAAAAAATTCCCTCTTTTAATTCTAGTACATTTCTATTGGATTGTAATTATTTTTTTATTATTTAATTGCAGGAAATTATTTGTTTGTCACCACAGTGCGTTTATGAAAGTGCCGCAGGAGAAATGTAAAAGATGTTTTTGAAAAATTCTACAATTTTTTTGCTGAATTATAATTAATTTTTTTTAACATTTTAGAGTATTTTCCTCTAAGATACGATGAAATCCTTTTCAAATAATCAACCATAATTTTAAAAATTTATTTATATACATCTTAAAATTTCATATAATAAATTCAAATTTAACTGGGTGGTTCTGCAATTATACTTAATAAATTTATGTAAGAGATTTTAATTTCTAAGTGCATAAGGATATACACAATGCTATTCAATTTGAATATTAATCAATTCTTATATATATATATATATATATTACATAAAAGCTGGCTAAAAACTTTAATTTATGTTTAATAATTATTATTATACTAATTTGATGTTTCATCAAAACATGATTGTTTACCTTGCATTTACCTAAAATTAATAACAAATTATTAGCATAAAATTTAAAGCAAATTAGATTTAAATAAATGTGTTATTAATAAAATAAAATTAATAAGGCTGTTTAATTTTTGGAACGAAACTTTAACAGTTGTCATAAAATTAGTATGAGAAATATACTGGAACTGATTTATGATTGATTTACATTTTGGGAACAAACTACGGAGAAATGTTATTGGGGAGGAGCTACAAAAAGACGCAACTGAAAGCAATGCCGAGAAAGCCAATCAGCGCTCTCAAAATCTCTTGGGGATACTATGTGTGTAAAGAGAGTTTACATGCGACCCGGGTTCGAATAGCAGTGATTGGCCCATTTAATATGGCCGATTCGAATTCCGCACCCGGCTCTCACCGACTACTGTGCTGATGTAAAATATCCTCACTGGTAGACGGATCATGGGTTGGAGTCCTCTTGCCGTCAGGATAACCGAGGGAGATTTTCGTGCTTTTGCTCTCCATGTAACGCAAATGCGGGTTAGTTCTATTAAAAAGTCTTCCACGAAGGCAAATTTCTCCCAATACTTGATCCAGGAGTTCCCCTGTCATCTGGATTGTATTCAAAATTACAAGGCTACGGAGTTGAACATTGGTTAACCCAAAATTGGGCCTGCTGTTCAAAGACGGTTATAAAGTAAAACAGTCGACCAGACTGTTAGTGGTTAGGGAGCTGACTCACATCGATCCTGGGTTCGAATCCCGGTAAGAATTATCTTTCATTCTCTGTGCTGGCTGTCCTTAATGTGGGAGCAACGTTGGCCCATCTAATATGGTGCCCTTGAAAGAGTGACCTACAAATCAGCCCTGCAGATACCTGAATGCATTTGAAAATTTTCTGTTGAGAAATTTTCAAACCAAGGTAGTTTCTTTTGTTTTTTTTAAAACTTAAAACGGTTATTAACAAATTCAACTTTTCGAAAATGTATAATTATTCCACTTACGAGTAATCATATGTTTTTTTAATGAAGATTTGCAGTTGAAAGTTCTGTGAAATAAAAGTAAATCAAATGTCAGAAAGAAAGCTAGTGTTCAACTAAACGATTTGTTTATTGATTTGGTTAATAGTGCATATACGCGCCATTTTATTTCTTACATAAATTATTATTTTTCATATATTCTTATTGTGTCTTAATGAAAGTAAGTTAAGAATATTTCAATAAAAATAAAGCTCATTTCATAAAATTTCTACGCTTGGCCTAAAATGAGTTTAAAAATGAAATTTTTTAAAGACATTTATTTATTTAACTCAAATTTAGTCACATCATAGTTAAATAGTTTGAAGAGTATGACCAAAAATATAATCATTTGATTAAGATCAAACATATTTAGTTCTCAAATAAGGACTCAATCTTTTTCTCACGAATGTCTCTCTTTAGACCCAGAATATTTTGTATTCCAAAAATATATGATTTCTTTTCTACATAAAAGAATTGAAATTTGTGAAATATGTTTTCTTTAGATTGATTTATGTGCTTAAAAAAAAGTGAGCGAATCAAGAGGGGAAAAGAAAGCAGACATTTAAAAATAAATTCAAATTTATGAAAAACATGCGTGTTTTTCGTGGGATTTGTTTTTAATAACTATCGCATATGGAGAAGATTTCGCTTTTCTTTTTCATGAAATATAAGACTATTTTTCAAATGAGAACTGTCAGATACTCGAGAAAAAAAATTGTATCAGCTATTGAAATACGGAGGAGAGAGAATCATCTTTCATTGTATTGCAGCTTTGAAGAAATGGTAATTTTTTTCAAAGTAAAACGTTCTTTGTTTATCTAGTATAGGTGAACAGGATGTTTTCAAAACACTTATTTTTATGAAAAATCTATTCATTAGGTTGTATACAGTAATGATTACAAATATAGGTCTTAACTCAATCTGTTAAATTTTCAATCTAATCAGAAATTTTACAAGAGAGACTTGAGGTTCCAAGTCAAACTTTTTGATGTTTTTCCATATAATCTTGATGGTAACTATCTATAATTCCATCATGAACCATTATACTTTTTGATGGTAACCAACATAAGTAGCCACCATCCCAATCTGATTTATAATGGTCCAACATAAGAATAGCAACTGGTTTTGATGGTTTGTTCATGTTGAACCATTACGAATTTCCATCATAGTATCTTAGAAATCAAATGTTACAACGATCATGAGCAACCACCATCCCAATGTACGAATTTGGGCTGATTTATGGCGGCCCAACATAAACCCAAATTGTTTTGATGGTATATTCCTAAGAATCAACAAGAATTCTCATTAAACCATCATGAAAATTGTTGAAGCCATCATGAACCATCATGGATCATCATGGATTGTTGGTCCATGAGAGTCATACTTCTCTTGATGGTTTACCATCAGAGTATTAAAGTAGCATTTTCCATAATAAAGTGATTCAAGTTTCTTGGCTTATCAAAAGCTATGAACCCGTAATGAAAAATGTTGAATGATGGTGACCCTCAAGTCATGTTGGACCATCATGAATTGCACTGAAACCAGCATAAACCATCAAGAATTTGACTTGGAGTGCTTTCAGAAAGTACCGTGGTCCGGCGGTAGTTTAGCTCTTGATTTCTCTGCATTTTAGAATTTCATTGTTCGATTTTTTTTCTTTAAAAAAGTAATTAAATTAGTTCGAAGAGGTCTGTGATGACTCAGGGAATAAAGCGCTCTCCTTCCGTCAGGGTGCATCAGGTTCGAATTTCAGTGATTGCTGGTTGATGCAAATTCTGCTCCCTGTTTGCCCCGTAAACATTGCTGTTGTAAAATAGCCTCAGTGGATTAAAATCTCCAAGTCACCGGGATAATCCTGGCAGATATACGTGGTTTTCCTCTCCATGTAACGTAAATGCGCATAAGTTATATCAAAAAGATCTCCACGAAAGCTAGATTATCCCCATACTTAATCCAAGAGTTTCCTTGTGGTCTGGGCAGGGTTTAAAATTACAAGGCTACGGGAACATTTATAGTCGTAAACCTAAAAATCCATCTACTGTTCAACACAGCTTATAATTATATATAAAATACTATATACGCGTATACTAATATATAAAATAAATTAGTTCGAAAATAAATAATATTTTATTAGAATACTAATCAGAGAGAAGCGCGCATTGACCAATCGATGATCGCAGTTTGTGCTTCCCTACACAGTGAAAAATTCCACGGTAATACGGTAAAGAGTACCGGCTCTCAGGTTGCTGGTACTTAACTAAACTAAATAATTTTACGTAGCCTTTTCCTCACCCCTTAACTAAATAATTTTACATGGCCCTCTTTCTTCACTTAGGCTAAATCAAGTGTCACAGAAACGAAGGATAGTTGGAACCTTTTAATCCTAACAGAAATGCAAGAATGGATATTAGAGAAAAAGTGTTGACTTAAATGAAGGATCCTAAAAAGGAAATTACCTTTATTTTTTTTCTTCTCATTCGATGAACCCTTGAAGCTAACTGAATGGTTCCTAATATTTCCGAATAATGAGTCAACTGCGATGAAATGTGAGCTATCATGGCAACCCGACAAGTTAGAGAGCCCATTGCTTCTTTCAGCAACTGTGTTAGTTTGCTCTCCCTGAAACACAAGAGAATTATTATAGAGCTATACTAATATTATTTAATGTTTGGTAAATTTTTAAAGAAATTCATTTACATTTTATTAATTATTATTATATTGATTTAATTGTTAATAAAAAACGTGAAAAGAAGAAAACAAGAAAAAAAAAACAATGTACGAATTTATTAATTACTATTTTTTGTTTAATCCTTTGACGCAGAATTTTCTTTAAGCATATTTTTCATACTTTTTTTAATTATTTTGTATTTATTCAGGGCTGATAGTGCTCCGGAAAAAAATCTGGATTTCCGGAATTTTCGCTAACAGTGATCCGGAAGTTTCCGGAGATCGAAGGTCCAGACATTTCAAAAAATCATTGATCACAGAAGTTTCCGGAAATCAAATTTTCAAAGGTGAAACTTAAAAACACAGTTTATTTTATTTGTTTGTAAGGGAGAGCCAGAGAGATACTTTATAAGCTTATATTCATGATTAATATTCATTTTTTATCAGTAAATAGTTGTTATAATCATAAACTCAAGAAAGAAAGACATATTTGTAAATTTTAATTACTTCTCCAGGTCATCATAGGTATGTGTAAATGGTATAGGTATGTGTAAAATTTTAAATATATTTTAAGTAAACTAAGAAATATTGAGGAAAAGGAAAAATACCTTGTTTAAATTGTTTTCTAATTTTTCAATTTAAACTTTTTTTTTTTTAACTCAAGAAATTTTCCGGAATTTTGACTTGGACTCACAATCACCTCTGATTAATTCAAGTCAAAATAAGTGAAAAGGATAATATTTAGCAGTTTAATAATTTGTGGTTGTGAAACACCGCTACGTCTTTCTGCATTAAAGGTAACATCTTCCAAACACTTTGAACAATAATTTTTCAAATTTGCATTTATTTGAAGTTACTTAGATCTGAGGGAGCCAGTTATTTATCATTGAAATTTCTTTAATTTATAAAATCATATAATTGAAAATTTTTTGAATATGAATGAAATTTATTTTTTTCAAATTACTTTTTTAAAAATTTATATTTTAGTGCACATTATAATTCCGATAATGTAATCCTTTTAGAAACTATTAGACTATTTTTTTATTATTAAAAAATACTAAAATATATTTTTGTCTGTAATTAGAGGACCAGAAAAGTTTTTTTTTTACAGAAAGGACACCAGTGAGCCATTTGCGTTAAAGGGTTAAAAGATTATATGTATTTTAATGGATGGTAACTATTTATACTCATAACAAGCACGCATAAAAAATTAGCCCAAAATTAATAAATAGGTTTACATTTGAAATCAGTGTTTTAAATGTTCATGTACTGATAATTCGTGAATATATTATACAAAAAACAACAAAGTTAAGTACAATTATTTTGATGCTTTTGGTAAATTATTCTGATGCTTTTAGTGCAATTCTGAGAAAAAAGCCTTATATTGCCTCATGATCAGTAGATTTAAACAATAATAATTGTATTTAACATCAGAGTTAAATACAATTATTTTGATGCTTTTGGTCAAAGAAATAAGAGAACTTTTAGTGTAACACTGAATAAAACGCTTTATTGTATCTGATGATTAATAGGTCTACTGTATATATAATATATATATAAACACAAATAATAATAATAAAATATTATAAAATAGAAAACTATTAATGGGAAAAAACCAGAACCTCAGGGCACGTCTTTTGGTATAATTTAATGCGATATTTCTGAATAAAGAACAATTATCCTAAGATATAAGATAAAAATTATTCTTTTATATATATAAATAACGCAATAAAGAGTTTCATTTAATATTTTTTTGAAATGTTCATTGCATTCTTGGAGGCAAAACTGAATTCTTTTGCATTTTAGAATTTCGGAATAGTGTTCCAAGATGTACGAATAAATAATTTATATTTCATGTATTTATTTTTTAACATAAAATTTAAAATAATTTAAATTTACTATTGGAATATCTGTGAGTGCTGTTTTCTTATTACTCATTAACTGTTCTTAGCAAGCTTTAATAAGAAATTAAAAGAATTATGCTTAATTGCATTTAGCTTATTGCTCTATTATCAGAATTTAAGGCAGTCATAATAGTGGGAACCAAGTTCAAAGAAGATAATTAAAATTAGACAGTTTGAAAAAAATAAACTTTTTTATTTATTTAATAATATACTCTAAAATGACAGATTTCGAATCCAATATAGAAGAGCATGATCAGCATGAAATTTCATTGTTAGTAGTAATCAAAGTACCTAATTTAGAACAATAAAAATAACAATAAAAATAACTTTAAAAATAATTTTTTTTTCAATTCGATATGAAAGATTTTGTTCTGAAGATTGTGAATTCTAATACTATTGAAAACTCTAGTGACTTTTATTTAATTACGCCCATGCCATATTCGGAGACAGCACATGGAATTTTCGAAAATATTTCATCATCGTTACGCTACAACTTAATTAATACTTCACGTTCGAATGAATGACAATGGCAGAAAAAAGAATTAATTTCTAAAATCCAAGAAAGAAAAAAAATTCTTTTTAGAATGACGAAGCTTGAAGACATAGCCCTGTTCTTTCCAGCTGAAAGGGTAAGGGTAATTAGTTTGTTATATGAGACCTTTTCTGGCGACGGTAGATACCGCTTGTAATCAATTTTGGCTGTAAAAACGTTCTTCTTGCAAGACATGAATCATTCACGTTTGAATTGTGATTGCGTTTGGTGTTAGAAGATTATCTTTGGAATTCACAAGAAGCAACGTGCGATACCGCGTTCGGGAAAATAGCTTTCGGCTTCAACTGATCTTGGTAAAGTGAAATAGTTTTGTGATACGAGTTTATTGGCCTTCGTCACCCCCGTAGTAAACTGAAAATACTAGAATTGTTAAAACAGTTCATGCTTCCAAAGGAAACTAAGTGTTTGGGTCTCTTACGTCATTAAAATTCTTATTTAGGTACTTAGAAACGTTTGTTACTAAATTTTGTATGGTTCTTGTGTTACGGGTTCTTAAAAATGTAATTTATTTTAATTCTTGCAGTTTTGAGGGAACTTTAGAATATATTCTTAAATCATTGTTGTGCTTTTTTGATTTCGATAAAGAAAAATTTGTGTGTTCGTAAACTGAGCAATAACACTACGAAATTGAGCTCATGAGAATTAATTTTGGTATTCATGGTGTTACATTTTCTTCACAAATCAACCATTATATTTGCGGTAATTCGAAACAAAGTAAAAATGAATAATTGGCTCACAAATTCTGAAATAAATTTTAGGGAATGGTAGTTCCAATTCTGTCTCGCGTGGAAGCTATTAATGCAGCACCGAGAATACTCATTCCAATTATCTTCCAAGTTTAACTTCAGAATTTGAGAACACAATATTACGGAAATACGTTTGATTTACAACGGAATACATGGGTTTTGCAAAATTTTCTAGGATTAATAAATGATAGTGATAATATATTCATGACATGCAAGTTATACATCGAATAATTGTTCAAACGCAAATGAGGAAAAAAAACATATTAAATGGTGCTTTTGATGTTGAACTCGAGAGCCCTATAACTTCTATTTAGAGAATCAAAATTAGCAACTTCAGCTGATAGGTTTTATTTTAAACTGTTGACACTTGTTTTTTTTTACTTACTTATAAGGCACATGTTTTTGTCCGTTGAAGATGGCTAAAATGACATTCCCTAAGGCTGATAATGACAAGCAACCACCATCACGAGGTTTTGTAGCTATTTTATCACAACTTCCCAAATCAAAGAGATGAAGACGACTTCGGCCACCGGCAACTAAAAGTTTACATTTTTTAACATTACAATGGTGCAACAACTTCGCAAAGAAAAATTTTAATAAGTACCAAATAACTGATTTTAAAACATTTCAACACCATTTGTAAACAGCATTCTACAGGCTAAATATCACCTGCGAAGGAGACAGAGTATTTTCATTTTGCATTGCAGAAACAAGCAAAGATAAGCGTATCTAGTCGCTTTTAAGATTTAAATGGTGTGATAACTTGCTGCAACTTGTTTCAGTAATAATATACTGATAGTAAGATAACTCTAATTTGTTAATAAATAATTATCTGGCCACTCAATCACCTTTGCAATATTTACAATAAATTGTAACATGTACTTGTAATGACATTTACGATTAAAAAGGTGCAATAATTTCCAAACGCAAAATTTTTCATCTATCAAGCCACTTATGTTAAAATGTTTTTACATCAATCCTAAATATCATTCTATTGACCCAACCACAAGGGCGCTAGATAAAGGATTTTAAGATAAACACATGTAGTGGTCTAGGACAAAAACGGTGCAATTATTTCATAAAGCAAAATTTTTACGTTTAAAATGATGTATTTCTTTTGTAACATTTCTCAAAATATAGTAAACATTACAAGGTTCATTTCTAAAATAGAAATTTTTTTGTGAAGCTAGAAATGAAGTATTTTTCAGAATATTTTAAAATATTCATTTTAATTCCGTATTTATTGTGGCCTTTGCAGATAGTTAATTTCGCCCCTTATTTAGAAGATGCAATAACTTACTTGAATGAAATTTTCTTGTATCAAGTTAGTGGTGCTACTATATCTGTTTAATTTTAGTTATTTTTCTGTTTTGGTTTCTCTACATAACTCATAAATATTATTCATTCTATTGTTTCAACCACATATAGTGGATTTTTAAATAATCTCAGGGGCTGTTCAAGATTAAAAGGGTACAATAACTTCCTTAATCAAAATTTTTGCGTCTAACGTTACTGATACTAAAACATTTTTACATTGTTCATAAATATAATTCTAGTGGTTTAATAGTAACTTTTTTCAATGAAAATGTTAATATATTTGATAGAATATAGGACAAAATTAATTAATAAAATTAAAAAACAAAATTAATAAATTGACTTTAATTTTTTCTGATATTTCAGTGCAAAGAATATTGATTAGGAAGAGCAAAGTATTCTTTTTAAAATTAATAAATCTCACCTCCACCTTTCCCGCTCCTTTCTACTCTGTACTGATACAAATGAAGGGTGAAAAGGAAATGGGAGTTCCGACCCTCGTCTTCTGTATCTGAAATTAAAAAATTATATATAAAAAAAATATATAAAAAATTATATGTTGGGTAGTTCATTTATCTAGAAGGTTATAAAAAAAGTTAGAAAAAGAATTTAGCAGAAACAAATCTTACATTAAATTTAGAAACTAACAAAGTTTCATTCAGGTCCTTACTGAACACAGGAAAAATGATTTCAGCGTGAGATTTTGTAATAATAATAAATCAAGATAGAAATAATAGGAAAATGAGAGATATTATGTATAGTAAAAAGTTTCTAGGTGGATTTCTTAATCCAAGAGACACACCTTACTCTACACTCTTTATACTACAGCCTTTTAAAATCCCGTATGCACTCACCCGGAATAACCCTGTAAAATTAGCTATCATTTGTAAGTTTGCTGATAATCCCTTTCTACTAAATATCTCCATAATTTATATATAATTTTTTTTCTAACTTAATAAGCTGCAATTCATTTTCACGTTCATTTTACCAATTAAAGCTACTGAAACAAAATTACCCACATTAAGGACCAATCAAAATTAAGGGAGTCGGTCACGCAATTTACTAACGATAGAAATGGCCAAAAAAGTATCAACCATGCTTGTTAAAGGTTATTTTTTGCTTTAAAGACAACTTTTTTTTTTAAATGTATTCCTTAAAGCTTAAGATTAGATGCTGTGTAAATGTAATGATGCATAATTACTTCTTCAAAATCCATTAAAGAAACCCTTTTTTTCGCCCTCTTTCGTTATTCTTAAGCTGTCCAAAAGTTTAGTGTTTCAAGAAAAACAACAATTCGTTCTTTGTGTGTTTTAACTTTTGATAGAATAAATTTAATTGGAAAGTTCTTTTTTCAAGCCTGCGTCGTACAGAAAACAAAGATTATAATGATTCTAAAAACCTTCAAAACTCTTTTTTCGTTTTGACTTTTGCAAATATGTATCCATTAGTAATTATTGTGTAGAAAGTTTTCCAGATATTTAATCTGTCAGATTTACACTTATGTTAAAATTTGCCTATTATGTTACACGATTTTTTTTTCATTACTCAGATAAAACCAATCATCATGACATTAATGAAAATATTTCCAGCTATTTTCTAAAAAAAGTTGGTTTTGCGTGGAAATAAAGCATAGGCACTGTGAACCATAATATTGTGCAAAATTACAGCAATTTTACTAAAATTTTAAATTGAACATTTCTCTACTCAGGTAAAACCAGAATATCATGCCGCCAACTTAAAAAATAGATAAGTTACGTGATAATGGGATTGAAATTGGCACCGTAATAGAATTGAAGTGTATTTGAACTAATATTGTGTTTGAATGGGCTTAAAAATTACTAAAAGTATGGTTGATGTCGTGTCATGGACAAAAAATAATTTTTAATGTGATCAAAGGTCCTATATACAACATCTGCAATTTGAAGGCAATTTTCTTCTTATAAGTCAGCCCACGGATTGTCACTTATTTGCTGCCAGTATAGCGGGACAGTGGAAAAGATGTATGGGGGTTATTTCTATGTCTGGGCAATTTTTGCACAGGCAGTAAGTCCTTGTCCCGTCACCATGAATCTTCATCCCCCTAAAGTGTCCCGTCCGGAGTCTTGTTTGTGTGCTGGTGAGAGTTCTGTTGGTACTGATTTCAGGGATTTGGTGTTTGATTTGGATTTTCCTATCATTGAATTTTGCCCTAGTCACTGAATTGATATCGCTGAGAGTGACATGAGTAACTTTGCTGGTGTTTAATTGTCTTGCTTTCCTCCTAAAAGTGTAATGTTTGTATTTTAAACGTTAATAAAGTAGCCATTCATTCAGTTTAATTCGATATTTTCTCTATGTTAGAAAGATTTATCATTAATGCTTAAAATCCCACGTTATTGCACAACGATTATGATTCTCTACAGGTTCATATGCAAAACATACGAAAAAGCGGAATGTCAATTGCTAATTTTTTTATTTTTTTATCTTCGTCATCGTTTCGTTTGGATAGAGAATCTTCTCGTGGCAGGATTGATTGAATATGGATTTTGTCAGAAAATTACTATCATTTACACTCCTTGTAGACACATAAAATTATTTAAATAATCCCCATATTAAAAAATATTAAGCATCGTTGCTATTTTGAGTGTCCAACTTAACGTGACATTTTGCTTTGCAGTGCAAAAACTGTAAAACTTTTTTAAGTTTTGAAATTGCATAAGTGTTTTGAAAAATATGTAAGGATTACAATGGAGTGAAAAAAATAAGAATCAATTATTAGCGAACAGCAGAGCGGCAACTACAGAATTGAAATTTGACGAGCTGAAAGGACCATTTTTGTTTATAAACTCTTGAGCTCTTTTTTGGGGGGATTTTAATTTGTTTAAAAAGTATCGCGATTTAAAAAAAAGAAAAAAAAGCGAGGGAGATAGAGATTAGATGTTGCTAGATATAAATCTTAACATTTCATCGAAAAATTTTAAAAACATAAACAACTCAAAAGAAATAAAAACCGTTTCCAATTTTAACTGTTATAACAATTGACTTTAGTCTCGACCGTGTTTCGTGTTTTTAACAGAAGGTGGCAGTATTTGCAGAGGTTGTTTTAACTTCCGGTAGAAGATTCACTTGTATTGATTTCTAATTTTTTTTTCTCATCATGTTTCGACTTATTTTTCAAAATAATTATTTGTTTTCGCTGACGAAAATTCGTTTGAAGATGGCGGCAGTTGTTTCGCTTTTGAGTGCACTATGCGCCGAAACACTAATTTCTTATCTGAAAATAGAATGTTTAAATTCATTAAAGACTCCTAACTCCGAATTCAATGGAGTAATGCATAAAAGAGGAAAGAACAGACGAAAAAAAGAAATAGTCACGTTCTGCTATGGAGTCAAAAAAGAACAACAAAACTTCCTGTATTTTTTATTTTATTTTAAAGACAGGTGAGGAATATAAGGTTATCGTTTTGTATTGTTAACAAGAAAAATTACTTTTCATTTAATATTTCTTATTGTGTCATATGTTCTGCATGACCAATTTTAAATATTTTCTCCTAGTGCAGTTGATATTTTTTCAAATCCAGGTAAGTAATCTCTTGTTTTGTTTATATTAACGTATTACCAGAATTTTCTGATATAAAATTATAATAATGATATATTTTTTAAATAAAATGATTTTTTTATTTTGTTTATTTATTTATAAATTTTTTTTGAAAATATAGACTTTAAGGAAGACAAAAAAGGTGGAAGATTGGGAAGCAAACGAAGGGGTTGATGTGCGAAGCAAATAGGAGGCCAAACCTCCTAGTTTTTTTCTTCGATTTTCTATTTTTTTTAAACATGAAAAATATCTGAGGCTTGATACAAAGTCTTTTAATAATAAATTATCGATATTACATATTACACTTATCTAATACATTTTTATTTTGTTCATAAGTATAAATCCAAGAAATACGCAGAATAAGAAAAATGTTCTATAACTTAATTATATATTGTTTAGATTTCAAAGAATTTTCTTCTTTTGTAAAGTTAAGTTTGCAAGAAATCTTTCAAGATAATAAATGTTACTCCTTTCGAAAATAATACGAAATTTAAATAAATTTGAAGTTATGAGTCATAAGAATGAAAAAAAAATCAACGTATTTTTGAATATTTATATGTCAGAATGCATAAAATGTATGCTTTAATAAATAAACTATCAAAATAATAAATAAAATACAAATATATAACTTCTTGTTGTTAGTTGCTTTGAAGTTTATTCCTAAGAAGATTTATTGTTGTTTTGAATAATTCACTGCATCTGAATTCTATGATGCCTAGTATAAAAATACTTACAAAATTTTATTTGAAATGTTTTCCTTCTGTTTATACTTTTTTTTCTGTCTTAACTCATTGAGCACGATATATTAATATGGAATCTGATAAAGCAGAATAATAGAAACAAAACGTAATCCACGGAACACTGATAATCACAAGGGAATAAAAATCTCAACAAATGATAAAAATAAATGACAAGAGAATTACGTTTAAAATTGTTTGAACTACTAAATTGATAGTACTATATTTTCGCCATCATTTTTCTCCCCGTTGGCATCCATACTATAATCCATGCTAAGTATCAGTTACAACATCTGTAAACAGTAATTTAATTTTTTTTGTTTCGTTTGCAAACGATAATAAAAGAAGACTTTGCGAAAGTAAAACAGAAACAAAAAGAAAGAATGTTTGAAATAAATAAATAAAAAAAAGAGATGAAAAAATCGGAAAGTATATTTCGTTATAATAAGTTTTTCTTTTTTTTTTTTTAAAAAAAAGAAGAAAAAAAAAGGTATTAGCATTTTTCTTCAGTAATTTTTAAGGCAGCGAAGAAATAGCAAACAATAAGAATATAAGGCAACACAAGTCAACAGAAGCTAGAAACTAAGCCTAACCCGAACGGGTTGGTTCTATTTTTTCTAGTCACGTTCAAGGCTGCTTTTAGCTTCCATTACAGCAGCTTAAGAAGATATATGAAGGGACTGTGGGGTGTTGGGGGGATGAACCAGAAGGGGCTTTGTATTGATCCCCCCTCTTCTTTTTTCTCATGAATATTCGCAAAGGATCCAGTAAAAATGGACATTTTTTGAAAGTCCGTTCACGCACTTTTTTAAGCGTCTTCAGAAGGGTGTTGGGCTTAAATGTGTATCAGTGGGCGCATCCCCCTTTTGCCCCTCCTGTTATTTACGTCCGCCCCAGAAGTGGCGAAAGCCCATTCAATAAAGTATTAAGTCCGTCGCGATTTATGATGGGCTTGCCCATAGGCACCTTCTGTCTTGAGAGAATAGGAATGACGTCATTATTGTGAAGACAAAGCATTTCCGGCAGACGGTATATTTTTAAACCCTGTTTTATTTAAATGCTCTTTTTTCATGATTTGTCTTTACCTTTGTTTCTAGAAAATGAAATTTTTTATGCTTAGATTTCCAATAGATGCTAGAAAGATATTTATATATTTGATCTATATGATGAACATCTAACACGAAAAACTAACAATAATTTCAATCCAAATTGAAATAAAATATATGTATACATTTAAAATTGATACAGAAAATATGACGATAATGAAAAACTATGCATTACCAACCAACAAAATTGAAAAGAGTTGCTCAGTGAGTTTTCACCAATAATTGATAAACAAGCAAATTATAAATTTGGGTAAAACAGGAACTTTGAAATGGAGTAAAACTAAAATTTATTCGGTAATTTTATAAACGAAAAGTGACTGTGGAACTGCAGGTGATCGGCTATAACTTTGTCATTTTTTTTCTTCTTTATTTGCAAAACTAGAACAACTAAAAGATGGAGTTTTAATAAAAAAGAATGAAGTATACTAGCATTGAGCTCAAGCTTGGCTCAAATGTACAATTATTACGAACGATAAATCCAGAAACTCACTAATAGACTGTTCGTTGACGGTCATAAAATAAAATAAATGGCATTACTTATAATAGTAACTATTAACGCATATAATGGTTATTACTTCAGTTAAAATAGGAAATTGGAGGAAAATAAACACTTATACACCCAATTCACTCATAAAACCGAATTCCTCTTACTCAAATAGAAACTTAATTAAAGTTCAGAAAGTGACTTCATTTGCACGATTTTATCGTTTCTTTTCTTCATAAAAAGCATATTTAAGGAATGTCATAAATAATATTACCTCTCGACCTGGCTGCCAAGGCTGCATCCAGAAGATACGCAGCTTTTTCAGCTGTCGGTGCTCGAAGTTCACTTTGATTGATCAGTTGAGCACCAAATATAGGATCGTCTCGCAAATAAACTCCAGGTGAAGTACCACTTCCTTCTGTGCCTAGGTGCAGAAAAAAAATCCAGTTAAATAATAAAAAACTTCATTGTTAAAAAAATAATATTTCCTCAGCAAACAGACTTAATGTAGGAATCTAAATTAGCGATGATTATATTTTTATAGTGACGATAGCTCTTTAAGGCAGAGCAGAAAGCTTATATATATTAGGATGAAAAAGAGCAAAAATTGGTATCATTTCATTCTAGTAAAATAGTAAAAGTTTCATGATTACCAAGAATTTTTAGCAGTTATTACATACATATTTGACTGTTTCCCATTCGAGGAATGGTAAAAAGTAATGAATAGTTTATAATTAAGAAAAGTAATAGCTTATTTTATATATACTCCTCTCGAAAACCAGCGATAATTGAAACGGTTTTTACTATTAGTTTATTCGTTTTTCTGTCTTGCTTTCAGGTCTGTTATTGGGAACATCGGCTAGTCTTCACCTCAAACAAGAGTTTTTACCTGGAAACACTATAAAAATTAAGTGTTATGACTCATATTGCGTGTAATAAAGTCAGTTATTAGTGTGATTAAATCTTTCACACGTTAATCTTCTACAAGTAGAGAGGTGCAAATTAGAAGAAAATAATACTAAGTACTGAATTCATTTTCTAATATCATTCAAAATTTGACAATGCATATGTTGTATTTGTTTTACTTATTTTGTGCTAATGAAGCAAGTTTAAAAATTTAAACTTTTCTCTGTATGAGCAAACCGCTTTGATACTGGCCATGTTTTTTTCTTCCTTTTGCCATCGTTATGGGATTTTCGGCCAATGGCCCCGACTTAAGGTTTATTTTGCCCTATTTCCCAGATTTAAGACAAGAGAAGTGGTTGCATCGATTGTTTGTTGCTTCGAACCATGTTTCGGGCATCGAAGTCAGAACGAACAACGGTTAGAAGCGAACAATAGTTAGGAGAAAACAACGGTTTGGAGAAAACAACGGTTTGAACGATTTGGAGCCACAAGCTTAGGCAAGGGAAGCGAAATAGCCAATGCCAGAAAGGCGGGTTTGGTAGTTATAAAAAAGGATACTAACTGTATAGCCTATTTATGATGATAAATAATATTATAATAAAAAAAATAATCGATAGAGGAATAAAATAAAGCACAAATTAGAAAATTATTGACTGGGTAAATTATAGAAAGAAACAATAAAAAATTCTGTTAACTTAATTATTGATAGGAAAAAGCTTTTTATTTTATTCTATAGCTGTAACGTATATTTTTCCAAATATAAAACTGATATACTTCTCTGTAGATAAAGAAATATTAGTTGACGAAGAGCTTCTTCTGCTTGTATGTTGGATAATGTACAAATAAACACATAGATAACGAATTATCTTCTTAATAATTAGCAAACCTTTGGAATTGAGACACAACTACATTTTTGAAGATGATGATTCAGATTTTGTTAGTTAGTCCGAAAACCATTTTTACCGCTTATTGAATGAGGGAAGAAATGAATAAAGGCACAAATGATGATGAAACGAATTATTTTATTATTTGCTGTAGAAAAGTAGATATTACTTTTCGTACAGATTGACGTAGAATATCTTCTCTTAGCATAGATTAGGCTGCTTTATTCTGCATCTTGAGAAGATAAATATACTCTCACTTACGTAACTAACAATAGCAAATATCATTTCCACGACAGCAATTTTTCTGATAAATCATTTTTACCGTCTTATAAATGAAAGAACAAATAATTGAAGGAGCAAATGAAAAATAATTGAAGGAACGAATGAAAAATAATTGAATGAAGAGATTTCAAACAAATGAATGAACGAAGAAGAAAAATTGTTGATTAACCGATACAAGGCAACACGTGATTTATTTAATTATAGTTATGTGATGCAGGTTTGTCCCGTTAAGATACAAAAAGACATAGAATTTTTTCTCTACAGGTACAGATACAAGGCTTAACCAATGAAGTACTTCTTCTGTATCTTGAGAAGATCTATGTTTACACTTACATAACTAACAAATTCTAGCATCCCCCAACAAAATGTTTACCCATTGGAATTCGGACAGATGTAACTTATCGGAGATTTCGATACCTCAATGTGAACAGTTCTTCAGGCGACCATTTTTACAGCTCTCTGGCCAGTGGTCAACGAACCGTTGGTAAGGTTTCTTTTCACGAGTCTTTCATCCCTGAGGCAACAGGAAGAGGTTTCCTACTTCAATCCTCTTGAGGCTTCGATCTTCCAGACCCCGATGCAAGGTCTTCTTTTTTCTTTTTTTCTTCTTGGAGTTAGAGGTGTAGGGGATGCTTGGTGCATTTCTTGCCCTTATGGAAGAGAAGCATAGTAATTGGATGTACAAACTGATGGAGCCCGGTTGCATCATGTTAATGCAGTTTGGTTCCACTGCATATAAGAAGAAAGGAAAAAAACCACCTTTCAATGTCTTTGGGTTTCGATTCCCGATGAGGAAATTCTAGTCTTTTCCCCGTTTTTGGCAGTAGGGAGACTTTATGAAATTAGGGCGTCCTGCTTGTACAATGTAAGACATGCTCAGTATTATATAGAAATCTCAGAAAACATTTTCATTTAAGATCGATTAATTCGATAAATACCACAGAAAAAGTTCTGTTTGAAAGATTATAGAACAATATTTTAATATTTAAACCTGCTCGTTTTTTTTTCCTTCTGCTTTTTGGAAAGTAGCATTATGCAGGAGAAAATTTATTTTAATCATTTTAAACTTGTGTTTCGTTGCAATTACTATTAATTTTTGCAGTAAAACTATTTATGAAAATTAGAGCTTTATTAAAGAAGAATTTATTTTAGTTTTCTATGAGACTTGAATTTAACACATTATCATGGTTATTTTAAACAAAAATATTATTTTTCAAAGGAAAAGAAAAAATACTTTTATAAAAATTTCTTTTTTCGATATTTTATTTCACTCTCGGAACTGTTGGGAAAATATCAATTGACGTTTTGTGACATAAAATGTTTTATTTGCAGTTTTTCTCTAAAATTGCGCGTACATGATTTTCGGAGGAATAGCAGAATTTAAATTTATATAAAAGAATCTATTGAATTGTTATTAAATATAGAGTTTGTTGATTAGAAAATGTTATAGCTGTTACATTTAATTGCTCTATCTTCTAATTCAGCCATTAATTTTTCGACATAAATAGAAAAAATTTGTTGATGCAACGTAGTTTATCATACATAAAAAACGTTTAGTAGATCACATGAAATATACTCTAATCCACGATAACTTTAATAATCAGAAGAAGGATCGTTACAGGACAACAAATTGAAATTTTAAGTCCAAAGTTTTTATTGCACTTTTGGTAAATTATATACCATTGGAAAATTAGTAAATTTTATTTTCTCAATGATGACACAGAAATAAACGTACTAAACTCGTACCATAAAAGCAGTAACGAAAAAAAAATTGAGGACTGATTTATGCCACTCAATCGTGTCCAAGCACACAGCCCCGTTTTCAGAGCTCTGTCTTCTAACAGCTATGGATGAAATGCCACGTTATTTTAACCCTGGTCGGACGACATGAACAATGCCTGAGCTGGTACCCTTCACTCCAAGTTTCCACCCACAAGCAACAAGAGGGCTTTCAGCCACGATAGATCTAACGTGCGCCTTGCTGCTTATACAACCAGGTTGTTTAACCAATTGCCAGGCTCAAACTCATAATCCCCGGCTTTCAACCAATGGAGTGAGTGAAGTCTTTATCTATTGCTCTTGCAGAATTACTGCTTAACACACCATATTCTCCAGACATCTCCCCTTACTGAAAACTTGTAATTTTTAATAATAATTTAAAAAAAAATATTTTTTAGCTTTTTGTGACCGCATGACTGCCTTCAGCCACAAATGACTATTAAGCATTCAGAGGTGGTATTTCGATGATTATCAGAGCAAATGGTTCACATTTGAGATGGTGTAAATTTTAATAAAGTATTTAAAAAAAATTGTATTATCTTGAACAACTTAATCTAAGGCTATAGTAAGTTAATATCAATATCAGTATGAAAGAGAGAGAGAGGTATGTGATGTATGATTTAATTATTATTACTCCTTGACAAAATAAAAAAAAAATTAATTTAGCTTTAAGGAAAAAATTCTTCTTTTATATTATAAATTTTCCATGTGACATTAAAATATTTTAGATATTTTTTTTTAAAATTTGAATATTTATCAGCTTTTTGTCTAAGTTTCATTGCGTAAAGTTTAATATAAAACGATACATCATCGTAGCAAAAAATTAATTAGAATGATGTCAAAATTTAAAATTTTTTTTTATTAATCATGTCTTAAAAAGTCTTTGAAATGAGTAATTACGAAGTTAAGTAAACTTTTCATGCAGAAAATAATTATATTTTTTCTGATGTCAATTTGAAAGTTAAATAATGATAGATTAAAATTAATGAGTGTTAGTTATTTTAATAATATATTTTAAGTCTTCTAAGTTTTTTTTTTTAAAATGGAGCTTAAATTTTTAAAAAAGATTTTTGTCAGTTTTATTCATAAACCGGTCAGGCAGAAAAAAATGAATAATATTACATGAATAATAATTATTAGTAATATTTGCTTGTATAACCAGTTTTAAAAAAGTGATTTTAAATAATATATTGAAAACAAGAAATGGTTTCTAATGAAATTAAAATAATTTCATTTAAAGAATTTCCGTGTTTGTTTTATAAAAAAAAAAGTCTGAAAATAAACGCAGAACTTGCGAATTATGCAAAGGAAAAATTTTGTCTCCCTAATTCTAATGCACTACTTTTTAAATAAAAATTTACGATAAATTCATTTTTCTTTTCACATTGAAATTATCTAGTTAGTTTAATTAAATAAAAATTCCTTATTTGTTGATGAAATTAGCGAAATACTCTAATAAAGTTTCGTTGTTTTGTTTGATTTTTCTCAAAACATTGAAAATAAGCTGCATTCAATTAATTACCCCATTTCTTGTTATTCACTTACAGAACAAAACGATCGATTGTGTTTCTTCTTATAAAAAAACAACTCAATTCAACTTTTTCGACAAAAACGCAATGTTAGAAACCCTATTCTTATTCTCGAACCAAATGCATTAAAATATGCGTATTTTTCTTCTGAGCCAGCTTGGATTATCTTTTAATTCTGCTGTGGAATATCCAGATAAGGAAAAAAGCGAACAAAAGGGTGACTTATTTTTATAAACTGTTTCCTTACTTTTCTCCCTTGAAATACAAAATTCGGAAAGATCGTCTGCATCAGCTTCCATCTTTTAGCTTTCAGCTTCCATCGTTCCATTCTAAGTTTCTTTTCTTCACAAAATTCCCTTGTGGCTTGGTCCACAAAAGAACGTTCTGACAATACCGTGCACATTACGTTTTCTAGTTTATTAAAGCAACTCCCACACCTCCACTTCTATTTCAAATTGCGAAGTAGTAGCAGGTAGAGAAGGGGGGGGGGGTACCTGAATACCCCCTTTTTAAAAAAAGGCGTAAGAAGACACTAAAAAGGGAGACGCAATGGAGTAATTATTTTTCGCGCCAGCGTTGTTAATTTTAACAACTTCTTAAGAGAGAAAAAACCAAGTAAAAAGCTAACAGAAAATGACGATACTTTTTATGACGTTTTTTCGCAATGTTGTCTTTTGTAATCGACTTGCACTGAAAGAACTTATGTATAGAAGATAACAATTAGCTCTATTTAATTAAAGTTAAATTCAACGGAAAGCTTTATTTTGCTTTTTTATTTTTCAGACTTTACGAACTATCTAGCTTATCGACTCAAATTTGAATCCCCTAGCAAAACATTATAATTGTTTACAAGGTGCTTCTTAAAGGAAATCGTGTAAGATTACACAGCTTGGAGAAAATAATAAAAATGGTGGGCATTAATATTAAGCCGCGGTAACAATTTTTATTGCGCTTATTTAATTTATTGAAATGAATTAAGGGATAATTATTTTAACTATGAAATAATCCTCACGCTGATTACTCAGAATACTTGTGTAATATTTGATACTTAAGACCGAAAAAAAATTTATAAAACCGATTTTTAACCATCGTAAATGAATGTTATTTTTATTTTCATCCAATTTTAATTCTATTTGACATCGTTTTATCAAAATTATTTCTCATTCTTTCAGTTTTTAAGTTCTTTACATTTGTGATTAATATTCTTTCACGATAAATTTAGTCTTAACATTCTCTCCTCTTCGGTAATAAAATTTCTAAATATATTTTACTCTATTTACAAGTTCAAAAGATTTTACAATAGATTTTACAAGTTCACAAAGATACTTTTTCCAAATTACAGTAAAATAAATATCGATAACACAAAACTATAAAAATAATAATTACTCTTTATTCGAGTAACTACTTTTTTTATAAAGGTGTATACTATAACACATTTTCTCGATGATTTCAATAGAGCAATCAATTGCTTGTAATTGTAATTGCAAGCAACCAAATTTAGCGATCACAATTTCAACCGTGGAGATAGACATTGAATAATATTGAACTATGACTAAAAGTAATAATTATCTACAATTGCGAGTAATTATGATTGCTTCTAATTTTGATTACACTTTAGTAATTATGATTACATACACTTCTATTAACAATTTAATTGCATATCTCCCAACTTTTGACCGGGTATCCTACCTTATTTCAAGTAAGGAATATGGGATATAATGTGGACAATTTAAACATTTCTGTTATTTATCATTCAAAAATTTTTCCTAAAATTTTTGCGTATTGGTAATAAAGGTTTTTAAAATAAATGAAGTGAATTCTTATTTTTCTTTTTAATTACCGCTTTTCATATTCATCGTTTTTAATAAGAGGATTTGTGGTGTATAGCAACATTTCTACCCTAAACATGCACTACTACGCTTTCTGTGATAATAATGTGTGTTAATTACCAACGCATCACTCATTAGAATATTTTTGCACTACATTATATTAATATTAAAAAGTATTTAATTAATTAATTAATTATTTAATTATTTTCATTAATCAGTATAATTTATTAATTAATCTTTTAATTCTCTTAATTAATCAATTTCATTTATTAATTTTTAATTTAATTGTTTAAATTAATCATTTATTTTATTAATTAATAAATTTAATTCTTTTAATTAATTAATTAAACTTATTAATGAATTATTTAATTAATCTAGTTTTTTTCAATTTTTAGGTTTTTTATTCATTAAAATCGATTATTTTTGCTCCGATTATTTTTTTAAAACATTAGGAAATGCTTTGAAACAATAAGAAATATCTAATGTTTTAACACATTTTAAATTATTTTCTTCTTTATAAATTGAGAACAAAATGAATTTCATTATTTTTCTATGATGGTTATAAAATGTGTACCTCCGAAATCTTTTTAAAGTTCTTGTCTCTCCTCCAGAATTTTATATATTTTTTTTCGAATAAAAATTTAATTCGTTTGAATTAATAAAATAATATTTTTCTACTAAGTAAAGATAATTAAAAGAATTCTCAAGAAGTAGATTGCCTTTGAAATTTTAGGTAATTGGAATTAAGCTCAAAATGTAAATAGAAATTAATATTTATTAAGCTTTAAAATTAATTAAAATAAATATCGTTAGGAGTGTTTATTCATACTGTATTGTTAGGTTAGAATTGGTTCCATATTTATTTTACTAACTATTTTTATAAGTGACTATAGATTAAATAATCAATTTTATAACTCTCTATCATAAGACTTAATTGTAATTTTTTTTTAAATTTATAGATATTTTAATAAGAACTGCTAGATATGTTAAGAAAGTTATTAGTAAGCTTTTTATGACAAATTTATAAAAATTATTGACATAATTTTTTTTCCACTTAAAATTCAGTAAAACTAAACAGAATAATTCAAGAATGTCATTAAATCCATGTTGGTTAAGAATACAGTGTAATCTTAAGGGAAGATTTGATAGGTATTAGTAAAATGTGTTGGTTTAAATATGTTAAATAGAAGGGATTTAGAGACAAGAAGGCATTTGATATTTAGCATTGTAAAACAAACTTCAGCATTCAAATGCCTTGAATTTAACCGCACTGTCAGAATTTCATTTTTGAAATTTCAGTAAAATAACCCGTAGCAATCTGTCCAGCCAATTAACCTTAAAACTTCAGGTTAAGATAATTTTATTTTTACATTTATAGACCTGAAATCGTTTTCAACTGAACAATTCATGGTTGAAAAACAAAATTACACAGTTTTGTAACCATTTACAATTAGCATGGTTCGAAACCGTAACTAGACATTGGAGTTAGGTTGTGGTTGAGTTGGATTTTGTCAAGTGAAACGTGAAGTGTGACTTAGACAGTTTATTTAGTGGTGCCATCTATTGTGTGAGATAGAAAATACCAAACTTTTTTGTGTAAAGCAGCTCTGCATTGCTCTCATCTATACGCGAATGAGCGTTTCGTATTCCAATAGTTTTGGGTCATTCAGGACACTGGAAACTTCTCATGAGTTGAAGGAATGGAGGAAATATTGTGGTGTCAATGCTGCGTTTCGAACCCCCATTCAGTCGGTCATGAGATTGACAGATTATCCTTCTCCTTAAAAGTGTGTACTCAGCTGCAAGGCTTTATAAGGTGTTCACCACACACTTATTGCCATAAGATTATTAGGTATTCGCTGTTGTGTTTGGCAAACGATGATGGAAAATAAAAATATGAATTCCTAATTCTTATCACGTGCTTTAGATTCAAGTTTTCGAAGAACATGAGTTCGATTCTCAGTGGCTATGAGCCTAGTTGGCACGGTTAAATTTTTGAATGATTGCTGAACCGTATCATGTGAAAACTGTCAATAAACGATTTTCCTCACAGTTTGAATACGATATTTTTTATTTTTATATGGGTACTTTAATTGAACATAGAAAAATGACAATAAAATCAATTTTTATTTAACAGTTTTTGTCTTGAAAATCCTAACTGCGTACATAGCTGTATGACTATGGTATACTATAGAGGTGAAAGCGTTATACATTATTACTTTTAGATTCGACGAAAACAAAGCTATTTTCCTCTTTCAAGCCATTTTAAAAGCGTAATTGATTAAAACGTATGACTAAAACATAGTAAGCATGAAACTAATAGATATAGTGGACTGAGCAAGGCTAAATGTAAATGGACATGAAAAATGTAGTTTCTCAAATGAAAAAAAAATCTCTCTATATCCATAATTGTTTTTCTAATTTTTTTAAAAAAATTTAAAGATGTGCATTAACGATGAAAGAAAAAATAACAGTTCATCTAACATTTCAATATATACCTAAAAATATTTAATAAACTTAGTTTTTCAAATTTTGTCATATTTTACTTTTATATATAT
>NC_092206.1:87208809-87223261 GCF_043381705.1 Parasteatoda tepidariorum | reverse complement strand
TATTTATTAATTATTTAATTGTAAATTTATATTAATTTTAATTTATTTTTATCAACAATAATCAGAAAAAAATGTTATTTTATAATGTTAATGATTATAAAAACAAAACTGTGATCAAAATGTGATAATCGATCAAATACTCAATTTGTGTTATTTTATGAATAAAAAAATGGAATATATAATAAAGTTATGAATTTTACTTCATAAATATCCTATATAGTAACTAAAATAACAATTTAATAGTGAAATTTGATTATTTGCAATGTTAACATTCATTTTAGTAGAATGGGTAGACTCACCCCATACGAGAGATTTGTCAGCAGTTCTATAAAAATATACAGTAACAGCGTAACTGTTAATATTTTCGAAAATCGATTTCACAGCTTTAAAGAGGGATAAATAGCGATTCCGAAACACCTATTAAAAGTCTTTTTTCTTTAATATTTACGAAAGTTTGACCACTTGAAAGTCGACAAACTGAAAAAATGGGCAGACTCGCCCCGGTTTACGGTAGTGCAAAAACTGCTGCATTTTGGGCAAACGTTTGAAATGAACTCTATTATAAATTTCAAATTTCTGTATTTTCAGCTTTCTAAAGGTAGGACTTTGCTTTTGTTTGTATTCCAATTATTTACAAAGTTATAGCAGTTTTTGTGCAAGGGGATAACAATGGATAGACTAATGATTTTAAGTCTTTAAATGCGTGTATCTCAAAATCAGATTTTTTTCACATTTTTCACTACCTTAAGCACGATGTCTCATGTTGTTTTTAAACTAATTGCCTACAATTTTTTATGAGTGTTTATGATTATAGCACACAAGTTTTGAACTACAGACAAAGGGAAAAAGTAGCATTTCATTTTTTGTGCATGTTAGCGGAAATTTTTAAAAATTTACATTTTTAACTACATTGATCCCTAACTCAGTAGTATATGCACTTGCTTTTAAGATAATAAATCTAAACATAGTTGATAGTCTTCTAAATAAAACCCTCAAAGGAATTCTTATTTTAAGTGATATAAATGTTTTGATAATGTTTAGCGTATATGCAAAAAATGCCTTATTTTTACACAAAAATAGCCATTTAAAAAGTAATAATTATAATTTATGCTAGTTTTTTAAGTTTTTCCACATAATAAAACAAATAAACTGGTTTTTAAAAATTTTATATTAATTAAAAAAAAGTTGTTGAAGCTAGTCGGAAGCCTTAAGAGCAGTATTTTGTATTAAGCTTTTTTAAATAAAGATATTTAAAAATTTTTGCTAACTAAGTATATTAGAACAATTAAAAATGCAAACATATAAAAGACAACAGAATGGTATAGTTTTGATACCATTGTGACAAAAAAAGGTAGATTTCCTATTTTTAAGCTGAGTTTTATATTTCTTAAAATTTTTATTCTTCTTCAATGGCGTGTAAGAACAGATTTTAATTTAGACCCTTATTTCCCAGTTCTTAATTTAAAAGTCTTATTCTAGATACATAGTAATTTTGATCTCTTCTAGCCTGTACTCCATGTGGTTTGTGAAGGATAACTTCTTTGACACTTCTGTTTTTTTTTAAATTCATTCTGGCGAGGTACCTTTACCCTTTTAATCTTTATATTTTAGTAAATTCCGCAGAACAACTAGTTTCTTATACAGTTGTGCATTGGTTCTTCTATATCGAATTCCATCAATTTGTATTCCTTTTCAGAACATTTCAGAGTATTTTTTTTTCAAACAAGGCCAGTAATTTATAAACTTTCTGAGTGAGTGCCAGAGTTCTGAATCTTAATTAATAAATTTGGCTGATTAAAGTTAAAGTAAAAGACAGCTACTTTCGTATGCTCTACGAGAATCACCTGGAGTTTGAAAGTAAACAATCTGCAGTTGATATAGATGATGATGCCATGTATATATTTTTTTTAAAAATTTGAGTTCATATCGAGTCAAATTGGTAACGTTTGACTTTTATCTATAATAGTTAGTCGTCTGCAATAGCTGAGAATGGAATTAATGGTAATGGTGTTTTTACGAATTTTCAAGAAAAATAAATAAATAAATAATGTTTCAGTTTGAAAGTTTTTCTTTTCATATCAAATGTAACATACTCCGCTTAAACACCTTAACCGAATTCCACCAATTTGTATTCTTTTTGGAATATTTCAGAATATTTTCAGTCAAATAAAGGCAAATTGGTAACATTTCGCTTTTAACTACAATAGTTAGACGTCTGCAATAATTGGGAACGGAACTAATTCATAAAATTTTTATTATGTTTACATTATTATTATGTTAAAATAAAATGATTGTTAGTTTTCAGTATTTTTACAAATTTTCATGAAAAAAAAATAATGCTTCATTCTGAGAGTTTTTCGTTTCATATTAAAGACAATATACTCCACGTAAACACTTTTAGGTGCAACAAACCTAAGGAACTAAATGATCCAACCAGGTATCAATGCACATTCAATGCAGTTTCTCTAGCTACCATTCAAGTTTCTCAACTGTAAAGCAAGTGAATCGAGTACTGCAACTAAACCGTTGCCGACAAATTAATTCCTTTTTTTTATATGCATGAGCCTGAAATAAACTTTGTCAGTTTAGACACGATGATCGTAATTCATGGCTACAGACATCTCTTACAGAAAATAGAGATCTGATTAAGCATAGATATTTTAAATTATTTTTGTAATATCCACGAAGAAGAACTTTAGAGACTATAAAAACCATTTCAGATAAAAAAAAATTAATAAATTGTAAATTAAATTTTTTCATTTGAAGCACTCTTCAGCTGGCTTATTTATACCTTACCTTTTACACTAAAAATAATAACGCAATCATGACTGTTTTTAAAGCTAATGCAATTATTTTAGACATTTCATAACATTCGATTTGAACTTGAATTTCAAGTACAATTTATCTTTAATGCAAAAAAACTAATTTTTGAAGTAAGCTCTTATTTTAAGATGATCAATAGAAAATTATCTTCCATTCTAAACGAAAATAATATAAAGGTTTGCTTTTGTTGAAAAAAAAAACGATTGTATGAAAATACTTTTAAGTAAATTCATCTCATACATAAGAAACCATTTATTCTATTCATATTTCATTTATGTAATCGCAAAATAATTTTAAAATCTAATCTATCAATCCTAGGTCTTGACTTTAAGACAATTTTTGTTAGGC
This sequence comes from Parasteatoda tepidariorum, assembly GCF_043381705.1. Lineage (NCBI taxonomy): Eukaryota > Metazoa > Arthropoda > Arachnida > Araneae > Theridiidae > Parasteatoda > Parasteatoda tepidariorum. Next base: position 87,220,090 of record NC_092206.1, on the reverse strand, counting down.
AAAGGTAAAAAAAAAAAATCAAATCACGAAATAAAAGTATATTTTCTTTGAATTTCAAAAAGCACAATTCAACCACAAAAAATATGAATAATTTTTTTTTGTTCTTTTTTTTCGCCTCAGAAAGTCCTCTGGTAGGTGCATACTATGAAACGATGACGTCATAAATCCTTATGGTAAAGGATTTTTGCTGAGTCTTCCTACGGAATATTTTCCGCCTCAAAAAACTCTAATCCGATAGACATTTCGAACCGAATATATTTATACAGAAAAGAAAAGTATCAGAAATAGAAATATTTTACATCTGCAGTATAGAGCACATAGAAAGGAATTTTTTTTTAACTCTTTGGCATGCGCCAAATATGCTAAGGCGCGTAACAATAGAAATTTTATGACGCAGAAATGTGAAAAAATGGCGATAAAATTTGAGAGTTCAGGTTTATGAATGAAACGTTTCTCGTAAAACACCTTTGAATAGAATATGATGTGTGAAATACAAAAATATATTTTCGGTTGAACGACTGCGACTTGAAGAATGTTCGGAAAATATTTTTAAGAATCAGACAGATTTTTCTTTGAATGCGCACACATTTTTCACGGCTTTATGTAAAATTTTTCAGAGTACAATATAGCACTTTTTTTTCTATAATTTTAGCTTAAAGCAAATTGATAAAAATCTAACTCTTACTTCGAAAATGTTTTGAAGAAAAAAGTTGTATCAAAATAATACTAACAAATCCTCAAAAAGATGCAAAAACATGAAAAATATGAAATCGAAATGAAATTTTGTAACTGTTTAAGAAATTTATTGGAATCTGTTTGATCATTAGAAAGGAAGGTGGATGAAAAAAAACCCAGTATGGTGAAACTTGGAGGCGTTTTGAATCGCCCCTCTATGCATTTAATTCGGCTATCAAACAGGTTTTGATGTTTCTAGTCTCACGTTTTTTAGTAACGGTTCATTAGATTTTGTTTGATGGATATTTTATTTCCCCCCTCTTAATCCTTTCCGAGGCAGTATAGTCTGTCAGACAGTACAAATGTTACAAAACAGTAGAAATGTTTTTTTCCAATTTCACCTGGATAATGACCTAGGTCATACAGGCACCTGAAGGGCAGATTTGTTGACCTCTCTTTCAGGGGCACCACATTAGGTGCGCCAACGCTGCTCCCACAGTAAGGACAGATTGTACAGAGAAGGAAAGAACATCCATGCCTTGCCCGAGATTCGAACCCAGAACCTTTCTGATGCAGGGGCAGTTCCCTAACCCCTACACAGGCCGGTCGGCCGACTAGAAATGCAAAAATAATTGCCTTTTTATATTTAGAAACCACTATTCTTTAAACAACAAAGAGCTGAAGTAAGTTGCCTTCACTTTGAATGAACTGTCTAAGATCGCATTTTCCAATGTCCTGCCTGATTATTACTTTCAATCGAAACTTGCTGTTGTTCCGGAAAGGGTTAAATATGGATTTTTGACCTCCAATTAGTGTTTTTTCAGTTCGCTTTCTATTTTCTCCAAGGAATCTAAAAATATATATTAGGGGCTTTTATTACTTAAAATAAGTCAGAATAGCTAATTCTTGAAGATTCTGGTGAAATTTTAGAGCTCGTCGAACTATAACATCGTTTAAGTCCGCTGCAACCTTGATACGGTGCCAAATTGACACGTATTATCGTGCAAAATAATTCTTTTTGGACTCGATTACTCGTTTAAGTCCGCTGCAACCTGGATACGTTGCCAAATTGACAAATATTATCGTGCAAAATAATTCTTTCTGGACTCGATTACTCGGTACTATGGCAGAGCTTGAACCAATGCGTGTTACAGTTTAGTGCTTTATTAAGGTTGCAGCAAATTAGTATTATATTGTGATTCAAGGTACAAATAGTTATGTGTTTCGTACTTATCAAAACGTGTAATTCGACATGCACGAAATCGGTTCAACGTTGAACTGACTCTTCTGCAAATGTATTCTAAAAAACGAATTTTGGTTAACAAATAAAAAAAGAAGTAACTAAATATCTAAAATATTCGAATAACGCATGATGTGATTAATAAAAGTGGAAAAATTTTCTGACCTGAGACCTTACACTTAAGCATTTCAAACAGAGAGTCTTAAGAAATATTTTCGAAGAAAAGTTTATTTAAGACAAGCAATTTTAAAAAAAACTTTTTTCTTCTGCAATAAAAGAAAGTGAAGTAAGTGAGGAAGAAAAAGCTACGATTAATTAAATTGGTTTGGATACATTACGAAAAATTGTTATCAGTGAATTTCGTTGAAAATTTAGAATGATGTAATGCATTTTATTCTGATCAAAATGTTTTTATGGATAATATGTCATAGATGCAGCTACTGTTTGAGTTATAGTAATATAATGGTTTAGAGAAAATTATTTTTAACGAAATTCGCACAAATCTTAGTATGATGCATTACATTTACAACCTGATCAAAAGGTTTCTCTATAGGTAATATGCTATAAACATCACTACTTTTCCAGTTATAATGATACAAACGTATAGAGAAAAATGTCTTTAGCGAATTTTTCAAAACATTTATTATCATGCAATATATTTCAGTTTGATCAAAATGTTTTTATGAATAATATTCCATAAGCGTTGCTACTTTTTTTTGAATTATGCTGATTCAAAGGTTAAGAGAAAATTATACAAATATTTTTAACGAAATTAGTAAATTGTTAGAAAAATTGTAAGGCACTATATTTACAACCTGATCAAAAGGTTTCTCTATAGGTAATATGTTATAAACGTCACTACATTTCCAGTTATAATGATACAAACGTATAGAGAAAAATGTCCTTAGCGAATTTTTTAAAACATTTAGTATCATGCAATATATTTTAGTTTGATCAAAATGTTTTCATGGATAATATTTCATAAGCGTTGCTACTTTTTTTGAATTATGCTGATACAAAGGTTTAGAGAAAACTATACAAATATTTTCAACGAAATTAGTAAATTGTAAGAAAAATTGTAATGCAGTATATTTTCAACCTGATCAAAAGGTTTCTAACAGTAATATGTTATAAACTTAGCTGCATTTCGAGTTATAATAATGCAAAGTTATAGAGAAAATTGTGTTTAGCGAATTTTGTAAAATATAGTATGAAATGCTTTTCAGTCTGATCAAAGTGTTTTTATGGATAATATGTCATGATATATACTATATATGTATAGTATATATAGTATAGTTTTCATGATATACTTTATGATTCCCATTATAAAGTTTAGTTCACTTTAGTAACATTTATATACAAAACACCAGTTTAACGTATATCGATTTAAAAGTTTTTTCAATTTATTTGTTTGCTATAAAATATTTAGGCGTAATTTAATTCGTAAAAGTAGTATTACTTTCCGGAAGTTTACGATTCCATAGTTCAATTTTTTAAACTGCGATAACATTATTCATTTTTGTTTTTATCTGCCTGCTCAGAAGAAGAGGAAATATATTTCCCTTCGGTATTCTGATTTTAGAGGGATAAACGAATTTTTCTTCAAGTCTTCTTTCTCCGTTACTTGGTGGCAGTAAAAATCGGTACCGTAAAAGTTTTATGTTTCTTTTCCACTAGTCTTCAAAACGTATATATTTTTAACCTTTTGCCTTTACTACTATAGGTCGCGAGTTTAAAACTCAGAAACAAAGCTTCACCTTTACGGACATGTTTGATTCAGTTTCCGAACTTTGGAATTCCACCTTGGATTGAGACATGCAATAACGCCAAAGTTTTATTGTTCTTATTATTTATTTCTCATAAAGTTGGTCAATCTTTCGAAATTGATTGAGTTTGAAAAATGAATTTAAGAAATTGAAAAATGCAAGCAAACCGTTACTATTTTAACTAGTTACCAATTTTTGAATAAATTATTTTCTTAAAATAGTCCTAATTCAATTAGTTCGAGATGAAAAATTTATTATAAGCAGTTAATAATTTTAACATCTTGGCAGTTTTTTTTAAACTTTTTTTAAGAGCCTTGACTTCTTTTAGATATCGTTACTTTAACAAAGACTTCATATAGTCAGGAGCAAAGTATCTTTTCTAAACAGTTAGTACGCTAATTAACCTCAATTTCTTTTGTTAAAATTGATGCTTAGTCGATACCTTTGATTTTTACAATATTTGGATCAAAACAGCTGTTTTAAACTGTCAATATTTTCATCCATTTACAACTTTCTAGTCTCAATTTGGTTTTTATTCGAAATTTTCAAGTTCTAATTTAATTTCAAGCTTAAAGTAAAGTTTTCACATAGTTTCGAGCAGTTTTTAAAAATTATTTAGAAACTTCTAAAAGCGCTTCAATTTTTGAATAGGTTTTTTGTCAATATCTTGAGTTTAATAAAGATTTCTCATATTTGGCAGCATAAACCTTATTATCAAAATGTCAGCATTTTTAACCACTGAAGAATTTTTTATTTACGGTTACGTTATGCATCAATTTTTATATTATTTTCGTGTTTTGAACTAAACTTAAACTAGTTTATACAGTAAATTATGCGAAACAACACCGTCAAAAGTTTCTAAAAACTAAGCAAAAATGCGTCAAAATAGCCCAGAAACAAATAATAGTCGAATTTGAAAATTTCATAAACTCATTATTGAGTATAGTGGCATGCTCAAAACAGTATATTCTTTTCATTATATACTTTATTTTGTATTTTTACTAAATGTGCGGTAATTAGAACTATAATTTTAAAAACCAAAATTATCAATAAACCGTTACCAAGCGAACGGAAGAAATACCAAATGAATGGTTTAAATACCATACATTTTGGTTTTATTAGACAGAATTTCGGTTTTTTTGCTAGTGTGTCATTGCCATATAGTACTTAATACAGTAAATTTACCGGAATTTCTTTTTTCCGTAAAAGCATTATTGATTTAGTTTCTCACAATCTTAACATAAGCATAATATTATCACAATCTTGTAACTGTCTTAATATAAGCATAAACAGTCATATCATAAATATTGTTAATATTTTTTTGTTTAAATGATCAAATTAAGAACGAAGAATTGCAAAATATTTCATCGTGGCTTATAGAACTATTTATGACCACCTTCCTATGGAATAACATGGCAAAATCACGAAGTTAAAACAATTGTTATTCCAGTATTTAGACATGGATACATAATTTGATATTAAACTAATTATGGTTACCTTTTCCTCAAATTTAGCTTCTGAAACATAATTATTCATCATTAAAAAGAAAGATAATTTAATTAATGAAAGTTTGTTTCTGACTATAACCGCAGAGCATTTGCGTTTATCAAAAGTCTTATTGCAAAAGAACATTCGACACACTCCTGGAGTAGACAAACTTCCATTTAAGGTTTGCAAGGTTTTTAAACTTTATTCATACGTTTGTCCTGTTGGTGCAAAAATAGTTGTATGTTCTTCTTATTTATTTAAGCTTTGAATTTCAGATCATCGTTCTACATCTGGTTATAAAATTATGTAAAAAGGGTGTTTTTAAAAATTGTACAATGGCGTGATTTTAAAAAGTTTACCTTAATTAAATTATTTGTATTTAAAAAAATTTTAACAATTCTAATTTCATCAGTTCTTTTTTTAATTGGAATGAATCATAACTTTTATATTTTCTACATTCCAAAACAATATATGTTCAAACTTAAATCATAATATCATTATTTTGAACTAACACACAGTAAGAATTTACTGCAACCTTTATAAGATGTACCATATTTCTTATCAAACTGAATCATGTCATCAGAGTTAAGAAGTATGATAATATGATTCAAATTAGCCCCAAATTAATTCAGCAAATGTTAATGGTTCAACCCGCACCAAAATTTCTACCAGCTTCGCTTAGAAATTATAATTATATTTTTATAATATAAAGTTTTTGAAAATTTTACGATTTGTATTTGTATTGATTTGATTTGTATTTATTTAGAAAAAGTTAAGTAAAGTAAAAAGTTACAAAAGGTTTAGCCACTTACAACTGTGAAAATATTTTAGTTCTTGTAATCTAGCATAACTTAATCTATTGAAGTTTCTCTTATTATTTTACGTTGCGTTTCTAAATTTCATAAATGTTCTGACTTTTCAAATGAAACATAATGTTTTCAGGTTAGTAATTTTCTCAGGACTTCGCGGAATTTAATATTAATATACAAAATGTTACTTAAAACTGATACCATGATCATTATTACGTCAATGCCTCCAAATATTTATATAAGTCACCCTTTTACCAACAAAAGGACGGAAGTAATTTTTTTTAAAAAAAGGAAGTTTAGAAAATCATCAGGAAATTGACATGGAATATCTGATCTCTCAGGAAAAAATATCCGCATTCCTTCTTTCAAAGAAAGTTCGCCGCAGAAAAACGGATAGCTTTAAAAAAAAAATTGAGCATCGCTTTAGTTAGAATAGTTAAGAACAACCGTTTGCATTTGACGCTCGGGCAAACATGGCGAATTCATCTCTCAGTTCCGTAACTATACTCTTCACCAGGTCTTCTAGTTCTCACCTTTGGAGACCATTACATGAAAAGAACAAAATGGAAAAAGAGAATAATATTAAAAAAAGGGAAAAGACGAAGGGGGAAAAAAAAAGAAGAGAAGAGTAAGAAGTCCTCACGAAATAGGAAGCACATGCAAAGAAGTAATTTCAGAATTCCCCGAAGAAAAGAAAAATCATGTTTGCTCTCACATGAAATGTATATACACACAAGTACAAGGGACTAAAGAAATCTAAAGGCTGTAAAAAATAAAACTTTTCCCCCTATCCTTTGGTGGTAAAAAGGGAAAGGAAAAGGGAATCAACGAGAAAGAAAGTGAAATTGGAATCTAAAGGGAGAAATGTCTCCCTCTTGCAAGAAAAGACAGGGAAAAAGTTTCCTCCTGCACAGTTCTGCAGACATACGCTGTATTTATGTAACTTATTCTGGAAAAATGTTTAAGAGATGTGTAAGTCGGAAGAAGGAATTTCAAAGGTTGATAAAATATTTGGAGGATTTTTATTTATGTGGAAGAAATATGTAAAGTGACTCACTTATAAGTTTGAGAGGGGAATAAAGAAATCAATTAAGTAAATCAGAAGAATATATTTTCTTTTGAAAGTTCTCCTTTTTTCTCTCTCAAAAAAAGCAACTTTTGGATGTGAAAGATATTCCTAATTCAATTATATTTACAAAGCTCATTTTCAAGCATTTTTTCGTGATTTTTTTCAAGTCATCGATTGGTTTATTTGACCAAATTAAGTACAGTCGATCGAATAAACAGATCTGCAAATGAAATACAGTACATCTTAAAGTAAGTTCAGATTCTAGCATGTAAAATATTAATAAAAATTTGAGCAGTGGATATTTTTAGTTAATGATTTTCATCTTAACTAGTTTGGAAATGTCTTCGATATAGAATTAAAAAGAAACATTGCTAGCACGAACATGTGATTATAAACTCAGAACATAGCCGAATGAGGATAGGGTATATTTAGTGCTACGTCTGAATAGAGCGAACCGTGAACAAAGCACAAATTAAGGTACAAGGAATGAACACACATGTGCTGCGTACATATCAACCCCGTCACATCTGTATCTTATCTTTCTTTTTACTTATCTTGTCCAAGCTTGTTTCTTTCAGCTAGTGATTAAACCATTTTGTATGTGTTTGTCTCCTTACTTTTTCTACTATCATTTAGTGTTCATAGTTTGTCTACGGTAAGAACTCCCCCCGCAACAAAGTCTGAGGCCATCTGCTGCCATGGAAACAAAAATAGCACATTTCAGGGAGGGTAGCTTCTCTTCACTTAAGGGCTAACACAGTAGACTGAAGAAAAAGCTACCCTTCCTCTTGCCGATCACAGCCGAAACCTGTCCTAAACAGTGACCCCGAACCCCTACTTGAAATAGTTATACCTCTTTACCATGGTCACGGCCTGGTTCAGACGAATGGCTAGGGGAGTTCTTACTTTAGACAAACTATAGATACCTAGGAAGATTCCTGTTTATAGAACCAGAACTGTAGCATGTCAATTTACTGTATTTTCATTTGTGCCCCGAACATAGCATATTGAATAGTTCCAATTACAACATGGAGGCTCATCGATTTTTAATATGGAGGTAAAAAATAGATTAAGTTTGAATTTCTTTACTTAACTTACAAGATAATGTATTAATTTCCTTGTCAAAAAGTTGTTTCGTCATGAAATTTTATCGATAATATTTACACATAAAGTGTTATTTATAAAAATAAATGTAAAGTAGGTATGAATTAAATCTAAGCATGTAAGCTTCGTTGCGGCTTACACCGTTGACTAGACGCAGCAAGCGGTGGGAGGAACTTCTAATTATTATGTACATTTTGGTATAAAAGTAATTAAAGATACTATAGGATAAGATATGAAAAAATTATTTAGAGTTTCATTAAGTATTATATTAATTATTGTTTGTTATTAATGCTAATTGCTTAATAGGATAATTTGGTTGTGATATAAGCGAAATATAAACAAAATGAATCTAGTGTAGGACAAACCTATGCTGTTAATAAATGAGATAGATTTACATTCCAAAGTTTATTTTTCTTTTGTAAACACGTGAGGTTTATTTTCATAATACTTTCAAACACACTGTTTAAAAATTAGTTTAAAAAATATTTCTTTTATTCCTTCTTTTTTTGAAGTAGTAAATTTAAATTAGAAAAAAGCTTTAACAATTTATAACACTTAATATAGTTGTATTATTATATTATTATTATTATTATAATATTATTATTATTATATAATGATTATTATTATTATATAATGATTATTATTATTATATTATTATTATAATATTATTATATTCTTCTTCTTCTTTGCCAGCGCTACAGCCCTTTGCAGGCCTTGGCTGCCTCAGCAGCTGACAAACGCCAGGGCCTCCTATTCATGTCAATTCCCTTCCAATTTTTAATCTTCAGGGTTTTCAGGACATTTTTGATGTCGTTGAATAGGGGTTCACTTCTAGGACGTGACCCCTCGGAGTTCTTAAAGGTGACGATTCGCATGGCTCTATTTTCAGGGCTTTTCCATAGATTGCCCAGCCATCTCAGCCTGTTACTGCGGATTATTTGTGTAATTATATTATATTTTTATTACTATATTATTATTATTATTATATTANCATACCTCGTTACCATAGTCACTGCCACAGCTCCAGACGAATGTCTGGCAGAGTACCTATCTCAGACAAACAGTAGATACTTGGGAAGATTCCTGTTTATAGAATCGGAACTGTAGCATGTCCATTCACTGTATTTTTATTTGTGCCCCGAACATAGTATATTAAATAGTCCCAATTGCAGCATGGAGGCTCATCGAATTTTAATATCGAAGTAAAAAATAGATTAAGTTTGAATTTCTCTACCTAACTTATAAGATAATGTATTAATTTCCTTGCTAAAAAGTTGTTCCTTCCAATTTCTAATCTTCAGGGTTTTCAAGTCATTTTCGATGTCGTTGAATATGGGTTCACTTCTAGGACGTGACCCCTCGGGGTACTTAAAGGTGACGATTCACATGGCGCTATTTTCAGGGCTTTTCCATAGATTGCCCAGTTATCTCAGCCTGTTACTGCGGATTATTTGTGTAATTATATTGTATTTTTATCACTATATTATTATTATTATATTTTCATTATTATATTATTATTATTATATTATTATTATATTATTATTAAATTATTATTAATTATTTCTAGTTTTTTTTATTAATTCAAAAATTCAAAATGTTTTAACACATTTTGAGTTTCATTTAAAGAAAATAACTCATAATTTTAGAATGTAGTATTCAAATTTATAAAAAAAATTGTAGTCTCAAACTTCAAAACATTTTCTATTTATGTTCGCTAATTTGTATTTTTTATAATGGTGCACTGTTAAATTTTATATGGAAATAATGCTTTTGTAAAACCAAATATAATAAATACGCTTAAATTTATTTTATTTGATAATCTGATTTATTTATAACTATAAGAATTTTCGTCTAACAGTCCAAAAGACAAATGCAATACCTTTTCAATATTTTATTTTGTCCATTGTACTTGCTCTATTGTAGAAAACAAAAGAATTAACACACAACCATTGTAAGAATAAAGCTAAGAAGATTAATTTTAGTGATGAGAAAATTTTTTGGAACAAATTCAGATTCATGCTTTAGCAAAGAAGAAAAAAAAAACCTTCACTAAAACTAATAATAGCTAATGGAAAACTGACATTTATTAGTTTTTAAAAACCTAGACTGTCTTTTTATTTGGATGAAGATGCTTATACACAAGAACAAAAATACTTTCAAAAATTCACAAAAATACATTTTGTCTTAGATTTATTTAAACTAAAAATAATTTTTTGAGGTAGGATAAGCATTTAAATAATAGAGATTTTGTGATTTTAGAGAGGAAACGAAAATAAGAAGATCCATATAAAGTAAGGTATACTTATTTTATCTATTTTTCCCCTTATACTTATTTTATCTATTTATCCTTATTTTATCTATTTCTCAAATGAAATGAAGGCATCAAAAATTTTGTTCGATTGTGGGATAAAATCATGATTAGTTCAATTTTTTGTCGAGTTCTTAAGTTATGTATATGTTTCTGAAAAAGATCTGAAGCAGTTAAAGTCAACAATCTCCGACAAATATTGACATTCACATGGTTTTAGTTATCCCGTAATATTTGTTCAGTGCATACTGGAAAATGATAATTTATCTTTAAAAAAAACACTTATGTAAAGAAAAGCGATAAATGTGCTTAAAGCGCGTTTCTTCCTATCACAATTATCAAAAAACGTGGTTATAATTTATAAAATTCCCATACGCTGATGTTTATTAAAGGTTAAGAGTCGTTACCCAGTATTCCCTACACTGATGATTTTTTCCCTAACCTATCTTAATCTGATATTATTAACAAGTCAATGCTAATGTAAGTTCGAAGTAGGGGAGAGTGGGGTCAATTGTAACGTTTTTTACTTAACTATTTTTAACTAACAAAAAATCCAATATATTACTAGTATTAATTGACAGACAAGTAAAATAGACTATCCTCTACTAGAAAAAAATAAATACCTTATTTTAAATGTTATTACATTAGTTATTAACAATTTTTGACAGTCGTGCACTTGTTACAATTGTCCCCACTTACGGGGTCAATTGTAACAGTTCATAAATTCAACTAAAACATAGTTAATTATACATATTATCATAGTTGTGATATATTTTTTTATTGATCAAAATAGTAGTGATATTTTAGGAGTAAAAATAATAA
>NC_092206.1:87176634-87208112 GCF_043381705.1 Parasteatoda tepidariorum | reverse complement strand
CGATGCTTTCGTTCAGTGGCAGACTACTATTTCATATTGTTTTACACCACATGGCTTTAGCCCTCTGGTGGGAAAGACTTTAAAACAAAACTTACAACAGTTACTTTTCTCAACAAAACTGAAATTTAGAATAGTGTGATAAAAAAAATATGTGAACTGTTTGCAATTTCAAATTAATATTGAAATGCACAGGTTTAGAATTTTCTACAGTGAAAAGTTTTCGGAATTTCAGTGTTCAAAAAAGTATACAAGAGCTAGACGTTCGTATCCAATGAGCGAGCAAAGCGAGCATCGAATTGCGAAGCAATCCGAAATGAACTGCGAAAGCAGTTCCGGGTTGGCGAGCGCCAGCGAGCAGGGGGCGAAGCCTCCTAGTACTATTATAAAATCTGTTCGTCCGAGTTTTTTCGCCGCAATTTTTGAATACTTTAACATTTAAAGAAATTGCTTTCAATGCACATTTGTTTATACACTTTGACATTGAAAGAAACAGCTTTGAAGAAAAGGATATTTATATTTCAAATTATATAGGTTGATCATTTAGAAATCAAACAATTAGATTTTTAATTATTTTATTATTGCTTCCATTTTTTTTCAATGCCCACCTGGGTTGAGATTCGTCAATTCTGGCTTAATAGATCAAATTTGTTGAAAACTCTTTCAGGGTCACCATATTAGGTGGACAAACGTTGCTCGCACAGTAATTACAGATAGTACAGAAAATTAAAGAACATCCATACTTTGTCCGGGATTCGAACTCAGAAGCTTTTTGATGTAAGGTCAGTTCCCTGACCCCTACGCAGTCAGATCAGCAGGTTTTTAAATGTTATATAGTGTAAAAAGTTCAAAATCTGCTTCAACATTTTTCTTATAAAAATTATAGTCATATAAGAAGAAGATTGGACATTAGAAAAAAGATTTATCAATACTTAAAACATAGCTGAAACAGCTTACAGAGATGGAGAATTTGGTGGTGTAAAAAAAACAAAGGCATTGGCTATTAGTTAACGTTACCGATACCATCTTTGTTTTTTAATATCTTTTTCTGTCGCCAATTTCGGTTATTAAACTCTTTCCAAATTCATGGTTACAGCGAATCAATCCACCTCTTATTTAATAAATTCTTTAAATGTGTTCCATCGCTACATCAACATTAAGCGCCTTTTCCTCCTCTTCTAGGTGTGCTGCGAACAGCTCCTCAAGCGCAAACATTCTTTTCTCCTCCCCGACTCTCGCAAATTTTCCTTTTAAAGACGATAAAAATGTAGACCCAGAAGGAACTTCAATGATTATCTTAAGAATATATATGTATAAAATGTGAAAAATATAGAAATTCTTTTACTTTTCCCCTTTTTGATGCATATATTTTTTATTACTTTTCAGTTTTAAAAAAAAATTCCTGGAAACTGAAGGAAAAAGTGGAAGAGATCGATGATGTATTCAAGAAAAAGAAAGAAATCTCGAGAGTTTTTATTTATATAAATTTTTTATAACTGTCTTCTCTCCCCCCAGCGTGACTTAATATTAAGAATTTATGGAAGGGAAAAGAAAAACATAGAAAAAGAAGGGCTCATGAATGTGAAAATGAAAACACCCTTTTTCAATGTACATAGGAGTTTATTTTGTGGCGAATTGTGTCTCATATTTCTTAGATTCTGAAACTTATTTCGCTCTAAAGACAGCAGAAATAGTTTATAAACTATGCATTATTTTTAGAAATATAATACGTTTTTGGAAAATATTAGAACTGTAAAGTAATTTATCAGGATTAATTTCTGTTATAGTTAAACCCGTGTCAAGGTGATCATTTATAATGCATTACTTTAGTGGCTAATTTAGACAGGTGGTCAACTTAACGATGGGGCTGATTCATTGTTTTTTTATATCATGTCATTCTTATAAACATAAAAATAACGCTTGTAATATGCGTTATTAGAGAGATTTTGCAAGGCTTTGTCTTACGTTAACTGAAATGTTAACTTTATTTTTACCCCTTAGTGACACTATGATTTGCAGTGAAATTTTCGCGCATGTGCTGTAAAGCTGTAATAGTGTTAACCATAAAGTTAAGAAGAATCTCTTTATTATATGCTTTAACAATTTTCTCATATGGTCAACTCATAAATGGGTTTAAGTTAGCTCTTAACAAAATGTAAGCAATTTAGTGAAATTCAAATGCCAAATATAAAGGCATATCAAATTTTTTAGAAGGTTTTTCTCTTGTTGGTCAAGTTATAAAGGATTTTAAACATCATTCCATTTCTAGACAAATTTGATTTATATCAGAGGTCAACATGTAAGTTAGACTGGCGGTCAGTTTAGAAAGAGTTTACTTTCCTTCGATATATAGGATAAATTCAACTTATACAGGTCGTCTTGGTGAAACTTGGTCAACATACATAGTAAACTTGGTAAGTATATGTTTGGTAAAAAGTCAACTTATACAGGTATTCAACTAACCAGAAATATTGAGGGTAATCAACTTGACAGGTTCCACACAGCATGAAACTGTAGTTCTGGTAGTACAAAACGTAAAAATGTTCCTAGTTAATAGTGCATTTTTTGAAATTCGTGGTACATATTTTCCCTTATTTTTGTACTTACGTAAGGTATGAAGTATCAAAGTTTTCTCTAACTTTTAACCATAACGTGTTTTTTTAAGGGTAACTTAAAATTTTTCGTGAAATAAATGTTTTTTTCTGACTTAATATTAAATAAGAATTCATGGAACGAAACAAAAAAACACAGAAATGGGATCATGAATGTTACAATAAAAATAACCTTTTTCAACGAACGCAATAGCTTGTTTTGTGGCAAACTGTGTTTCACATTTTATGAATCAGGGATCCATTCTACTGTTGAAACACCATAAATAGTTTCTCAATTATGTATAAATTTTTAACAAATAATTTAGTTATTGGAATTATTAATGCTATAACTTGATATTAATAACCACTGTTGTAATAACCTATGATTTGGGTAGCTACTCGGATTCAATTTAAAAATGTTCATTGATAATTGTACGTAAAAATAAGAATCTTTGTTGAAATTTGGAGGTATCTTTATCTCTGTACCTACGTAAGCCATGGAATATTGATGTTTTCTTTACATTCGTCTCAAGCACAACTAAAGATTATTACATTTTTTTTAAAAATAAATGTCTTGATCTCATTCTACCATGACTTAGTATTAAGAATTTATGAAAGGGATAGGAAAACATGGCTAAGAAGGACTCATGTGCATGAAAAGGAAACTATTATTTTTAAATATGCCTAATTTATAATGTGTTGAATTGGAACTTACATTTTAAGATTCAAAGATTTATATTGCTATGAAAACAGCAGAAATAGATTTTGAATAATGAGTTTTTTTTAAAATAAATGTCTTGATCTTATTCTATCATGACTAAATATTAAGAATTTGTTGAAGGGTTAGGAAAACCTGGGTGAGAAGCAGTCATGAGTGTGGAAAGGAAAACATTATTTTAATAATGTGACTAAAAAATAAATTTATTTTCACAAATTGTGTCTTGCACTTCAATACTCAAATAATTATTTTGCTATAGAAACGAAAGAAATAGTTTTTTTTTTTTTTTTTTTTTTTTTTTTTTTTTTTTTTTTTTTTTTTTTTTTTTTTTTNTTTTTTTTTTTTTTTTTTTTTTTTTTTAATTTCCTAACTAGTGGCCTTGACAAATCAGTTTTTTTGCGTCTCTGGATTGATTCTTAGTACTTTACGTTCAATGGTACCTATGTACCCCTATTCAATGCTAAGGAAAAAAAACGCTTTCATTAACTTGCTAAAAACTTTATACTTCAGTAGAATCGAAAGTATTTTTAAAAAATAAGATCAGGCTGTTAAAACTAAGTTAATTTTGAAATATTTTGTGTTCATTAAATTAATTACTCGATTTTATTTAATTATTTCTGTGGTGAAGCAATGGCTCGGTCTGTTTATCACAACACCATATTATTAATAAATTTGTATCTACCAGTGATATGGAAAAAATTCTAGTTAGTACGTAGATACTTCGTTTCAATTGTTATTAATGTAAGTAATAACGAATGTTTGCAAGTTATTGGTTTAATTAGAGTTACGCGCTGGCAGATGTGAGATAAAGAAGGTTTGTTCAATCTTATGTTTCTGAAACCTTTTGGGCTTGAGGTCATAATTTTTGGAGATAGTCCTGAGCGGATAGCACAGTTTCGAATTTTTGCCTGCTTTAATCATTCGCAATAACTGAATATGTATCACTTGAGAAGTGGCAATGGCTCGGCATGGAAGGCTTATTGGAAATTATAATAATGTTTAATAATTACTGCATCATCAAACTTGTTAGTTTTTGTATACATTTATTAATTTTACTTGTTATAAAATATGGCCTTTTTAATTATTGTTTTGCTTGTTATAAAATATGGCATTTTTAATCATTGCACTATTATACTCTGACAGAAGCACAACATTAATTTAAGAGAGATGAAAAAAAACTGCTGGTTGGATTGCAGATCTTGAACGGGTTGGAGCTTCGTTGACGCGCTGACCAATCTCATACTTTGTATCGTATGTATCTTTATCTTAAGGATCATATCTTTATCTAATAAGCACAATGTTAACTTAAGAGAGATAAGGGAACTGCTGGTGGGACTGAAGATCTTGGACGGGTTGGAGTTTCGTTGAAGCGCTGTTCAATCTCATATTTTGTATCGTATGTATCTTTATCTTAAGGATCATAGCTTTGTATCTAATAAGGACAATGTTAACTTAAGAGAGATAAGGAAACTGCTGGTGGGACTGCAGGTCTTGAACGGGTTGGAGCTTCGTTGACACGCTGACCAATCTCGTACCTTAAATTTTTTTGGAGTTTCTGTAAATAGAATATTCCAACGCAACTTATTTTATGAGAAACTCTATAGTTCTAGTGCCTACTTAATGCAAAACTAGAATATTATAAGCATGAACATTAGATTGGAATAAATCCACCACCAGCCGATTTATTGACAGCGATAAAAGCAATTTTTAAGACTTCATAGCTATATTTAGTTCAGCCTACCTTAGTGTGATACTTCTTTTCTTATTTCAAATCTGAGACATACTCATATTATAGTCTTCTCAGTTCACTTACAAAAGAGACTCAACACAATCATAGAAATGCATAAAAATCCGAGAAAACCTTCACAATTTTTTTTGTTTAAAGTGGAACATTTAAAGGTTACCTATATATTCTTTCTTTTTTTATCATATAGATGCTTTTTAGAGATAAGTATTCCTTCCCTCCATACCCTTGGAATTTTCCGGATGGCTGGTCACTCCCTGACTTCTTTCCTTCGAAGAATTTCCCTTCTCTCTCTCTCTCATACTTTGTTCTTCGATGGTCTATTCTTCACGCCTCAGATATTGCGGCAATTATTCGCTCCACCTCAACTCCCTTTTATCTTCCGCAGAAAGTATCCGATGCTAGTCAAAAACCACCTACTCCGAAAGAAGAAGAAGAAAAAGAAAAAAAGATGGTGAGCGTACTTTTTGCTTGGGGTTTGCTTTAAACCGAATTCTGCCCACTGATGGATTTCGTATTTGTAGAAATAGCAATGCTTGCATTAAAAAAAAGAGATCAATTTGATGAATTCGAAGAGATTGGACATTATAAAAATTTGAACATACGGTTTTAACTTAGTGTTAGGTTTTAAAGGTTGCAGAAATACTTTACTGTAAGTCTTGGTTAATGGCGGGAACTTGGGTCTATTTCCCATTGGCCTCAGAAATACCAGAATTGCCATTCTCTTATCATTACCCAGCGAGCACCTATGGCTAAGCCACGGCGGTGGAGTAGCGTCGTTCACGTCATACAACCACAAACCCGTTTATAGGGTGGGTTACATTCACACAAAGGAAAGGACATAGAACATAGAGAGAGAGAAAGAAACATTCATGTCCTGAGCGGGATTCGAACCAACAACCATCGGCTCCGCAATCAGAATCAGCCACTCAGCCACCTGGTCGGCACTTAACTGAAAGTCGCTTAAGACATATTACCAGCTGTAAATTAGTACAATTTTTATTATAATGAAAATAAAAATGTGTTTACATGCACCGTGAAAAAATACAGTTAAAACTACCCGAATATGGTAAAAGTTACAGTAGAAAATACGGTAACAAATATGAATTTTGCCATATTTAACGAGAAAAAAATATGATAAAAGTATGGTAGTTTTTAACCATAGCACATTGTTAATGACTTCATTTTATTTTACAAACGGCGTTGAACAAAGGATCCAATTCTGAGTTTTCAACTATCATTGTTCAACTCCGTAGATTTGTAATGTCAAACCCAATCAAGAAGACACGGGAACTCCTGGATCAGTTCTCTCAGAGGTATTGATTTTCTTTGGGAACTTGGTGGACATTGTGGCCCCGATTGATTTAAAGGGCACCAGCAACCGTTTAACACACGGGGATTCTTCAGCCGGTGAATTCAAACTCCCGTTTTCTCGAACACGAGTCCAACACCCTAGGGTATCCCTGCCTCTTTTGATGGAACTAACCCTTAATCGCTTTACATGGACAGGAAAATCACGAAAATCTCCCATGGTTAGTCCGATGTCAAGGCGATTCTAACCCGTGGTCCGCGAACCACTGAGGATATTTTACGGCCACTGTGGTCGGTGCGAGCCACGTGCAGAATTCGTATCAATCAGCCACCGCCATACCGGGTATCACGTGAAGAGTAATTTTTTTCCTGTTATAAGCGTCATCAAACTGTAAACAGTAATATTAAAAACCATTATCTACTGCATAAAATAGAGGCAACAGGAGCCTACTATGTTTAACACTCTTCACTAAAGCCCTTGAAAGCATTACTCCCTCTGCTATAGTTAAATATATATGGAAAAACAATAATTAACAGCTTTTTTAACTTTTAAGAACAGAATGCCGAAACTTTAAATAAATTATAGTAGAAAGACTGGTAAACAGATTATAAAGGTTTGTTATCTTTTTATTTGGAAAAAAGCATTACAATTTTAAAATTATTAAATAAATGGTAAAATTAATGCTACGTTCTGAAGAATAGTCTAGTAATTTTATCGCGATTCTTGATAAAAAAAGAAAGAAAAATATAGTATTAAAACCATTTTTTTCCTTTAAAAATATCTTTATTCTCATTTTTACCAAATGTGTAGGTGATCTGTAGTGTGTTCTTTCTGGGCAGAGTCTGAAATATAACGAAGCTTGAAGATCAAAAACAGTAGTTATTGTATAAATATACACAGCTTGCTTTGATCTTAAAAAAAATGATAATTGTAGATTACTACTAAAGATCAATATTAAATTGATATAAGCATCGGCATCACAGTGATTTAAAATCGTTGAAATCTTGAAAGAACTTTTAATCAACCACGGCGTTTGTTTTTCTGCCAGACTGATCTTGTTCTCTCTCCTCGGAACAGGTTTTAATAACGCGATTTAAAGATGTTCCCAATTTAGAAAACATAACTTTCAAAGAACAGTTGATTTAGCAATTGATTTGCATAATACATAAAATATTTCTAACATTATCTATGAATTTAATTTTTTAAAATCAGAATTTTTGATAAACTGTTACCGTAAAGAACAGAAAATAATAAAACAGAAAATAAAAATGATAATACTAACAGAAAATGAAAATCGTAATAAAATAAACGATTTAAATATCGTAAAACTTTTTGTTGATTAACGAAGTGTTCATTATTCTTGGTGTTCTGTCTTGATGACTTGGTTATTTCTTTTTATTATCAAAAATGTCTTTATTATACAAATATTGTTATTGAAATTTTTTTTCTTCTTAGATACTTTTTTCAGTCTGATAGTACCGAAGTACTAGGAATTAAAAATGAAAGTGCTTCTTATACTACACTATGTTTTGTGTTTTTTGTTTATCTCATTTTGCAGCTAAAAGGAAAAAAAAATTTCGTCCTACTTTCCTATTACCATTTCGTCCTATTACCAACAATTAAAACCATACTTTTAGCTAGAATTTTAAAATTAATTATTATCTTTTCTAATACTTTTTACACAGACTAATGCTACCAATATTCTGTTAAAATTTGAAAATGATAGAATAAAAATGTCATTTTGTTGTTTTAAATGTTCCATGTTCCCTTAACATATATTTTGTTGCGCAGAATTTAGCGTTTGAAAAATTCATACATGCGGTAGTGTAAGTTAAACTCGAAAGCAAATCCAATATGTCACCCATACTATCCAGATTACATAGCTTCTTGCTGAGTCTTTAAAAAAAGTGAGGAAGGAAAACAGAATATATATGAAATATTCGATCAACTTATTGACAAAAATAGGGACTTTTACAGAAAAATGTAACTTAAATTGAAATTCCAGTCACTTACAGAAAAATATTATTTAAATTGCAATTCTATTTAAATTCCGCTGCTGCGAACTTACTTTCATTAAAAGCACACAATTAAAATGGGAACTATTTTAATTTTCCTTAATCGAATTAAACATATTTATTTACTTCTGTTTTTGATTAGAAATGAGGCATCGCTATTAATGCTAGAATGACATGATGTTGCGAATGCTGTGCTCGATAATAAATGAAATGCTGTTCTTAATTTGTATTAATACTTTATTTCTAATCTCTATGCGAAAAGTCAACAAAGCTGAAATGATCTCATCAGAGAAGACCAGATTAGAAATTCTGAGAACAAGTTTAGAAATCTAATTTCATATGGAAAGGAACATAAAACGTTAATTGAAGAACGAAAAGGATTCTTTTTTTTGTTTTTGAATTCAGTTAAGAAATGAAATGTAAAATCTAATTGCGCCATTGTTATAAATATATATTTACGTCAAAAGAAAACGTCAAATAAAAATGATAATTCTAACGAACCACGCAGCCAAGTTAAGTTTATACTTTTTATGGAAATTATTCATTTTCAATTTAAAAAAAAAAGCGAATGTTTTAATTAACATTTTGGAAGGAAATTCGATTACACTCTTAACTTTTAAAAAAGTCAGGAGCTAAAATGGCAAAAGTTAATTTTCGTTGAGGCAGCTAATAAGCTGATTTAAGAAAATGAATATAGGTAATTTAATCTTTCCTCTTATAAACCAGGTTTTCTTTAAGACAATTGAATCGGTGACATTTTATTCTAAATAAAATTTAATAAATAAATAATATATACATTTATATATTAGATTAAAAAAAAGAGGGAAAATTAAAAAACATATATAATAATAATTAATGAAAAGAGACGAAAAAAAATTATTAAAATAAAGTTTTTTTAAAATATTTAAAAAAATTAAAAAGCCGGAAAATAAACTAATGAAAAAATATAATCTTGTCATCAATTCACACGATCATATCCGCAAATAGGAGTGCTTGCTAATATTGTATTAATAAAGCCACAACAAAATACACCAATACAATAGTGTGAGGAGCACTAGAAAAATAAAAATGAAAATAGAACTCATTAAGTATGAAATATACGAAATAAAACATATCAAGCAAAAACAGAAAATTAAATGTAAAAAAAATACGGAACAAAATGTAGTCTATAAAGCTAGTATGTAGTGAATTTAAGTGACCTTACACGTATCGGAATCTTTCCAGAATGATTTAAAATATTATCGTAATAACATTGCCATATTACAAAATATGAACACAGAAGCGCAAATAGAGTTGGAAGCGTAAATGGAGGGACCTTTTATGGAGCGTTCTTACTGCAGCACTGAAGCGCGGTTGAAATGTTAGTTACCTTGGATTTAAAAAAAGATTTTATTTTAATAATTTTTTTTCTTTTCTTTTCATTAATCTTTATTATTTTTCTTGTTTTCTTTACATTTTTAACTTATTTTATGATTTCTATATATTTGCAGCTTAGTAATCTGAACAAAGAGTGAAACCTAGGACAAGACGAGAGAGATAAATAGAAACAAAAATGAAAACACACACAAAAAAAGAGGAAGATATTTAAAAGCGGCATTCGAACTCGCTAATTTCAAGCTTCAAAGCGTTGATTAAGCGACGATACTGTCCCACAAAGAACGCAGTCAGCATGTTGTGGAATAGGAAGCAGTGTAACAATGTTTAGTTTTTGAGAAATGAACCAGAGAAAATTATTATTTTTAACTAAATATTGCCTAAAAATAAATAAAAAGATAATAACTGAATGATATTTAAAAAAACAAAACAAGCCAGAACACGATAAATTCAAACTAACGTATCCAAAGAATGAGGTCATTCGAGTTGTTAGAAAATACGAGTATTAAGAATGTTCTAGTTGGATATTATGTTTAGAATATGAACGGTTCTCCCCCCCCCCCAAAAAAAAATGNCCCCCCCCCCCCCAAAAAAAAAATGAGTACAGAATTTTAGTTTTTGTTTTTAAATTTTGCAGATTAAAAAAAAAAACAGGTTTTAGTATTCAATTGAAAAATCCTAACATGTTTTTAATGCATTTACACAGGGATTTGGTTTCTTAGATTTAATTGTCGATTCTATAGGGATAAAATTCAAACCTAATATCTTAGGTAAGGTTTTCATTGCTTTCTCATCTACGAATTTTTTTTAAAAATTTATGCACTCCCTTGTTAATTTTTTGATGACAATAAAAATTTCTTCAATGTTTTTTTCCAACGAGATTATTTTGTGATAAAGCAAAAAGTTAATTTCTTACAATGTTCTGCAATTTTGTACTTATTATTTCAAATGCATATATGATAACTAGACATAGTTTTACGAAAAGCTCATTATAAGGAAAAATATAACCTTTTTCTCTTTAATATTCTTTATACTTAAAACAAAATTTAATGAAGGTAATATTTAATGCCTTTATAAACAATTTTATAAAATCTATAATGGGCAACTAGTTACAAAACCTATAACATACTAATTGACAACTTAATGATATCCAATTATACTTGAAACGAAATCTAGGAAGAAAAATATTTAATCTCTATATAAGTATTCTTGCAAAATCTATGATAAAAAGAATCATTTATACTCAAAGCAGAATTTCATAAAAGAAATGTTTAAAGTCTTGAAAATTTTTTCTGCAAAAGCTTATATTACATAATTGTATATTCCTCAAGCATAATTTTTTTTCTCAATTAATACCCATAGAACGCTAGAATCACTCTTCATTTAATTTAATCCAATCCCCCCCCCTTTTCTACGTGTAATCAGATCAACCAAGTATCTTTTTCAATGTAGCGAAGGATCTCTTTAGGTATTGGAACGTTTAGTTCAACCAGTCTGTTCTATACAATGTATTTGAAGTTAAATACCTTCCTCCAAGCTTCCTTAATATACCACATAAATGGATTTCTTTTAGAAAAAAAAAGGTGGATCCTTTTAATCTAATAGTCGGCGAGCTTTTGTTCGGCCACAGTGAACAACGCTGTTTGAGTGTAGGAAGGTTTCCTTTCTTTTTAAGGGGAATGATTGCCCAAGGCGTCAGCACATTTCCTTATAACCTTTCTAAATAGAATTTCTCCTCTCTCTCGTAAAAGCCTGCTCATTATATTTTTCACTGGCTTTTTTTTGGGATGAAAATAAGTAATCGTAAGCTTTTCGGCTTAGTATATTGCTTTTCTGAATGGAACATAAAATTGTGGGGCATCGCCCTTTGTTCATACAAGAGAGTTCTCCCTTCTCAGAACTCAAAAATATTTTGTTAACTATGTTTTGAGTAAATTTTTGAGTAACACATAAGTTGAAAATTCCGCAACCTTTAAAACTGAGATGTGGTGGCCTTCACCTTCCAATGAGGAGATCTGAGTTCGAATCCCAGCGATGGCTGGTCGATACGAATTCCGCATCCAGCTTGCATCGACAACAGTGCTGATGTAAAATATTCTCAGTGGTAGATGGATCATGGGTTAGGGTCCCTTTGCCATCAGGCTAACCATGAGAGGCTTCCAGGTTTTCCTCTCCATGTAACGCAAATGCGGGTAAGTTATATCAAAAAGTCCTCCACGAAGGCAAATTTCTCTCACTACTTGATATAGGAGTTCCCTCGTCTTCTGGATTGGGTTCAAAATATCAAGGCTACCTAGTTGCACATTAGTTGTCGGAAACCCAAGAAAATTGGGTCGATACGAATTCCGCACCCGGCTCACACCGACTACAGTGCTGCGAAGAAAATATTCTCAGTGGTAGACAGATCAAGGGTTAGAGTCCCCCTGCCGTCAGGCTAACTGTAGAAGGATTTCGTGGTTTTCCTCTACAATTGACGCAGATGCTGGTTAGTTCCCTCAAAAAAGTCCTCCACAAAGCAGATTTCTCCCAATATTTCATACAGGAGTTCCATTGTTTTCTGAGTTAGGTTCAAAATGACTAGACTACGAAACGTTGATAGTCTTAAAACTCAGAATGGGATCGGCTGTTCAAAGCTGGTTATAAAATGTAAAATCTTTAAAACTTTTTAACTAAATTAACAAGCAAAATTAAAATAAAAACGGTCTGAAAAGAAAAAGTTATTAACTAATAACAGAAAACAGCCTTTTGATAAAAAAAAAAATAATTAAACTAGTTTAAACTAACCAATAATTACGTAAAAGATGCAAACATATAAAAATGTAGCATAATTATTTAAACTGACTAACCACAAAGAAATATGGGGCGAAATTTAAATTTTTAAAATATAAATGAACGATTATTTTTTGAAGAAAATAATAATAATGTAAGTTAATTATGTTGTAAAAACTCCAAAAAGATATAACCGGTATTGATTAACGAACTGTTATTGAATGTATCATTAAATTTTAAAAAGTAGAAAAAAAAACTAACTTTTTTGCAAAAATTGTGTTGTCTAAAAATGATAGGAAACAGATCAAACACCGTCCATAGATCATTAGAACGATTAGTAAGGTCCATTCGAAACGACACAACCATTCGAAACGACACAGTCCATTCGAATGACTAAAACTGAATAAGGGAAAAACAAGCTATTCTCTTTCGTATTGATACATAATAATATTTTATTTGTAATTTGGTTTATAATTACGTTTATATTTCCAGTTATTTCGAACCTTTTATACCTTTATTGACTACATACTTTTGATTGAAATTATTATGAATAAGAAGCGATTCGTTAACAAATCCAGTTGTTTCAGCAATTTAAATTCAGCTGTTTTCCAAATGATACTATCTGTTCTTCTTGCTTTCTAAACCATCCTTTACGTGACTACTATGAAGAAAAAACATATGTTTGGTGCATGCAGTTTATATGTTTGTTCTTTGGAATGTTTTAGGCAAATATCAGATTGCAGTGCAAGGTTGATTTTAATGTCAGCAATAACCTTTATCAAAAAGCCCAATAAGGTTTATAAATGATTAGCAAATAAGTCATGCAAGCTCGAAACAAAATTAAATTTAACTCTGCTATTTTAACCCGTATGAAGTTCGCATTAATTTTGCATAAGCAACCTTTCTATATTGAGATTGAGTCTGCCTTTACAAAACAAGGGTTAAATTTTTTTTCTTTCTGAAATCGAGGCTGAATCATCATTTGTAAATAAAGAATAGAAAGTACTCTCAAACCGAGGATAAATTAACTTTCACAAGGTTTTTTTTAGATTGTATGACCGTCACTGAAACGAGGTTTATTTTCGCAGGCTGATATTAGTCTCTTAATTAAAATCATTGAGATTAAATGCACTCTGTGTAAGTATTTCTTTCTTGAAGCTTAGGTTTTTAACTCAAAGTTTAGTAAACAATTAGAACTTTAATTAAAAGAATCATAACTTGTTGAAAAGAAATTTTTCTTTGGAAAATACGCAAATTTTTTTAAAATTGATAATGTATCTTTTTTAACTGTTTTAGGTCTCGCAGTGAAATGATTGTAAAGACAAGGTTCCCAGTAGAACACCGAAGTCAAGCATCACTGGTTGCGATTAGTAAGCGGGTAGATGACCACTTTGATTAGCCAACGTAGAGACCGAGGATGCGTGGTATCGGTCCTCGTTAAATAGCCCA
Source organism: Parasteatoda tepidariorum (assembly GCF_043381705.1). NCBI lineage: Eukaryota > Metazoa > Arthropoda > Arachnida > Araneae > Theridiidae > Parasteatoda > Parasteatoda tepidariorum. Next base: position 87,194,143 of record NC_092206.1, on the reverse strand, counting down.
TTATGCAGCTCTAGAGCGACGTAAATAAAATACCTACCTACTTAACTGTTTTAGACTGAATACATAGAACTGGATATTTTCTAACAACTAAACGTTAATTTATCGAAGATTTAAACAAATATTTCTTTTTCATGAAATATTTTTCAAAGCATAACTGTATATAAAGTATATACTGACATCGGTTTAAAAAATTGTAACAAAACCATCTTTGCAATTTTGATTTAACCTAGGATGTGGGAATTATGCGAGATGAAAGAAGGGAAACCGATATAATAATTTTATTTTCATACTTAAAGTCTTATTTCAGCAATTTAATAATTTGAGAAATTCAAATTTCATTTTCACTCTTTTTCCCGAGCATCAAGTTAACGACGATGATGATCATGATTATGAGTTCATAAAGAATTAATAATTAATGACGTTAATAAAAATTGAGAAACATAAACAGAGAAAAGAATCCAAGACGTGAAAAGCAAAACCGAAATAATAATTTTTTTTTTATCTTAAGCCTTATTCCGGCAAAGTAATAATTTGGAAATTTAAAATTTCAATTTTACTCCTTTTCTTGAAGCGTCATGACAAATTTCCACCAGGCAAATCATTAAAGTTCCGAGATCAGGATTGGGATCTATCTACTTTTTCATTCATATATTCTCCGGTGCTTTGCGTAAGGACCCCCTTCTAAGGCAGAGACTCCGGTAAATGGGAAAGGTGGCCATAAAATGGAAAGTAGAACGGGAAAAGTTTGCGAAGAAAGATGCCACTCTTTTGGCTTGGGATATATATTGAAGGAAAGGTCTGGAAAAGGCATAAAAAAGTTGTAGGCCAAAATCACCCTTCATAAGCGCCCGCCATCAAATTATTCAGCAACTTTTGCTTTTTTTCTGTATAATTTCCCCTTTTAGATTCAGAAATTGAATTTAAAGGAATACTGGACTAAGTAGCATTTGTTGTATTTTTATTTGAGTTTATATGGTTTTGTTAGGTAGTTTGTATCAATTTTTATTAAAGTTTTATGACATGAAAATATTATTATTATTATTTTAGTTTAATTTTTGCCTTTTGGATAGCGAAATAAAATAAGAATAATTAAGTTTATTTTGGATATCAAATGTATTGTACTTAAATGTAAGATTATTTGTATGATTCTGTCTCATTTTTCAAATTAAGATAAAATCTTTTTCTAAGTATTATAACCAAACATTATTATTTTATTTTTCCATATAACTTTTATCTTTAGATAGTGAACTAAAATTCAAATGGCAGATACTAAACTAAATAAGCTTTTATTTATTTTTTAAAAACATTTTACTTCGAATTAATATACATGATTCTGCTTTCTATTCTTTAATTTAATTAATCATATTTGAAAATATTATATTACAAATCATTTATTTGTTTTTCTAAATTATTTTGCTTCTTAAATAAAGGAATAGAGTTTAAAAAATGGTGGACATAAAAACATTATAAGTACTCCGAGTATCACTCGTATATACATATAGAGTATATCTTAAAGTATACATATGTTTACAATTATATACTATAAATACTTGCGTGTATAGGGTGTCTCAAAAATGTTTTGACAAATATTTAGGAAAGATAGGGAACAGGATATGAATTGAGCATTGAACGAGTGCTGCTATTTGGCCCCTACGCATATCACATTTATGAAGTTTTGATTTTTTTCTAAATATTTCTGAGGAGATTGCTTAAAGTTATCGCATATCACGTCAATAGCATGATTTTAAGCTGGGATAGCCTGGTAGGTAGGGCACTGGGCTCATGTCCAAGAGGTCGTGGATTCTTTCCTCGCCGATCGAAGACTCCCCGTGTAGTAAATGGTGACTGAAGCACATTAAATCTGTCGAGTCTTAAAGTCCTCAATGTTCCCATAACAAATCATAACTCTTTGGCTACTGATCCAGGAGTTTCCTTGTCTTCTGGATTGGGTTCAAAATTACAAGGCTACGGAGTTGAACATTAGTGGTCGTAAACCCGAAATTGGGTCGGCTGTTCAATTACGGTTATAAAATAAAAATAAAATAAAATAACATGATGTTCCAGGCCGATGAAATGAAGTTTGAGCCATGATGGCTCAGGGGATCGAACGTTCGCCTTCCAATGAGGTGAACCCGGTTCAAATCCCAGCAATGGTTGGTCGATATGAATTCCGCATTCGTCTTGCACCGACCGCAGTGCTGACGTAAAATATCCTCAGTGGTAGACGGATCATGGGTTAGAGTCCCCTTGCCGTCAGTATAACCATGAGAAGTTTTCGTGGTTTTACTCTCCTTGTAACGCAAATGCGGGTTAGTTCCATTTCTCCAGGAAGGCTAATTTCTCCAAATACTTGATCCAGGAGTTCCCTCGTCTTCTGGATTGGGTTCAAAATTATAAGGCTACGGCGTTGAATATTTGTAGTCGTAAACCCAAAAATTGGGTCGACTGTTCAACGACGATTATAAAATGAAATAGCATGATGAGTCGGTATTGGATCTCGTGGGAAGCCTTGTCCTCGCTGTTTCGTTTTTTAATTTAAATTTTAAAATATTAATATGCTTTAATTGCATTTCACTTAATCTGCCTCCTGACTTCCAGTTGTACTTAGTATGCTTGCATGGAACACATTTTTTTTTTTGTTGAAGAATTAGAATGAGATTAAATATTTATGTATTATTCTGTAGATTGTTAATAAATTACGCTAAGATTTTACAGAAAATTTGAAAGTATAAAACTCTCAACTCTATTTATGGCTTATTAATTTTGAAGTTTTGAAATAGTCAATTTTAATAAAATTTATACGTTAAATTAATTTATTGATCGAGAGTTTTATATATTGAAAGTTTTATTTATTATAATATGAAAATTTTACATATTTTAAAAATGCCTTTTTAAATAACAAATTAGTATAGACCTGAGAGAAAATTGGATTATATTTGAGACGATGTAAAGTTAAAAAAAATTATAAATATGTTTGCAAGTTAGAAAACAAGTTTTTAAAAGCTCCCTAAATTTATCAGAAATATTTTTTTTTGTCAAAATTTAGTTTTAAAAATTGCAAAAAAAAATACAAAAAGTTTTAAAATTTTTTTTTTTAATTTAAAAAAACTGAAAACTTGAAGTTAAAACTATTAATTATTTAAATATTATATTTTGAAATAAAATAAGTTTCGTTAAATAATTTTGAATCTTAGTTTTTTCATAATAGAGTGTTTTTTATGATAAGAATTTTGAAAAAGAGATGACAAACTGTGTAAAAAAAATTTAATTTATTGTTTTACAAACTTTTCATTTCAGTAAGATTGGTTGCTTTAAAACTGTGGTTTTAAAATAAAGAAATCCAAATAAAAAAGAATCACGCTAGAAATTTAAAAGTTGAATTTCTCATACGAAATCTGCATAAAAGCTTTTACGTACAAGCTTGGCGCCCAAGAACACATCAAGGGAAAAAAAACTTCAAGTTTGAACTCGCATAGGCCGCTTCAACATGAAACTGGCTTTTATTTTCTTAAATTGGCGAATGTTTCGAAGTCATGGTATAAAAGAGAAGAGAAATGTCATGGTTTTAAACTTTCAGATCGGTGGATTGAATTGAAAATGTCGACAATGGCGGACATGAAATGGAGTTATTGAGAATTTGTACCCGGAAAGAGACAATGTTCTAAGAAAACAAATTTTGGTCTTAAATAGAAAACTGCTCGTTGAAAAGTTAGTTTTCTTAAGGAGTCATTGCATTTCTGTCCAACAAATCTTACCAATAAAAGAAAATAGAAAGTGGATGAAAAAGCCTGGAAAATAACAGGCTGTTCTTGAGCTTTTATGGAAATGTAGACTTCGAGAAACTACTTTTAGAAAGCATATAAGACAGCGTTCTTCGACGAGCTGAATACATATTTGTACGATAGTAGTTATGTGCTTAAAATATGTTCTAGCTTCTTGAAATTTTTATTTGTAAAAAGCGAAATCTCATTCGATTCTTGAAGTGGTAAAAGAAGAAATTCTACTCAATGTCGTTTGGTTGCTCTAAATACAGTTGAAAACAGAACTCGCTTCTATATCAGCTAAATCTTTTCGTCAATGGTTTATACTAAAGTATTCCTTAGATTCTCCAAAAAAAGTATATAGTAGTAATTTATCATTAAGAGTTTGCCTGCATGTCTGTCTTTTGATTCCAGTACCGCTTTTGCTTGAATGGAGAATTGCGGACTGTATGTGAGTAAGAATATTGTGATGAAATCGATTTAAAAAAAAGCACAATGTTTATATGGGTGCATGAATACAATTCTGAATCTATCCGCACCAAATTTGGTGTAAATACGTTCGAAGACACGGCGGACTTAACTGTCGATTTTAAAACTTTATCCGATCACTGGATCGGGGCATTGAAAGAGTTTTTAACAGGATTTGATAAATATTTTAGAGTAGGAGTGATTTCCTAACTTGCATCTCTGATCACTCAAAAATTGGTTTTCCTAACTTGCATCTCTAGTCAATCAAAAATTGGTTTTCCTAACTTGCATCTCTAGTCAATCAAAAATTGGTTTTCCTAACTTGCATCTCTAATCAATCAAAAATTGGTTTTCCTAACTTGCATTTCTAATCAATCAAAAATTGGTTTTCCTAACTTGCAGCTCTAATCAATCAAAAATTGGTTTTCCTAACTTGCAGCTCTAATAAATCAAAAATTGGTTTTACCAACTTGCATCTCTAATCAATCAAAAATTGGTTTTCCTAACTTGCATCTCTAATCAATAAAAAATTGGTTTTGATAAAATGTTTTCATGAATGGGTTCCTATGTTGGGTTAGGGGAAGTAAATTCAACGGTAATAATTTCTCAACGTATGGTGATGCCGCAACCAAACTTGTATTTGAAAAAAATATACGAAACCACGTGTTTCACATATCGATACTTACATTTTTATACCGTTTCTAATTTTCGATAAAGGTAAGTTGCTCGATATGGGATAGAATAGGAAATTGGCAACAGGTAGCAAGCAGTTTGGTAGTCGTTACCAAGTATCATAGATTAAAATGAAAGAAAAAATGTACTAAATATTAGATTTAGATTCGATTCCTAAAATAATTGATGAAAAAATTCAAAAGAATCTTTATTACATAACTGCAAGCGACGTCACACGTTGGTAAATCGTGGCATTTGTTTATGCCACGATTTAGCAGCCGATCAGGTTTAACCCCCATTCGTAACGTCGATTGCAGGTATCCAATAAAATCTGATCCAAAAACTGATTCAGCGTGACGATAAACCAAGTCTAATAGCTGTAACAAAAAAGCGTCATAAACAACCACATGATTAGGCGCAACCATGTGATTTCAGTGGTATTTTTCTTCTCGAATTACCAGATTGGTTCAAAAGATTTTAGCGATAGTATATGCTAAAGAGTTCTTCGTCTTAATGTAGTGCGTAATAGTAATAACCAACAAATGCATTCTCTTTTGGCACGAAAAAGAATAAAAAAAAAATCATTCAATTATGAATTTTTGCCACTTGATTGTGTTTAGTTAATAAAATTGTGGAATAAATGAATTACTGTATCACTTAATGAAATAACTTAATTTATGCGTTAAATACTTAATTAAATAACTCTTATCATTAAATAAAATTATGAATATTCCGAAATATTCTTTTCTTTACTTAGATATCTTTTGCTCTCAGTGTATTTGATATGATGTTTAGAGTTAGGTAGCAACTGATTATAAAGACTGGTAGTAGCATTAATTTAAATTGCACACTGAGCTAAAAGCATAACTACCCCATGCAGGCGAATAATATATATTTTTTTGTTATCTATGCTTATTAGTGAGGTTTGCTGGTGATATTTGATAAAAAATCATATTTTTTTATATTTAAGCAATTATGATATTACTGAGTGATCTCAAAACTATTTTTTTTTGTAATTTGTTGATTTATAAGCTGAAATAATTTTTTAAAAATTAGAAGAATTATTTTTTATCACTGATCTAATAGCTTGTAAAAATATTAAGTCGGCTACATTTTGATTTCATGCGTCTCGTTGTGCCTGTCATCTGCCGTAATGTATAATGCGGAAAAAAAAAAGAAACAACCTTATTAATTTATCATTGGATCTTCACATTCTAGGACTCAAACTTAATGGCTCGAGGGTCCCGCAGTGGACTGATCGTTAAGACACGGTTCCCAGCAGATCACCGAAGTCAAGCATCACTGGCTACGGTCAGTGTGCGGGAGGGTGACCACTTGGATCAGTCTGCGTAGGGACCGAGGGTGTGCAGTATTGGTCCTCGTTAAACTGTGCTACCGTAAAGTGCTCGACTTCGAGCGCAGGTCGTCGGGCTACCGAAGCGGGGGTGCCATCCCCTCCGCAGAGGATCAAAATTGTGATGGCATGTCTTCGGATCATCCTCCGGGATGTTTCCCAGACCGTCGCCAATAGCCCATTGTGCAGCTCTAGTGTGAGGTAAATCGACAACAACAATAATGGTTCGAGGAGGTGACCTCAAGTATGCCAATTAATAAGTGAATCGAATTTCAACTATCTGACCTTTTTTGAAATTTAATTTCTCAGAAACTATTCAACCGAGTTTGCCCAAATTTTGTATTTTGCCATGTAAAATTATATTCTTTAAAATGATGCAAGAAACTATACCTTGCAATTCAAATTTTTTTCTTCCATTTATAAATAAAATAATAAATATTTACTCAAAATTATTTTCCGCATGGAATTACTTTTGGATAAATGAATTTTATAATTGGGTGCAAATTTTTTTAAAAAAGTTCTCGAGATATAGCGAAATTCACAAAAAGTAATATTAGCATTAAGGGGTACAAATTTTGGACTGCCCTCCTGTTCAAACTATGGGAATCATATTTCCTAGATTGCGGCTATACACTATACTTTGGGGGTCAGAAACCTGAATCCATTGAAAAAAAAAAAGATAGGTTTATCCAGCGCTGACCATGGTATTCACCTTCCATTTTTGGTATCCGTATTTTGAAAAACATAGTCGAAATGAATAAACACTGTCCCGTACAGCTCGTTTTTAACCAGCACCACCTACCTGCAATCCACGTAGCTCATGTGTTAGCTTTACTGATTTGCAATGAGATATCGTGTATAGTTTCGTTTTGAGAGCCATTGAGGACTCTAAGTAATATAGTGTACCTTCAGGTTTGAACTTACAAGCATTATTTAGACCTAGTTTTAGATAGTTAGACCAGTATTTATAATCTTCACTTTATACTCTCAAGTCTACTCTTATCTTTCATTCGCCTTTTATCCGTATCCCACATACATGAGAGAAATTAAATTTAATGTATTAAAATGCAGTCTAAGCAAGAGTGCCTTAATGAATTTTACATGAACTTTAATTTTTACTTCCGATGCAGATTGATTACATCTCAACCCACCCGATTACGATTAACTAAATCAACATATCTCAACTGCAAATTGAAATAAATTGCCAACATCAACTAATGGAGATTTAAACGCGCCAAGACGTATCTCTTTCGGAAAATTGAAATCAATTCGGAAAACTGTTCTAAAATTAAATACATTCCATTTTACACTGCCACATAGGTGTGAGAAATGAATTAATCTATTCACCGGTTGATTGAGAGAGAACTTGAAATAATTTAGCTAGGGGCGCCATTATGGAGACAAATTGTCTTACCGCCATTCCAGTATCGTACAGGGAATGTAAATCATCGGCGCCGTTGACACGCAACTGACATGTCATCGGTCAACATCGAAGGGAAGTTCTGCCACCCGGATATGGGTGACAAGAAAGGGTTTTTGTTTCTGACATGCCTTTAACCTATGCAGGCGGAAGTGTTTAGGCAATAAAGGAATTTTCTACGACGAAAGACAGGAAAATTGATTGTTTGGAAGGGGTAGATGTGACTTTTGAAGATGAGGAGTTTCAAAAGAGAGTTATCTTGTCTGGCTTTTGGATGTTGATATGTGGCACCCAGCGAGGTTAATTAAGAATACTCCGGGTTGGAGAATGAAATAATTTATTGGAAATCAATTCCGGAAATTCTTTGTTTAAATAAACTCATGACAGATTATTCTAGAGAGATGTGCTTGAGATGGGGTTGTTTGGGTAATCTTCGTAGTTTTCCAGTAAAATTGCTTGCTATTGTGTTTATGATAAGATTAATCTTCGAACACACTTGAATTTTAATGTTTTAAATAATTTAAACTATCCGAATTTATCTTTTTATTAAGCCAATTTTGACAAAAATATCATTTTTATGTTTATATACACTGGTGTAAGAAATTAAGAGGATTTGCAGACTTGGTCGATTATCTCTAGAGCTACAGGACCGATTTTAATGAAATTTGATATGCACATACATTGATACAATACAAAACAAATGACCATTCAGCAATTGCAATACACATGCATGATCGTGCGTAACACTCGTTAGAGTCGGAAGGTATGAGATTGCCACAGGACAATTCAGGCCAATTGCCATAGGAAATGATAAACTGCCTTATCTATATATATATATTTCTCTTACACGGCAACAAAAAAAAAGCCTCATTACAACTCCCCGAATGGCAACTCTAGAAAATCGACCAATGATTGCCGCTAAAAATGTCACATGCCAAATCTGGCTGAGGTGGCTCAACATATAGCGCTTTTAAAAACGGAAACTGAAATAACCAGAGAGAGCATAAGCTAGGCAGAAGTGAGTAGTCTTTGTCGATAGATCTTTATTTTAGTATTTTGTCGAAAGCGCTTTTTTTCACGAATTTAATATTACGAATTTATTTGACAATTTTTGATTTATATCACGAATTTATTTGTTTTACTATAAATTATTTGTTTATGCAGGTTTTTCCATTGCAATTCACTTATTTCAATTTTTAATAGACTTAATTATAGCCAAAATTTTAACCTTTTTAAAGGGATATCAGTTTTGAAATTTTATCTTAAGATTTTATACTATAGCACATTTCTAATAGGTTTAACGAATTACATGTCATTTATTTGAATTCAAATTTATTTTAATGACTTAGTATTTACTAAAAAGAGGTAATTTTTTTAAAAAAAAGTTGTTATATGGATTTAAATGATTGTTTTCAATTCTTAGAATTTTGTGCATTTGCAATGTACCTAAGTTAGTAGCGTGCGAAGCGTAGCAATTTTCGGGGGTTGGCGAGCGTTGCGAGCAGGGGGCGCAGCCCACTAGTTTCAAATATAAAACCAAGCTGCAAGTCCTGTATATCTTTAAGAGGGGACCATACCACCTATTAACCCATTTTTTTGTTGTTTATCCCGCAACAGCTGTTAATATCCATCTATCTATCTATATCTATATATATATATATATTTCTCCTTCAAAAATTGGTTGAAATTTTTTTCTTCATCAAAAAGAACAGAAGTTATGATGATTTAAAAAAAAATCTATATTAGTAATGAAATTGATAACTGTCACAACTGTGTTTTTTTGTCCTTTTTCTCAAAACTAATTATTCGGTTATATCCTTCATTCTAAATGCAATATTTTATAATATTTTAGTTTAAATTACTTGAAAATTTACAAGAATGTTTACTATGCATATGCCCACGGAATAAAGTACGAACTGAATTAAATTTTTTTTTTGTATTTTAAGCTAAAATAAAATAAAAATTAATTAATTCATCACGAAATTAATTATGTAATGTATTTAAAGTATATTCTAGTAAAATCTACGCATTTGTAAAAACATGTTTTCATAACCGAAATGGAATAAAAAATATTTTTCTACAAAAGAAATTTCAATGCTAAAATTTAACCACTCATTAATTTACATTTGATGAACCAGCGTCGCGTAAGAAAAGCACGTATTTAACAATTAGTCATGAATCGCTAGTTTAACTGTTTAAAAACATAAACTCTGATTCAAGCGAAAATCATTTAAATTATAGTATAAATTTGCTTTCAAGAACTGTGGGCCTTAAGAAAAATTTAAATATTGAAGTACTTGTTATCATGTGTTGGTTCACAATTGGAGAACTTTGACTTAAAAGTTCTTATGGTGTCTCACAATTGGAGCACTTTGATTTAAAAGTTCTTATAGTGTCTCACAATTGGAGCACTTTGATTTAAAAATTCTTATAGTGTCTCACAATTGGAGCACTTTGATTTAAAAGTTCTTATAGTGTCTTATAGGTTATAGTAGGCATTATATATTGAGCTTAGGAAACCTTTTTCAACTAGATAAGGTACAATAAAAACAAACTTTTAAGAAAAATAATTGATACTAAAAAACCTGTCCACGAAAAAAAACATGTATAGTCACGAAGAAAGAAATTCAGGTAAAATTACCTTCTGTGTGGTTATGACATTTCTGATAAAAAAAAATTAATTTTGGTAATGAAAACTAAGCTATATGGTATTTAAACCATTCATTTGGTAATTTTTTAGTTCATGTGGTAACAGTTTACCAGAAATTCTGGTGTTCAAAATTATAGTTTTTATTGCCACATATTTAGCAAAAAATATAAAACTGAAAAGCAAATTTAATCGAATAAATAGTTTTTATGCCATGCTCTAAGATATCATGATAAAGTTAAAAAATTTTGGCAGGTATTATAAAATATTAATTTATTGTTAATTTCAATAAAATCCTCACCAAAGTGATTCTGTAAAAATTTCCGATCTTCTTGGTGTTCCCGCAGATCCAGGAATAGGGTAAATTTTAACATATTCTGGGAGTTTTGGCCATACCTTTTTTTCTCAGTTAACCATGGTATAAGTGTAATTGAAATCTGCATCTTCAAAAAGGCTAATGTGTATTTTTGAATACATACTTATACAATTGTGCTTAATATATAGTATTTGCTTCATCGACTACGAAACTGATTTAGTACGAATCTTACAACTTGTGCTATTAGCGTGTTGATTAATGATGTACTATTTAAATATTAGAATCATTGCGCAGAATACGCATGAGTCAACATTTCTTTACGAAATCATTAAAAATGGAATAATATTATCCCATTTTTTTAATGATTCTGTTTTTCAAAAGAGAAAACTGAAGATCGGACGTCATTATTTTCAGGCAAAAAAACAAACATTTATAATCATTTGCATTAGTAAAGTGCACGAATAACTATTTCATTTTTCTCACACTTAGTTTTTTATTTGCATGAAATAAAAGCAAAATCATAACATATTTATTGTTCTAAAAACGTGCTCTTATGACCAATACTATCATACAGAAATGAAAAAAAAGTCTATCCAAGAAGAGGGCAGCTTTGAACTTGATTCTGAAGACGGCCATGGCCCACCCTTTGTTGGCGCGCCATTGAAGAAATAAAAAATAAAAAAAACATTTACATACTATAATAGTTGATGCAAATAAATTCATACCTTGTTTGGAATGTCCGTAAACAAAGAGGCATCCGTCTGTTCCACCAACAACAGCTTGGATTACTTCAGGTAAGGAACTCGAACAAACTTCAGCCTGTAAAAAAGAATTCAAGCCCGTAAATAAAAACTGACCAATCACTTGATGATTTTATATAATTAAAAATAGTCACATATTTTTAAAAAGTGACTTGAGGAAATGAATATTATTTTTTTAGAATTATCAGTTTGAGAGGAGTTTTGGGCTTTGAAACTTTAAAGCCGCTTACAAAATAGCTTAAAATAATCACATATTATACATTAATTTGTTATTACACATTAAATTATTATATATGTTTGTAATTAATCTTTTTTAAATAAATTTGTTTCGACTGTAACAGTGTTTTTCTTCTCCTCTTCGTATCTTAAAGTTTTAAAATATCTTAAAATTTAAAATTTACCTCAAAATAAATTTCCATAAATTTAAATAATTATTATCAGTGAATATCTTACATTTATAATAATTTATTTCTAATTTGCACGATTGAAGGGCTTGGGGCAATATAGTGATAAGCTACACTTTAAAAAAAAAAAAAATGGAATTTTCACAACAAGCTGTTTCTTAACTTCTTCCAAATCGGTATTTTACAAGTTTCCAGAGTTTTCACTACGTAACAGCACCATTCCCTGAAACATCGTATAACCTTTATGGAAATTTGAGCGTTTTTTTTCTATGAAAGACGCTTTCGTTTTAAAAATATGACTCAGATTGCCTCTTATGGGATATTGCCTCAATACAGTCAATTTATTTCTAATAAAATATCAACTAAGATATTTTTCATCGGAAGACTTAAAGATTTAAAAATAGCCTCATTTGGATGTAATATTTTCAACAACAGTTTTGTTTTGAAAAAATAATTTGATGCTTCTTCCATTTTCATGTCACGGGCGATTTGCAAATATTAACCTTTACTCTACAACATTGAAAAAAAAAGGGTACGGTCGAAACTACCATAATATGGTAAAATTTGGCGTGTTCCTGGCTCTATGGGAACACCAAAATGATCGGAAATTTTTAAAGCGATTAGCATTGATTTTGGTAAAATTAACAATAAAATATAATTTTATAATTAGCAATAAAATTTGGTAAAATTTTGTAGTTATTTATGATACTTCAGAGTAGGGGTGCACAACCTTTTTGAGTGAAGGGCCACTTGCACAGCAGGTTGGCTAACGAAGGGCCGCACATGTATTTAGACATGTTAATGACAAATGTAATAATGTTTATTTAAACATTATCGTTCCATTTTNACCAGAAATGTCCTTACCATACTCTATGACAATTTTACCAGAATTGTATTTTCCGTGCATTGTTTCATAAAACATAAATTTGTAATAATTGGATATTCGACCTTTGCCTTGATTGATAAAAGTTCTAGAAAATAATGTTGAAAACTGAATTTTTATATGATAGAGGTATGTTAAATCTCTTCATTTTCTTTATGTCAAGTAAATGACTCAACTGCTGCTTAAAAATCCTATCAGTCTTATTACTATCATCTCGAATATTTTTAATACTACCATTTATATGATGTGTTTGCTCACACACAGATAGAAAAATTATATTTCGTTCGTAAAGTGTAACTCACTTGAGTGTCATCTGGGGAGAAGATGGCATCAAAAGCAAACATTTTGGGAGCAGACACTCCCGTTCTCCGATCAACTGAAGGAGATGATTGGCTACTGGTTGAGTTATCATAGATTGTGATTTGTTTCTTACGGGCGTCGATGTTCAGGAAAGAGGAGTTCAATTCTTCTGTATCACGTTTTATCCTAAGCATTACCTTCACCTGAAAGAGAATGGAAAAATTAATATAAAGCGTCTTGCATTTCAAATCTTGAGCATTAAAAATGTATTGGCTTTATGTGAGTTTGCTGTGAGTATTATTTTCTGTGCTGGGGTCCCACACAGCACAAATGATTTTTATATTATAACCGTCGTTGATCAATTTTTGGATTTACGACTATTAATGCTCAACTCCGTAGCCTTGTAATTTTGAACCCAATCCAGAAGACAAGGGAACCAAGGGAATCAAGTATTGGAAGAAATTTGCCATCGTGGGGGACATTTGATGGAACTAACTCACATTTGCGTTGCATGGAGTAGAAGACCACAAGAGCCTCCCACGGTTAGCCTGACGGTAAAGGGACTCTAATTTGTGATCCGTCCATCACTGAGGATATTTCACGTCAGCACTGTGGTCGGTTCAAGCCGGATGACCAGCCATCGTCGGGATTTGAACCCGGTTCACTTCATTGGAGGGCGTGTTGCATTTGCAATGAGTAAAAACTTATATATTTAGTTTTACATCTTCTTGAGACCACAAATGTTATGTATTTGGACAACATAATCCAATATATTTGGACAACATTAGGTTCAATTTTGTCTCATAAAAAATAATATTTTGTCCAGTATATTGTCTAATACGCTGTCCAATATATTGGACAACATTCGGTTAAATTTTTTCTCCTAAAATATTAATATTTTTTGAAAATTTTTCCTGCTTGTATGCCTTTGCAAAGCTATTGCTTAGCTAAAAATATAATTCGATTAACCCTTGTGGGTGGGAGTTATTAATTGCAAGGAAAAATTATAAGGAATGTAAGAAATTCGATTTAACCCTTTTTATTAAACTTATTTTTCATATTTTTTTCATCATTTAATATTAATTGTGATAAAAATAAATAAAAAATATTAGATTAAATTTTTTAATTGTTTATGGTTATGAAATACAGCGTGAAATACAGGTTTCCTTTTCAGCGTTAGTGGTCTATCTTCCAAACACAGCTCACTTAAAAACAATAATTTTTCAAATTTGTAGTTGTTTAGATCTAAGAGAAACAGTTATTCATAATTGAAATTTCTTTAATTTGTAAAATAAATTATTAATACATGTTAGAATATAAAAATTTTTTTTTTCTTTTCGCACTATTTTTTTGTTATTTTTTGGTATTTTATATTTTAGCACAAATATAATTCCGATTGCTTAACGGATTTCTTTTTGTGACTATTAGCCTGTTTTTTTATAATTAAAAAATACCAAAATATATTTTTGCTTGTAATTAAAGCTTCAAAAAAGAATTTATATAAAGGAGACACCGATGTTCCATCTTCGTTAATGGGCTAAGTAATAACTTTTTAAAAAGTCCTATGATATGTAAATATCTTATTATTGGATGGAAGCCAGTGCGCTTTTTTCAAGGCCAAAAAGTAAGGAAATACATTATAAAAGCATCCCATACATTATAAATACAAGATATACCAAAAATTAAAATTTAGAATTTTTTTTAATGTATTAAAAGTGCCTATTTTTTATTCAAAGAAAATTATATAAAACTAAGAGTACGTATAATATAGTTATTTATTTTTAATTTTTGGGTTGATTTTTAGCTTGAAATAATGATGAGTTTTGACGTCTAGTTTAAAATACATTAACTATCTCTAAATACATTACAAATAGTCTGGTACTGCCATTTGGTGTATAGATTGAGAAATAAACATAATTCTGTTCATAAGAAATAAATTGTTTTAATCATTTAATTTGGAACATTCCAGCCATTAAATATCAAGGGTACGAGAAATAGAGGGCAAATATTCACCCCCGTCACGGGAGTTAGAAGAAAGGGGTTACACTGTTTAGTAAACACTGCATGTAATGCATGTTAGTTAATGCCAGACGAAAATTTGTATTTTAATAAATTAAAGTTTTTAGTTCGACTATTTATCTAAAAATTAAACAATCAAGTTAGTTAATTTTTTTTTATAAACGTATAAAACAGAAAATATTGATGAAATTTAAAATTAGGAAAAACAAACTATAACAAAAAATCAATGTAAAGGAGGAGGAAAGTTATGTTTTATTCAGACACTTATACGAAGTAACATCTTAATGTTACACAATTTTAATCGCATTAATAGAAAATATAATGAGAAATAATATAAAATAATTATTACAATAGTTCACATAAGAATAACAAATAAAAAACACTGTTCGCATTAAACATTAGAGAATTCAATATGTTTTTATTAATATTTAAGTAAAATAAATCTTAATCTACGAAATGAACACAAATAATTACCTATGCTATAAATTTTGGGGTGCCATTAATATTTAATTACGAAGTTCACTTCGAAAATGTAACGATAAAATATGACGTAACTTTTTTCTTCTTAATAATAGAGATTTTTAATCAAGGAGAATGAAACAGTATGAAAAAATTGGATAAAAATTTAAGGAGTAGGTTCATAAAAAATTAACTCAACTAAAACGTTAATCATGTCGTGCTCTATAAATTTATGGCAGCGCAAATAGGGGAAACGATATAGTTCGTAAATCACTATTAGTCAAAAAGAAAAAGAAATAAATGTATGTTTGCCTTAAGTGACTATGGTGAAAAGATATTGATTTTGACAGCAAACGGATGGCTATTAATTTTTTTTCGGTGCTTTTTTTCACATTAAATTATTATAAATGGTATTCTTTAACTCAAATCAAGCAAAATATAAAACAGCAATATCGTTCAGTATTTAGTGTTTTGAAACATTGTAAAGGCATTCAATATGTGTAGCAAAAAATGTGTTAGTTGCAATAAATTTTTATCAATCATGTTCTTTGGCTCGTGCTTCTTTACGTATAATAAAATAAAGAATGCGTGTGTTTTTTTTGTACGTGTGTCTGTTTACTGGATTGTGGGTATAACGGTAGATTCTAAGAATATGAATTTCAACATGAAGCTGAATGAATACAATTGCAGACTTTTTTCAAAGCCCAATTAATCAGATTTTCATATTCGGAGACGTTTAAGAAATGGAATTTTCTCATTGGCTAAGCGGGAGCCATTGTTTCAAAATAAGCCATAGACGATTCAGTTTTGTCAATTATTTTAAAAATAATACCAGTGGTGCTTGTTACTTACAGCTCTAATTGAAAAAGTTGTTTATTGCACTTTCTGCCATACTTAATTATTTTTTATTCGTTATGCCATGTTATACGAAGGATCAACATGATCGGGCTAGAGCCCCTGAATTGGGTATAATATGAAAAAAGCACAACTACTTCCACTTACTAGGAATAACATTTACCTTTTAGGTTAATTAATAAACTGAGTTTTAAATATGTTTACTAAATTCATAAACTTCGGTAATAAATTATTTCCAAAGGAACTAGACTAATACAATTCCAACCTGGCGAGTAGCGACTTATAAACAAGACACTTCGTTTGATGCTTTTACTTGTTGCTAGAAATCAGGTTCGCAGAAAATGCTGTTTACTAGTTAAATTTAGTAGGAATAACACGATCTGTGACGTAGGCTATAGTATACCCAATTAGACGTGCTAGTATTAGCAGACTACGTCACTTGACTAGTTTAAGAGAACGTTTAAAATTTGTAAATTATTATTGATGTCAATGATGCTTAATTAAATTTAGTAAAAAGTACCAATTGAATTAAAAAAAAGTTATGAACTAAAAAGCAAAATTAATAGAAAATTTTATTTATTCGTTACGGGATACTGTAAAAAAAGTAGCCATGATATAATTGTCACCAATGATGTTTAGTTTTGGTAATAAACACTACTGGTCATTATGGTAGTTGGTGCAGTTTTAATAGGTACCAAATATACACCCTAGGGCAAATTAATTGAAACAAACTTTTTTTTCCGTGTTTTTTAAAGAAGATGTTTTGGGGTTGTTTCGGTTACAATGGGGTTGGACCTTTGCAGCCTATTGACGGTATGATGCGTTCTGAGCAGTACATTACTATTAAGTTGTTCCAGAGTTAAAGAAACGATACCCTGATGGAACAGGGATTTTTCAACATGATTTAGCTTCTTGCCATACGTCCAAAATTGTCAAGAAATTCATGTCTGGGAATCAAATTGAGACATTGGAATGACCAGGGAACTCTCCGGATATCAACCCAATTGAGAATCTCTGGGCCATATGCAAGAATCGCCTATTAAATATGGACTGTACAACTATGGAGAAGCTAATCACGGCGTTAATTCATGTGTGGTACAAGGACACAAATATTATAAATGACTGTAAAAAATTAGTGGAATCCATGCCGAATCGTGTCCAAATGTTAATAAAGTGTCGTGGAGATCATA
>NC_092206.1:87149085-87176143 GCF_043381705.1 Parasteatoda tepidariorum | reverse complement strand
CAGGAATAAAAAAAAAGTATATATATATATAGTAATAATTGCATCATAAAAATGAACAGCATTGCGCAGCCGTAATCGGCACTAAATTTACTTTAAAATACGTTCTACCTATATAGGAATACTTGAATGATCCATACATGTTTAGATAAGAGTAATTGCCTCGTAAAATTTGCTTTTTTAATACAGAGCCAATGTGTATAATAAACGCATTTTATTTTAAAAAGATCTTTTTTAAATTTTGGAAAGAATTAAAATTTTTAATGAACTTTGAAGTTTAATTACTTTTTTGAGTTTAATTACTAGTTTGAATTACTTTGATAAATAATGTGGACTTGTAACATGTGCTCTTGTAACAAGCGCCAGAAACTCCTCAACAATCAAGAAATCTTATATATACATAGATATATATATAATATAATTATGTATAATATACATATATACATTAGAAATTTTTCAAGTAAAAATATCGATCGTGAATGGTTATTACCAGTCAAATTATCTGACATCAAGTTATTTTACACCCTGAATAAAAAAACAAACAAACAAACTGATATTTATTTTGAAAAGTTCATATCGCCCTTAACACGTCATTTTAAGCGAATTAACGACAGGTGCTAAAACAGGTTAAAAAATCATCAATCTTAAATTCAGCGACATAAATAAAATATATCATCATTACACGGCAAAAAAGAACAGTTTAATAAATCAATATAAAGTCAAGATAACGGAGGATAAAAAAAATATCCGTTCTTTTTAGAACTTCCAACTTGTAAAGAAATAAAATATAAAAAAAAAGATACAGAAATTGCTTTGATTTATAGCATTTTCTTCAGTTTTAACATCCCTTTTTTTATCTGACGAGTGCGAAAGAGACAAAGCATGGGAGGGAAAGTTGATATCTTTTGTATTAAATTTGATAACGCCCCCTTCGATTATGAATTCTGAAGAAAATTCCGAAGGATTTGGCGTTTTACGGTGGGACGTGGAGCCAGACTTCTCCTTTGGCATCTTCAACAGACGCCACAAATCAATACAAAACCATTTAGGACTCCTGGAAGCCCCCTCCCCACACTGTAAGAAATGGAGATCCCTTCGTGTAGAGACCCCCTTCCTTTTCGTTTCCTTCCTTGTACAAGGTGTACAGAAACTTGTCCGCCATACTTAACCACAGAACAATGGTATTAATTTCTATTAATGTACTCCAAGAGAAGGAGAACGGCAACTAAGCTGTGTTTATGTCTGTCAACTAATGCTTTTCAATTAAAAGCCTAGTGCGGCGGTAAAGTCATCGATTGTATGGTAATGGTAACCGATTTTCCTCACAGTTAAAAATATTTTTACAATATTAAAAACATTGGCGTGCATTTGTAAAGCATTGGTTTTACAAATTAATTACCTGCGTCTTTTTATAGTTGTTCTAGTTTCATTACTAGTTTCCTCACTAGTAGTTCCTTGCCAGTAATTGTCTCAAGCCCCAGTGTGCAGCTCTAGTGCGACGTAAAGTACTTCTACTAAACTAGAAACTTGCCCGTTTTACCAACCGTTATATAACCACAGAACAATGGTATTTATCGTTATAAATACACTATGGGCCTGGATAGCCTGGTTGGTAGGGCACTAGGCCCATGTACAAGAGTTCGTGAGTTCGATCCCAGGCTGGCCGAAGACTCCTCGTGTAGTAAATTTTGGTGGTTACTGATTGATGCACGTTAAATCTGTCGAGTCGCAAAGTCTTCCATTTTCCCATAACAAATCAATACATCTGGGGGTACTGATCCTGGAGTTTCTTTGTCTTCTGGATTGGTTCAAAATTACAAGGCGACGGAGTTGAACATAAGTAGTAGTAGACCCAAAATTGATTGGGTTGGCAGTTCAATAACGGATATAAAATAATATAAAATAAATACACTATAAGAGAAGAAGAGTGATAACTAAACAGGTTAATGCCTGTCAACTAATGCTTTACAACTAAGTGTCTGGTGTAACGATAAAAATTAAACTGATTATGGCGTGAAAATTTTGGTTCAATGAATTAACTATCTGTCTTTTTATACACTGTAAAATTTTTTGAAGAGTATTGAATCATGACATTATTATTTTCAGTGCTGTAGCAAGAAAGAAAATGACTAATAAGCAGTGTTAATGTCCTTAAAATAATGCTTTTTAACCAAATGGCTGGTGTCATGGTTAAAGTGTTGCTGATTTTTTTCCACAGTTAAAAGCATTGATACAGTGTTAAAAAAATCGACTCGCAATTGTTGGTTCAACGAATATTTGCACTTTTTATGTTTGTACACTGTTGAAAAATTTGAAGCGTATTAAACCATAACATCATTGTTCTAAATGTTGTGGTCTTAATATCATGCTAAATTCAACCATCCTAATGTACTTCTTGAACTTCTTGGTCTTCTTCAAACTATGAACTGACTTTTTTGAGAACGTAAATTAAAAACATTGATGTGATTGAAACTAAAATGTTGCAATTTTGTTCCATAATGCATTTTATAAGTTAGTATTAATAAAGTGATTCAATGTTATTAGAAGACGAAATAAGGCTTATCAATAATGGTGCGATGATCCAAAATTTAGACTTCTTGATTCAATCTTGCATTTTTTACTATTAATATTTTTTTAATCAATCAAGATTTTGGCATGTTTCAAGAGATATTAAACTAACTTTTTCTCTTTCATTAATTTATAAAACCTGATTCTGTGAGAGGAAGAAGGAACTACTGGGGAAAAAGTTTCATTGGCTTATAATAAGCTGTTGTGATACAAGAAAGCAGATGTGTAGATAACGGATATATGTAAGATGTTGAATCAGTTTGTGATATGATCAAGAACAGTCTGTACTAGAGTTTTTACCCATTGGTAAAATGGGTCTTGTTTTGGATTTGATGGCGTGCGCACTTTATTTGGACGTTATCACACTTTTCAACTGTGTTGAAAAGAGTAATTCTTTTTTTCACTTTTAATTTTGTTATGCCTTAAGTTAGTGAGTTTATTTTTGAGATATGGGACCATGCAGTGCGCATGCGTTGCTATGGCAACTGCTGCTGTTTGACAATTTTTTTTATTGTGTTTGTACAAATCCAATGCAGCAATATTAACAAAAAGGGATCCGAGTGGGAAGAACTCGATTACACTTTAAAAGCACATTGTAAAAAAAATTTCGGATAAAATTTTGGAAAAAATTGGTCACATCGTGAGTGCCGGTACTTTTTATTGTAAAATTGACTTTTTTCTTAAAACTTTACGGAACAAAAAACCTGATAAACCATTAATTTTCACAGTTATATTTACTGTAAAAGCATTGTATTTATAAATATTGTGCATATAAATATTGCTTTGTAAATTACAGAATAAAAGTTTAAGTCAAAAAACGATTAAACGATTTTATGGTAAAATACATTTTACGGATGATGCACTCAAAGTATTAATACTTTTTATCGTATTTTGATCCTGAATTTTTAACAGTGTTGTTCTGAATGATAAATTTATTTAATATTATTCCAAATGTGATGATTACAATCTTTCATGGAAAGTAATTTTATGAGAAATGCATGTTACTTCTTAAAACGTGTGTTTTGAAATAGGATAAATTAGACCAGAATTGGAGACATTTAGGGAAAAAAAATACTTATTTTGAAAAAACTCAGGTAGGTTTTGGTAACAGTTTGGAGGATTTGAAGCAACAGCCACATCTCTGTTTTGTTTACCGGAGTAATAAAAAAAGGAATCATAAAAAGTAATTACTAAATGGAAATTTGATAATGATAAGATTTATTAACTCAGTCTTCTTACCAGGAATAAAAAAAATGTTAGATATATTTTTTGAAGAAAAGCAAATCTATTTATTAAATCTCATGTTTATAGGTAAATCTGAATATTAATATTTTGCAAAATTTGAAAATTTAATTTTAAATGTAAAATTTAATTTTTAGAAAGACTTTTTAATTTTCGTTTTGTACAAAGAAAGAAGAAGGTATAATTTAAAATACATTTATATTTCATGGTATGACATTTTAATTCGGATATCTCATGTAAAATAATGTTTCCCGGGATGCAAAACAGCTCCGAAATAAGAGAGATGAAGTATTGAGGATCTTTTCAAAGAAAATTTCATAATAACTTTAATCGATTAATCAAAATGCTGCGAATTTCCCTTTATATACTTTCAAACTCACCGGAACAAAAACGTAAAGATATTTTTAATGTAATGATTTATTTTTATTGTTAATTGTTCTAACTAATTGCAAAATGTATTATTGGTACTATTTTGCTTTATTAATAAAATATTATTTATATAAGTAGCTTACAGAGCTTAAATAATTGTAAAATATTGTAAAAAAGTTTTTAAAATCATCGAAAGATTTATTTAATTTATAAAACATCAAAAACCATCGTTTTATACAGCGTAATACAGTGATTTTGATGGTAATAATTACGGTAAAAACACTTAATTACTCTAATTAAAGAAACATTATAGTAAAATTTACGGCATGACATTTTATGGTAAAAATGGATTTTACGGATAAAATGCACCTGAAGTGCCGATACTTTTTAAGGTAAAATTGATTTTTACTTAAACAAAAAAAATTATATATAGTGATTTTTATGATAATAATTACGGTAAAAACATTTAATTACTCTAATTAAATAAATATTACAGTACAAATTACGGTATGGTACTTTATGCTGAAAATGGATTTTATGGATGATGCACCTGAAGTGCCGCTACTTTTTACCGTAACTTCATCCGACATTTTCTACGGTGTATTAATATGGCAACAGTTTGCAAAGAGTTTAAAATTCATGCTCTCTTTTATAAGCTTTCAATAGGTGATAACTTAAATATATAACTAAATAAAATTATTTTTTCGAGGGTGGAGGAAGAATTTGAACTAATAAATGTATATGTTTTAATATGACTAAACTCAAATATATAACTAAATCAAGTTATTTATTATTTTTTCGAGAGAGAGGGGGAGAAATTGAACTAATAAATATATCTGTTACACTATAAAAATACATTATTAAATCAACTTATGTTTTTAAGGGTGGAGGTAAGAATTTAAACTATATGTTAAACTATATGTATGTGTTTTAATATAATTTAATTTAAATATGTAACTAAATCAAATTAGTTTTTTGAGTGTAGTGTGAAGAATTTAAACTAATATATGTAAATAATATAATTAAACTATAATATCATGCTATATAATATAATATAATGTATAATTAAACTTAAATATATAATTAAATTAAACTATTTTTTCAACGGTGGGGGAAGAATTTAAACTAATAAATGTGCATCTTATTGTATAATACGTTATGGCAGTGCGTTTTAATTTTTCCCCAAACTGCATTTCTGAGGGACCAAAAATGGCAGCGAAATTCCAATGCACCCAGAGTCTTTGTTTTCAGATACTTTCTCCGATCAATCGATGAGAACACAAGTTGCATACTGATGTCACATATTTTGGTTTAAGCCCTCCCCCCTTTCCTTAATTCCGCATATGTCTCAGACGATTCTGTCCGTGGACATTCCCAGCTGTGACTTAATTGACTCCTGAGACTGCGGCATTAAATACAACCTTCCCCTTCTAGCTTGCATTTTCTTTTGTTTTGATGGAGGGAGGAGATTTTAAGAAAAGATTATAATCTTTTGTTGAAGGTTAAATTGAGTGATTAAAGATAAGCTTGATTTAAATGCTGAAGGTGGTCTTTAAATTTCACGAAGTTTGAAAAATTTTAATAAGTCGCCCGGAAAGGAGATCGATTTTAAAGTTCTTTAATTCGAAACCTGTTGTTATCACCAAAGTAAGCTTTTAAATTTCGAAAGCGTTGGTTTCATATTCAATTACAATTATTATTATTTTTGATTTGTTGCTTTGGAATTTATTTCGAGTTGATTTTCAAATAGTTAGCTAGTGCGAGTCTTGAAATAATAAGAAATTGATAAAAAAAATTAGTTTGCATTAGATTTTTCAGATTTATTTCGTAGATATTTTGTAACTAGTTTATAGCTGGAATCAAAATAAATATAACAGAATTAAACCATTCAAATTAATCGACAATGAATAAATACATTCACTATTAAAATTAAAAACTCAAAATCAAAGAAATGATTTTCGTTTCTGACGAAACCGTTATTTGGATTATTTAATTTTATTTTATAACCGTCGTTGAACAGCCGGCCCAATTTTGAGTTTACGATTACCAATGTTCAATTCCGCAGTCTTGTAATTTTAAACCCAATCAGGAAGACAAGGGAATTTCTGGATAAAGTAGTGAGAGAAATTTGCCAGCGAACTAATTGCAATCGACAGGGGACTAGAGAAAATCTTGAGTGAAGGGCACCTTGGAAATACTTGGATACTATCTGACAGCCGTAGTTCAATTCAACACCTCAAAAATTGGGCCCTCATTGGAGATAAAACCAGTTTTTCGATCTTACAAAAAGCAAAGCTCATTTCCCAGCAGCATGATAGGTCCACTTTCAATGGATCCCGTCTCACGTCGATATCCATGGCAACGAGTTGGCTGACACTCTTGCCAAGAAGGGACTAGACCATCCAGTCCCCTCTACCTCATAGCTTACATACCTTGAACTTTTCGCAAGGCAAAAGGCCCAGAACAAACAAAAGTGGCTGCTTTCACCTACTCACTACTGGCATAAAGCAAAAAGACTAGGACTCTCTCTATCTCTTAATGGTGACAGGCAAACCAACACTTGCTTATCCCGACTGGCCAGTGGACACCTGAAAAGTCTCACATTTTCTGCTAATCAAAAGATCTTTCCTCTTTGCCCTAAATGCCAACAAAACCAGATTTCACCTGAGCACATCTTGAACTGTTTAGGGCTGGACTGGAACGACATTCATTCCTCTCCCATTCTGGTTTCGGAATTTCTTAATGTCAACGGATTTATTGATCTGGTCTGATCCCGTCAGACCAGATGGGAATTAGCAACAACAGCAACAACAGAAATTTGCCGACGCAAAGGACTTCTTGGTGGAACTAGCGGAAAAACACGAAAACCTCCCAAGGTTAGTTTGGCGGTAGGGGACTCTAACCCATGATCTGTCTACCACTGAGGATATTTCACGTCAGTACCGTGGTCGTTGCTGACGTAGAAATGAAATAAAATTGAGAATTACTAAATTGTCAAAAAGGGAGCAGAACTTTTAAGAGTGTTTGAAGTATTTTTAAAGTTTTTTTTAATACTTAATGCTCCTCTCTATAAAATATAATTTTAATAGTTGCTTTTAAAATCTCTCTTTGCTCGGATGTTTTATTTTTTTTTTAAATTTAAAATTTACCAAATATTTATAGTTGTTTAGAATACCATATTTTATAATTTAGATACTAAGTGTGATGAACCAACTTTTCTAAATTAAATGATCTTTATAGTCACAAAAATAAAAACTTTTTAGTGAAATTATAGTACTTACTCTTGTGTTTTTCACTTTTTTTTTGCTAAATTTAGTCTAATTAAATCAATGTTTGCAATGAAGTAGTGAAATATGCTTCGGATTAATCTGGCTAAAATTCTTAAAATTTAAAAATGATCTTTTAAGGGTACCAGCACAATATTATTTTGCATTCTAACAAAGCTATTAACGCAAGCAGAGGTAAGAGGTGAGGAAGACAACGTCTTTCCAGCATCAAACTGATCTGAAGGGGACATCCGTTTGACGTCTAAAAATACACAAAAATTTTAAATTTATCTTTATACGTTTAGTATCCTTACTATTATTTTTATTACTTCATTAATTTTTAAACTGATAAATATTATAGTTTAAGTTAAATATTTTGCGAAGCATAAAATATTATTTTCAAAAAAATAGAAAAAAAAAATAATGATGAATTTTAGGTTATTAAATTATTTTTTACATTTGATATTACATTCTTTACAAATGTTCTTTACAAATTAAGAATATTCTTTACAAAGAAATTAAGAATATTTTATTGGAAGTAATTAAATTTTTTATCATAGAGTAATTTTCGCGCGCGAGTTTACATTTACACCAAAATGAGTTTAAAAAATTGGTCTAGGTTTTTAAAAACACATATCTTCTTAATGTTTTGTCTTCTTAACGTCTTGTGCTAATGCATCATCCGAAAAATCCATTTTATCGTAAAATCAACTTCAACCGTAAAATATTTTACTGTAAATCTCACAGTAGTATTTATTTAATAAGAATAATTCAGTGGTTTTATGGTAATTATTACTGTTAAAAATACGGTGGAACAGATGCTTTTTTATTCCGTAAAATGTTTTGTTTAAAATGGGTTTCACGGTTAACTTTTTACCGTAATTTGATTTTGAATTTTTTACAGTGTACCACACGCCCCAATAAAGCTGCAAGAAAAACAAAACATTTTTAGTTACTAATAAAAATGGTATGCATAATTTTACTGTTCCGCAATTAACTATTTCTAAATATACTATTTTTCATATCCTTTTCTCGCTTTATATTGTTAAAGTAGTTTTGTATTCATTTGCATCTTGCCTGATTTGCTTTTCTGATAAATTTTTTAAAAATTGTTTATGTTAACTTCTCCTTTAACTTCCTATAGCATTTCCTTTAACTTCTTTCTTTGAAATTCTTAGATGCTTACCGCCGTAATAATGGCGACCAAAGCATCTCAGAACTACTTTTTGCTTCGATAATTCCCCCAATTTCACACCTTCATTCTTTTCTGTCCATTTTTCCCGGATTGTCTCTTCTTGGAAGGATGATAATGGAAAAAAGGCCGGAAAAAATAAAATAAGATTAGGTATAAAAAAATATTAAAAAAATTCTCATTCGTCTTTGTCACGGAACAACTTCTGACTTTAAATTAATCGTTTTCCTCAGAGGCCATCAAACATACTTACTTCTTCTTATTTCTCTCGTTATATATATATATACTTTTTGTAATGGAAGTAGTTCTTAGCTATTTAGCTTTCGTGGCCTAAAGAAGTTTAGGCATAGCCTCACGTGGTCGGGCGAAATTCTTCATTACCACAAGGGAAGAAAAGAGCTCAGTATTCTTCCTGATGAATTACCTAAACCCTTCAGACCTGAGGATAATTACCACGAACCGTCCTTTTTGATTGTATCGAATTATTGTTCAAAAAATTCCATTAAGGTCTACACTAAAAACCGAAATCTAATTATTCACTTACATTCAATTTGTCAAGTGAAATGTATGGTTTTTGAGGTCAAAATTATTTTTTTAAGATTATGCGATGACTAATGACATGACTGAAATTAATTATTTGCTAAATTTTTAACTTTCTAAAACTAATACGTCCATTTTGTTTTACGTCTTGATAACAGTCCGTTATAATGATAATTTATTATAGCTGATGACATTCATGTAATAACAAGCTTGTCGCTACATGGAGAAAAAACTATAATTTCCTTACAGTATGATAATGGCATTTCTGGTTAATAAATCATTTGGTTAATAAAATCCCCATCATTTTGGTTAATAAAATCAAAATATGCGGTATTTGAAAAATCCATTTGATAGTTTTTCCGTTCATATAGTAATAGTTTACCGTAAATTCTGGATTTTAAAATTATAGTCTTTATTACTGCACGTTAAATAAAAAATACAAAACTGAAAAGTAAACTCAACCGAACGAATGATTTTTATGCCACGACCTAAGGTATCATGATAAATTATTAAATTTCATCACATATTATAAAACCATATTTTATTGTTAGTTTTATCAAAATCATTACCAGTCCCCTTCGGTAAAGATTACTGAACTTTTTGGTGTTCTTATAGAGTCAGGAATGCAGTAATTTTTAATCATATTCTGGTAGTTTTGACTATATATCCTTTCCCAATTTACATTCTCAAAATGTCAGGTTAAAAGTTGAACCATAATATAAGTACCTTGAATTATAATATCACGGGGGCAAGTTCACTGCAACTTTAATGGGATGAATAATTGAACTATATTCCCCTTTTAAATTGATATATAGTATCGTATAATTTTACTTAAGAATAGTTTAATTTTCACAACAATATGTTTCAATTTGGCATCGTTGGAAGGTTTCAGAAAATTTGAACGGCATTGTGGTTTCTCACATCAGTAATTTAAACTTTAATATCGCTTGTAAGATTGTTGGAAACTTAATATGATGGTAAATTGAACCATGTTTTCAGCTTAAATTGAGTCGTATTACCGTGAAATCAAACTTACGGTGGTTTAATTTACAAAATAATATGATTTAACTTGGCATCGCATTATGGTTGCAGTAAATTAGCACGATATTATGGTTCCACACACTCTAAAATTTTAGTACAGTTGCATATAAAAATCTTTCACAATATGTACTTTGGAAAAAAATTATTTTATAGTGTATATATTGTTGAAGTCAATGTAGACACGTTAACTTAAATTGGTTTATACAACATTAAATCTATGCAATTACTGCAAAGCTAATAGTTACTTATTTTGCTTACAAATAGCTAATAAAATTTTTTAAGTACTATTAAACAAACTATATTAACTCAATATTGTTCGTATTTTACAGACATCAATATTGAACATTTAATATTGACTTTTATTTAACAATTTGAAAATTTAGAGTTAGAAAGTAAAATTTTATGATTATTCATTGTATATATCAAATTAATCATCAAATCAGAGCTATATTAAAGTACTGAGAATAATTTATATTCACTTTTAGGAGTTATAATTTATATTCATTATAACTCCTAAAATATGATTTATAATATATATTCATTATATAATTTATATTCATTTCAATTGTTAATGTAAATTTATTAAACTATATTCGATCCTATTTGATTTAATGACTTTTTTTATAATAATTATTCCAGTTATTTGTTCTTTTTGTAACAATTTGTATGAAAAAGTAAAACGCATAAAGACAAAAAATATATAAAAAAAATATTTGTTCTTCATTTTCGAAGCGTTTCGACTTTACATATCGATTTAATATAATCATAAACTTAGCGTACATATATTAAAAAATATTATTTCTTTAAGTAAATAACCGTCATAACTTACTGTCAGTTTGTTTGAAGTTTATAAGAGCCCCAAATACAATAACTTCACATTAATATTTAATTTGGGTAAACATATGAAAACCCGTGAAACTTTTTAACGATATGCAATTTCAATATATCCATTTAATTCTCGCAATTATTTATGAAATACTTTTAAGTATTTTGTTATTTGGTGTTAAATAAGATTTTAATAATTTATTTGATTAACTGATGGCATTTTAAAAAAATTTCTAGTAATTGTGATGAACTATAACCTCTTTAAAATACATTACTATTTTTTTTAGATTAATAAAAAAAGCAGCAAAATATTATTGAAATGTTTTTAGTTGAATACATATTTAAAATGTTTTATTTTCATTTCAAGCTAATAGCTTAGCAGAAATGATTTGCTTTAATATTTTAATTTGAAATACGATCAAATTACGTGCAGATGGAAAGGAAATCAATACATAAAAAGCAATATTAAACAGAAATAACCAGAAGAGTTCATACTAAATAGAAAATAACAGAAAATAAATTCCAAAAAAAGAAAAGAAAAGATTTATTAAATGAAGGCAAATCTGAACGGATATTAAATAAATCCCGTCTTAATAAGACAGCATTATCATGTATTAAAGAAAACTGCTTCAATGATTTTATTTATTCGAAAAGGGCAATTAAAGAATTTTCAACGACATTTCTTCATCAATGAAATATTTCAGACGACATTTTTGATGAAATGTCACTCTTAATATTTTATCGTTTGAAAACTCGAAGAATTTTTCTGGCCGTTAAGTTGAGCAATTAAGGTACGATAAAGACTAATGATGGTTGCTGTCAACGGGTCCTGTCATTCCATCCGGGTTCTTTTCCATCAACCATTTTCACATCACTCACACGCATTCTTCTTCCCTTTCGATATATTTTACAGTTTTGGTGTTCCCTAACAAACGAACGCCATGTTGCGGTGACGTAATGTCTTTTCTCAAAGACCAGCTGTGGAAGTCGATATCAATCATACAAGTAATCGTTATCATGCAAGGGGCAGAGAATGCGCGGGTCCGGGGTAAAAGAGATCTTTTCGAGAAATTGAGAAATGCAAACTTGTTAAGAGGTTTACCGGCATGAATACTTCTAATTTTATTTTGTTTCAATTGCGTTTGAATGTGTATAAGTTGTAGTATATTATCTAAAATATAAAAAATTTGAACTTTAGGTCAGAGTATAAATGTTCAAATGTTTTGACGAAGATAATTGGGTACTTGCAACTCGAGAAGAAGAATACGTGATTTGGCCCAACCATGTGATTAAATCACATGGTTGCCTCTCATGATTGCGTGGTTATGCTTGGTTAACAGTACAGTAATTAGGTTTGGTTTTCTGTTACGCTGAATCAAATTTAATTGGAGACGTCTCGCGTGTGCGTCGATCCTGTTAGGCTTCTGAATCGTGGCATAAACGATTGCTATGCTTTACTCAAACTGACGTCGCTTGCAGGTAACCAATTGTAAGCAAAAGGTAACCGAAACTGCTTGTCATTGCCTAAGAGGCAAAATTTATGGAAAATAAACAAAAATTTTATAATACGCTTAACATGGCGTGATCGACAAGTTACTTATACTCTCGAAATCTCAATATTATAGGCATGTTATTCTTCTTCTTCGATATAAAAAATAATCTTTAACATTCAAAGTAATGATTTTACTCTACAATAAATAGATGTTAATACAATAAAATAAATCTACAATGCAATAAATCTACATTAAACAAATGTTAAATAGACAAATATTTTGAGTAGCAATAATTAGCTTTTAAAAACCATGATAGCTATACTTCGCTCTTTTATCAAGTTATTTATTCTATAACATGCCTAATAAAGTGCTAGTTTTTGATTTAAAAGTTTGTCTTCTTTCTAAGAAGTTATTTCAAGCTAAAAAATTTGCAAATGAACTAAAAACAAAGTTATATTTTTTATATTTAAAAGCTGAATCAATATTTTACTGTAATTTGGCTGGTTTTTAGTTTGTAAAGAAATAAAGCGGAACGTAGTTTGATGCAGGTAACATCATTTTAAGCTGGTGTAAGCAAAGCGAAATTTGAACAAATCTTTGCCAAATGTGGTAATCCTTCTCTACCGCAACCACTAATATGGACTATATTGAAACTGCTTGGCGTAATTCTCCAACTGCGTCAGATCTAGAGACTCTAGGTATAGTAATTATTAACAATTGCCTTAGTTTATGACGTCATCCCGACCACTTAGAGATAAGTTTTAAGAAAGTCGAAAAATACATTTGATAACGCTGTATTTAGTATATCATTCAACACAGGTATTTTAAGATACATATTATACGTAAGAATGTTACTTTTGAAAAGTGATGATCATAATTACAAGAATTTTAAGTAACGGTTCTGAATCAAAATGTTTGGTTTCCGAAGAGCAACGAATAAAAGTACATTCATCTGATAGAAGATTTTGGGTTTTTAATTACACTTTAAAGAAACTCAAAAAAGTGCTGTTTACTTTGATCAAGAAGTATGAAAGATCGAAATTTTTTTTAATTTTAAATTAAGAGATAACTCATTTGACTTTTATGCTTAGCTTGCCACTGCCTGAATTGAAGTTAGTTAATTTTCATCTTACCCTTAGACCAAGTGGGTTAACAATTATCCTGACAACATCAGTACCTTAAAACGATGTTAAAAAGAAATCCTAAAAACAAGTGAACTTCTTGATTAAGTAATGGTTGAAATTTGTCTTCGTAGAAGAATTTTTGATGGAAATTCGCATTTGTGTTCCATTGGGAGGAAAACCAAGAAAATCTCCCACAGTTAACTTGACAGCAAGGGAACTCTAATGCATAATTTGCCTACCACTGAGAATATTTTACCTCAGCACTGTGGGCAGTGGGAACCGAATGTAGAGTTCGTATTGACCAGACATTACTGGGATTCGAAGTCGGTTTACCTCATTGGTAGGAGAATGCTGTATCCCCTGAGCCACAGAGGCTCAAAATTCAAATATTGCCAATTTGCTCAAAATTCAATTCAAATATTGCTCAAAATTCAAATATTGCCAAAATTGCCGATTTTTACTTAGTTGGATACTTTAAGCTATCTAATTAAGATTTCTCCGATAAAGCTACATTCTCAAATTCCGATTTCCTTAATTTATGACCTTAATAGGTAAAATTGTTCTTTATCAATAAAGGCTCAATACATCATTACAAATATAAGAGAAATTATTTACAAATCATTGATAAGTAGTACTTGTAAGTTAACCGTAATTAAACACGGGCTTACAAAAGTGACTGTTTTGTGAACGCAAAATATTCCGCTTATTCTTCATTCAATAGCTTGAAATTCTATAAGCTGAATTTTAAATGCAATTAGATCTAATTAAAAGGCTTAGCTGCTGAATTCAAATATATCGATAGATCGATTAAAATTCCGTCTGTTTCAAGCTGTGGTGGTTAATTTAACAGTGGGAGGTAAACGCTATTTCTACATTTTGATGAGGAATGACAAGGGCTAAATGCTTATAGGTATATAGCTGTACTAGTATTCAGTACTATAGAAGTTTCAATATTATAAGTTAATTATATAAGACCAGTTTAACAAACATGGATCTTTGCTGATTTGTTTTGTATTTTTTCCCAGAATGATGTTTTGACTTCTTTTGGTATTATGTAAAATAAAAGACCACTGATTAATTTATAAATTTTTTAGTTATATTTTGTCACTTTGTTGCTTCGACTGCCTGTATAACAATATGATTCGAATCAAAAGACCACAATACAAGTTAAGGATGATTTATTATTTCTGTAATTGAATGCCTACTTTCATAATGCTGTTTATGAATACTTTCATAACATTTCGACTGCATTTTGGATAATATAGTGTGAATCAAAATGCATTCGGTAGATGAAAAAATATGGATAATCCTTTGACTTCAAAACGTTTTAACTACTTTTTGAACTGTTTAATGAGAAGAATCAAAAGGTCAGTTTAAAATTGCGAATAAATGAATAACTCTTCACACAGAGAAAAAAAAATTCCTCTAAAATTACTTTTACTGTATCGAAAAGAAACCAATGGTAAAAAACCCCATAATTCTGGTAATAAAACCGAAATATATGGCATTTAAATCTTTCATAGGGTAACGGTTTCCGTTCATATGGTAAAGATTTACCAGAAAATTTTGGTTTTCAGTTTTATAGTTCTTATTACTACATAGTTAAAATACAAAACCGAATTATTATACTTTTATGTTTTTATGTTATGCTCTATATCATGATGAAATTACCAAATTTTACGACTAAACCAAGTTCTTAACACATATTTTAAAACGATATTTTATGTTTACGAAAATCACTACCGAAGCATCCTGCTTTTTGGTGTTCCCATGGAGCCAAAAATAGGGTACATTTTACCAAATTCTGATAATTTTGCCATACCCTTTCCCCCAGTAAAGATATTGTGTGCTTATTTATTATTTTTCAAAAACGTATATAATTATTTAGCTTGAAAGAAAACACTAGCTTGCAAAAATAAAATATGTAGTAATTCAAAATGAAATATGTAGTGATCAAATGAAATTTAAATTATTACTTTGAAAATATCCATTATAAGGTATTTATTTACAAAATGATAAACATTAAAGATATCAACTTCAAGTTTAGGAAATGTATGAAAAATAAGTCATAAAAGTTTCCACTTCTACACATTTGAATTTCAAGAAATGTAGAAAAAAAATTAAGAAATCCAAAACAATATGAATAAGCACATATTATAGAAACACTATATACAGACTCAAAATTTTAATTTAAACATCTTAATTAAAATTAAAATTTATGACTTATTTTTAATATTTTAACGTAAGTTTAAGCAAAGTCTAAATTTTCAAATCTTTCAAATTCTAACGAAACGGTTTATGTATATAATATAATGCTTCAAACATTCTATTAAAAAATATTCCGATCTTAATTAATGGTTGATTTTTAGTTTTAAAAATATTAATTTTAGTTTTAGGAAATCAAGAAAAGCAAACAAATTAAAATTATGAATGAAAACAGATCTCAAAAATGTTGCAAAATTTAAAAAATATTCTTTCCAAGATTCGAATATTCGATACTTGGTGTAAGAACATCAAAGTTTTAAAATGTTAAAGTAAACATACTCTTATAAATGATTAATGCAAGAAAACAGCTAATTGAGACTTGTTAAATACAGTTAGCGCTCTTTTATATTTACTTAAACATACATGTCTAAGAGAGGATAATTTATAAGAGGCCACTGTTGCATGTGGAACTAATGTCAAGCATTCAATTGAATTAGGGCATTGTTGAATTGTATGGTGAATTAAGCATTTTTGCTTGTAAGGCAACAAGGCGAGTAATGGGGAAGGAATAATTCTATTTTGTGCTTTTAGGAAAAGAAAAAAAAAGTTTTTCGCTCGGCTTAGCATTTCCTTTGTTGAAAGCAGGAAGGCTGATTAGTTGTAATTCTTTCTTGATTGATCATTCAGTTTGTAGGAGAGTTAAGTCAGCTGAATCTCTCACAATAAGACGACGACTCAATTCTTATTTAATATACTAACTACTATATTTAATTCACCATTAACAATATATATATATATATATATATATATATATATACCAGAAAACACGAANGTTTCATTTATTGCGCATAAGCTGCAAGTAAACAGAACTCATTAGATAAGTTCAAAATGAGGATAAAACAAAGAAAAATTATAGACATATGAAAAAAAAGGGGGGGGGGAATAATAAGTAAAAAAATAGCAAACAACAGTTTTTTTAAAAAAAAGGATGAAATTTTATTTAAAAAAAAAACCGGAAAGAAAAAGATATAATCTTTTCATTAGCCCACACTTTTTGCTGATATATTCGTGTGGGCTGATGAGAAGATTATATCTCTTTTTTCCGTTTTTTTTTAAATAAAATTTCATAATTTTTTTTGAAATTTTTTTTTAAACTGTTTGTTATTTTTTTACTTATTATAACCCCCCCTTTTTCATATGTCTATAATTTTTCTTTGTTTTATCTTCATTTTGAACTTCCTTGCTTTTGATGTTCCTTGCGCATGAATTTTCATCAAATCTTGTTCATTCTTTTTTGAAAATTATCAGTGAAATGTGCTGAATATAAATGGATGTGATAGAATGTTGTATTTTTGTTAAACATTTTTTAAAACTTCTTTAAAAGCGTTTTTAAAATTTGAAATTTAAAAACTTTTTAAGGTCTTTTCATTTTTATTTTTATTTGCTAAGAATTAAATACTTACTTGTCCAATTACATCCAATTTTATTCTCATATTTCCAACTCTAGTATGTAAACTATACTAGAGTTAAGTTTCGAACAAATATGTTGAAAACTGGTGCGTGTGTTACATTTCGAAGTTTTGTTATTTATCGGGTAATTAAAATACAAAATTATTCATATATCTTGAACTAATTAATATTTTTGCTTCAAAATTGGAAAATATCATTCTATTTACATAATAGCAAATCTGTGAAAATTTCACGAAAATCGGTTGATATTTAAATTTTTTTTTTAAACTGAAGTGTCCCCTTAAAGCTTTTGACTACCATTTTAAGAGTTGTTGCCATTAAAGACTTTATCATTAAAAAGGTTGTTATTTAATGAATAAAAATAAATTCTCTAAAATATTTAGATTTATACTAAAAAAAAAGTTATTAAAATGAAAACGAACGCAGTGATTGAAACTTTTACAAATTTTAAAATTCCTAACTTTCCTAACTAAATTTTTCAAAATTCCTACTTTTAGAATGCATCACATCAAAAGTTTATATTTATTTAGACTTCAGACGCTATCAACAAAACCGTCTTGTGCGTATCTCTATTTTTATTTAAAAAAAAGTGTTTGCATTCGTAGTTGGATAAAATTGCTGTTCGCCTGAAAACAAAACACATCAAAAGATGCGTAGCAGGGCACAGCAGCAAATGCACACACAGTTGGAGAGATCTCTTTGAGACAAAGGTTACTTTGTATACAGACAACAACTTCATGCAAAACTCGAGAGCTAATAATTTAGTTTGCAGTTTCAATTCAATGCATACGTCATCTATCGAACTTCCAATTCGAATGGCACTTGATTTCCGCGCTGTTGCCAAACAACTCGTTCAAATCTTATTCATGAACGAAATCCCGAGCTCTCACTCGGCAAAGGGATCAGTGACCCCTTTTTTCGAGTCCCTTTTTCGTTAGTTATTCTTTTGCAGGCATACATTTCATGTTTTTCAATGAGCCCACCATGTATTTCTTGCTCTCGCCATTTACCTTTTGAATTTTAAGAGCATTTGCGATTTACTGTCTTTTGCGAATCGAAATGAAGATTTGTTTGATTCTATGGTAACAGGGAGGGAAATGGAGGTGTCATGCGTTGAGAGCTCTTGATGCCTCTTCTAAATCTAATGCATTCGGATTAGAATATGATTTTAATATCTGCGTCAAGTGCAGACAATGCTTTAACAAAACAAATATGTATTAAATTTGAAAGATAAATTAAAGGATTTTTTTAAATGTTTTATTACGCTAAATGACTCTCAACATAAACAATATTTATACTGCAGTAAAAGTATAAAAATAAATATTGCATTATATTAGTATGAGTACTTTTATTGTTTTAGATTTTTTTTATTGCCCTCAGTTTTTATCGTTAGCATTTGAGTGTTTAAACTATACGTTAACGCTTTCTCATTCCTAGCCATTCATTCAAATAAACGTATGAAATTAAAATTTGCAAAACAACTTATACTATTGTATTTTCACAAATGTTTCGAATTATCCTCTCTTTTATAGTTAGAAAGAAGTTTCTTTTAAATTTCTTCTCGATTAAAATGACAATAAATGTGCGCAATAACAGCAGCATTGTAAGTCATATAAAGATAAAATATATTATTTGCACAAAATATGAAAATTTATAGTATTTTATTACTATTTTCTAGAAAACTGTTTTCCCAATTTGCTTATTTAAGAGTAAAATATGAAAGTTCAATAGTTATTTGTAAAAAAATCAAATACTCAAAATGAGGAATCTACTTTATATCAGTACTGGCCAAACTATATTTCTGTTTCTTCCAATGGTTTAATGATATAAGATTAGAAATTCGTTCATTTTTAAACCCTTTTTATCGAAGTTTGTTTCCCTGCTATATGACCATTTTAGTTTCCGGTATAACCTCCTGAGGTCTGTTGTTGTTCAATGTTTGTAAGCAGTTTTACAAGCATTCTGGTACTGTTGAGAAATTACACATATTTTTTAAACAATTACATAAACTTTAATTTTAGGAGAAAATCAATTTATTATAATAATTTGGGTATTTCTGCACATTATTTACCTGATTTATTCTTGATACTCCAGTGTAGGAGTATCTCCCTATCTATCTATCTATCTATCTATCTTTCTATCTATATATATATATATATATATTGTTCAAATTCCAATAAAAATATATTTTGTAAAACAGTGATCAATGTTCTATTCATGTGAGCGTTTAGAAATGTTCTGTAATTCTTTTGTAATTGTAATTCTTCTAAATGTAGAGTAATTCTTTTGCAAAGATAACAATCAGCATGTCATGTGTAACCAAATACGAGACAAAAGAAAGATACAANTAAATATATGTATATGTCGTTAATGATACCACGATGATAAACTAAAACAGCTAAAATGGCAGGCATATTTAAAACTATTATTAAATCAAGTTATTTTCTAAACCAACCGGTACATCGAATGTTATTTTATTTCACGTCATTTTTTTCAGTATACGTAGCATCTTAGTAATTTTATCATGATATATCCATCTTTTATTTCCATTATTTTCAAAATTACTTCTATTTTCCGTTGTCAATAAAAACTAAGAGCTTTTTTGTTTCATTAGTATAGAAATAAGTCAAACATTACAAAGCAATTCTTCTCGATACTCCTGATATTAAAGAAATACTTTATCAAAAGATGCAAAAGACTGTTTGTGGAATAAACCGCTTTATAACAGCGGAAAAATAATTCTCGGAAAATATTTTCCACACAAAATGTCGTTAACGATACCACGATAATAATTTTCTCCAACTCAAACGTAAACATTTTTATTTTTAAATAAAGCTAGAGATACATACAAGGCTGTTTCGTTCTTAGCGTCTGGAGTCTAAATAAGTATAAGCCTTTGAATTGATACATTCTAAAAATAGAATTTTTAATATTTGTAACCGCATGTGTTACCTTAGATAAACACAGTCTAAATAATCTGAATTTTGAATTTTTAAAAAGTTACGATCAGTGCGTTCTTGTTAATTTTAATAACTACTTTTTAATGTCTATATTATAAATTTTTTTTTATTCATTAGAAAATAGCTTTATTGTAATAAATTGGATATTTCTGTACTTATTATTTAACTGAACGATTCTTGACACTATATATGATTGATGCTTGATACTTGATTCTTGATATTAAAACTATAACAGTAAAAATGACAGACTTGTTTAAAAATAGAACTTAATCGAGTTAAATTTTAAACATACCAGTACACTGAATGTTAACTTAATTTACGATATTTCTTTATTATTTAACTGAACGATTCTTGACTCTATATATGATTGATACTTGATACTTGATTCTTGATACTTGATATTAAAACTATAACAGTAAAAATGACAGACTTGTTTAAAAATAGAACTTAATCGAGTTAAATTTTAAACATACCAGTACACTGAATGTTAACTTACGATATTTCTTTACTGTACTTAGATACTTAGTAATTGTATCATTCCATGTCCATCTTTTAATCCCACCATTTTGAAAATTACTGCAATTTTCAGTTATCAATAATAGTATGAATTTTTGTGTTTCATTAGTATAAAAATAAGTTAAACAGTTTAAAGTATTTCTTCCCGATACTCCAGATATTAAGAAAATACTTCATCGAAAGTTATGAAAGACTATTTAGGGAGTAAACCGCTTGATAACAGTGGAAAAATAATCCTCAGAATATATTTTAGATATAAAATACCGTTATTGTGATAGTAAAATACTACTGTGACGTAAAGGTGTGTTTGAATCGTTTATAACTCTTAAATTGATATAAAGTGTTGAATAATTATTTTGTAAGAAAAACAACTTAATTAAATTTCTAGGTTATTAATAGCATTCAATAAGTAATTGAAAAAAATACGAATATTAAAAAGTATTTTTTAAAAATTTCAGAAGGAAACTGCGTAGTCTTAAAAAGAAAAAGTATTGAATCTTAAAACAAACGTGTATTACTTTGTTTCAAATCTGCAACTTATTTGAAATCTTTTCTTTGGATTGAAAAGAATGCAATTCTTTCAAATGAATGACATGCAATTTGGAATAAAAGTATGGATATGCAAAATCAAAAATCATTACAAATAATAACCATAAAAGAAATTTTTTTTACATTTATTAAATCTCTCTTTATTTCAAAATTAAAATATTTATAAATTCATAAAATACCGCTGAAACTCAAAAACAGTTTTTATTTTAATCATAACAGAACTTACGTTATTAACCTATTATTAAAACTTACTGATGTATTTTGATAAAACTTGTGTGCAGCCGATAAGTATTAATTTGAATCTTTTCGACCATAAATTTTAAAATTATTATTTTTTTGAAATATATTTAAATATTCTAAAATGTTTCCTGGTATTTAAATAACTGAATTCTTGAAATGAAATATTTTTATAATTTAACTAATAGCTTTTGAGAATAAACATTTGAGAGAAATCCGTTAAAAATATTTTGCAACGACAGGTACAATTTTCAAATAATTAATATAAACGAAAATTCGATAGTATTTCAGAAAACATTTATTTGTAGAATAAAAAAAGAACTAAAAATATCAAAAATTGAATATTTTTAAAGAAACATTTTGAAATTGTTTCATTAAAATAACATATTCCGAAGACTATCTCAGACACGGAGAAAATTGTTTTTGGTTAAACTACCGCATTGTGTAGTGACTGATAAAACAAAACAACAACATAATTTTAGTAATAAAAATCTAAATATACGGTACTTAAGTCATTTATTTGGCAATTTTTCTTTTCATATGGTAATGGTTTACCAAAAATTCTGGTTTTAAAAAATTATAGTTATTATTACCACACATGCAGTAGAAACAATACAAAACTGAATAGTAAATTTAACTAAATAAATGGCTTTCATGCCATGCTTTAAGGTATCATGATAAAATTTCCATATTATACCACATTTACCACATTTTAACGCATATTATAAAACCATATTTCATTGTTAATTTTTACAAAATAGAGTTTCACTAAAAACTACTAAGCGTTCGGTGTTCCCATGAACCATTAACATAGTAAAGTGTACCATATTTTGGGAGCTTTGAGTCTTCAGAGCAGAATTAATTTTAAGATCATCTGGAATTCAAGATATGTTTTTAGGTGGTAAAAACATTCCAAATACATAAATAAGACTATCTAGGAGTCTATGAATAACTATATTTATGCGTTTTAAAAAGTTGCTGTATCAAGAATTAATTCAATTAGTGAAATTTTGTTATTAACTTAGATTTTCTGCAATTATTTAAGAAGAATAGTCCTAACTGTCATTATGTGTTTTAAAAATTTAAAGTTTCAAGAATTAATTCAATTAATGAAATTTCGTTATTAACTTAGATTTTCTGCAATTATTTAAGAAGAATAGTCCTAACTGTCATTGTGTGTTTTAAAAATTTAAAGTTTCAAGAAATTATTCAATTAATGACATTTTGTTATTAACTCAGATTTTCTGCAATTATTTAAGAAGAATAGTCATAACTGTCATTATGTGTTTTAAAAATTTAAAGTTTCAAGAATTAATTCAATTAATGAAATTTTGTTACTAACTTAGATTTTCTGCAATTATTTAAGAAGAATAGTCCTAACTGTCATTATGTGTTTTAAAAATTTAAGGTTTCAAAAAATTATTTAATTAATGACATTTTGTTATTAACTTAGACTTTCTGCAATTATTTAGGAAGAATAGTCTTATTTATGAAAACTAAGTTAGATACAACTTTATTTATGTTTCATACGCGTTTGTGATGATACGTTTTTATCTCATGCTGCATTTGGAGTTCCTAAATTATAAAATAGTTCCCTCGAGAGCACTTAGAATCATTTATGATCAGGTGAAACTTGGTGGTAAGTTCTTTTTCATAGAAACAAAAACACTTAAAATGAGATAAATTTATATTTTTGTATCAAGCATACTAGGATGTGTTTGGTACAAATAATTTTTATTTTGTTTTATGCCAACTCAAGCTTTAGTGTTTTGTTTTCGGAGTTTTAAAATGCAGCAAATTTGTAGAGCACAAAGCTTTTAATTAAAATAAATTAATGAATAATATTAAATTGGAAACATTTAATTGCGATGTTTTTTAAAAAAAGGGACTGCAAAGAAAACGTTGTCATGTATTCAACTTCAGTGTTTGAATACATTTTAAAAATAAAAAGTTTTTAGCATTTAATAATTTCAGTCATTTAAAATACGAAATTATTGTAAAAAAAGCATCAAAATTATTTAGAAGTACATTTTTTATGACATTATACATTATTCTAGCGTAATTAAGAAAAATTAGATTTTCTTAGGACAACACGAAGAGTATCACGAATAAAGAGAAATAATTTTATCAAAACAATACTATGAAGTATTCCCGATCAAATTACGGTAAAAAGTACCAGCACTCAGGTACTTTTCATTTTACCATAAAACCTGCTTTCATCACAAAATTTTATTGAACAAAAGATCTAATATACCGGAACTTCTACAGTAA
Organism: Parasteatoda tepidariorum; assembly: GCF_043381705.1. Taxonomy (NCBI): domain Eukaryota; kingdom Metazoa; phylum Arthropoda; class Arachnida; order Araneae; family Theridiidae; genus Parasteatoda; species Parasteatoda tepidariorum. Next base: position 87,152,278 of record NC_092206.1, on the reverse strand, counting down.
TATTTACAGTAAAATCACTGTTATTAAATAAATATGGATGTTTTACTGTAGAAATGGATTTTATAGTAAAATGGATTTTACGGATGCTGCACTCAGTACCAGGACTTTTTACTGTAATTTGATTGGGAATTTTTTACTATGTATTTTCGATTTATTTTTTATAAAAATTTGTGTTTGGAAGTAAAATTATTTAGGTTCAGATGAAACATTATTATAAGATAGTAACATTTTCAGCGTCACATGTTTAAAAACAAGAAAAACTGAACTGATTTGAAAACATATCAAAAGGTAGGTTTGGATTTGTTTAGGAAATTTGACACAAAATATAATTTTTTTCAACGTTATATAAAATTCTAAAATGCAAAAAGTATGCATATTATTTATTGCAAAATATGAAATTCATAAATGATATAAATATGAACCAACATGTAAATGCATCAATGCAAATGTGCAGTACGCAAAATAGAAAATGAATCACCATGATTAACCTTTGATATAATGTTAGGATAGTAACGTTCGGAATTCAATGTTAAAGGTTCGAAGGGGTGACCTCTAATATGCTAATTAATTAGTGCAAAAGTACCGCCTTATGTATTTCAAAATATGAAGTTAATAATTATATAAATATAAATATTCTTTTAACGGAACTCTTACTATCAATCATTTGAGCTCAATGGGAGAAAATTAAGATTCCACTTCCTAAGGTCAACACAAAAACAAGTTAAAAAGAAGCTAGGAACAATCAAAAGTGTCAATTTCAATGTTAAGTGAAAAAAATTAAAAAATAAGCAACTAAGAAGTTCATGTGAATGTTAAATGCAATTCCATAATGTAAATATTCTGAAAAGTTTTTAAAAAGAAGAAATAGAATATTATTTAAAAATTTTTCAACAATGTTTTATTCAGTCTGAATTGTGCTTTTATTTTCCATAAAATCCCCACGTCATTTGCTTGTAAATCATTTGAAATAAATATTAAAATAATAACCAATTTGCAAACAATATTTGAATGAAAAAGCCAGTAAAGCCTTTCAGAAAATTGCTTTGAGTAAGAAATGATAGTTCAACAAAGGACCAAACAATTCCATTTGAATGAAGCAAACGATTTCAGATTTTTAACCTTTCTTTACGAATTCTTTTAACGGAACTCTTACTATCAATCGTTTGAGCTCAATGTGAGAAGATTGAGATTCCATTTCGTATGGCCAACATAAAAATAAATTAAAAAAGCTGGGATCAGCACCAAATCCAACCCATAATGTATGGAATCATAACTTATAGTATGATCTCTCGAAACAATGCAATGTTCTAGGTAAAAAACCTGTCAAAAGAGCCATTTTTATTCTTAAGTAGAAGAAATAAAACAATAAACAACCAAAAAGTTCAAGTAAATGCTAAATGCAATTCCATAATGTAAATATTCTAAACAATTTAAAAAAAGAAGAAATGGAATATTATTTAACAATTTTTCAACTATGCTTAATTCAGTCTGAATTGTGCTTTTATTTTCCATAAAATCCCCACGTCATTTGCTTGCAAATCATTTGAAATAAATAATAAAATAATAACCAATTTGCAAACAATATTTGAATGAAAAAGCCAGTAAAGCTTTTCAGAAAATTGCTTTGAGTAAGAAATGATAGTTCAACAAAGGACCAAACAATTCCATTTGAATGAAGCAAACGATTTCAGATTTTTAACCTTTCTTTACGAATTCTTTTAACGGAACTCTTACTATCAATCGTTTGAGCTCAATGTGAGAAGATTAAGATTCCACTTTCCAAGGCCAACATAAAAACAAATTAAAAAAAAAAAAAAGCTAGGACCAGTACCAACCCCAATGCATAATGCATGGAATCATAACTTGGATTATGGACTCTCGGAACGATGTGATGCATTATGTAAACGACCATTGAAAAGTGAAATTGCTTTCACTCCACTTCTCATAATACGTCTTCGACGAAAGGGAAAAGATGGCTAGAATAAAGAAGAGGAAAAAAAAGACTTATCTTATTAAATAATTCCTTTGATGGATGAAAGAATATTCGAAAGGCACACGAACAGATAACAAATGTTCCGTGAAAGAGAAGCAAATGAAAAGTAAAGAAACATTCTTCTTTTGAAGAATGAAATGAATGTTGAAGTTAAGCTTTCAAATTAGACAAGTAAAGGATTGTGAATAAACCTGCGAGTGTAAGTGACATAATAATGGAAGCAAATAATAGATTTTTTTTCTCTCTCTCCAATATTTAAAATAATTTATTGAAGAAATTTTGAAAAGAAAGTTACATCTGGGCATGCTTATCTTAGTAAAGCAGTTCGAGGCATGTATTAGTGAAAGATTAATAGAATTATTTTTAGGGTGATATTTATCCATTCATACCAATTTCGGAAGTTTTTAAATAGAAATTTTGTACATTAATATTAAAATATCATGAAATCAAAGGGAAAATTACCAAAATATGTTTCCAGTAAAAAATTATAAAAAAATACAGGATTAAGTTATGAATTGAAAATTATCAAATTTTGTCTTAAATATTTTTTTGCATTTTATTTCAAATAGTTAAAATTCAGAAAAAAATAGATACGCAACGTAAAATATCAAAATTTAAGATTAGGAGAGATTTTAAGAGTAAAAGCTTTCCTACCATTGTGTTTATTAAATTCGCAAAAATATTTATCGTCTGCAAGTAAATATAGTATTATACCGCGATGACATAGCAATTAAAACACGGAGCTGACTTTTTAAAAAAGCGGGGTTCTATACTTGGTGGCAGAGTTGGCCGTTGATTACAGTAATCGATTACAAATGTAATTGATTACAGATAATTACAGCTATGTAATCAATTACTTCATGATAGTTTAACAGGTGAAATATGATGTTCTACGTATAAAATCAAGGGTGTCTCTTTTTTTGAAAGAAGGCATAATGGAATAAAAAATAAAATAAAATAAAATGGCGGGAAAAAGGATCAAATTTCAAGCCAACCTACTTCCCTTTAATATTAAGTTATAATTTTCAAACTCGGATCGAATATAGGCCACTATGTGCCGGACCCCTCTACCAAAGCAAAATTTTATATCCCAATTAGGGGGGCCGCAATGGCCCCTTAAGTCTTCTGTTTAGCAAACCGGGAGAGGGCACTTGAAGCTATGTTGTAGCGCGATCCTCGTATAAGCGTGGTCCAACGGCT
>NC_092206.1:87128298-87147378 GCF_043381705.1 Parasteatoda tepidariorum | reverse complement strand
ATTGTAATCATGATTACAGCTGTAATCAAAATTTTTGAAAATTGTAATCATGATTACAAGTAATTGATTACTGTAATCGACTATGTAATCATGATTACAGCTGTAATCAAACTTTGTAATCACGATTACAAGTAATTGATTACTGTAATCAATATTGTAATCATGATTACAGCTGTAATCAAAATTTTTGAAAATTGTAATCATGATTACAAGTAATTGATTACTGTAATCAAAAAATGTAATCGATTACATTTTTGGCCAACTCTGCTTGGTGGTAGATTGAAGCCTATCTAGTTTGCAGCTTTCTTCTCCTGCGGCTTTTAACGACACGCTCTTCTGTTTAGCATTTTCTTAAATAAAAATTAAAAAAACCCTTTGATTCTTAAATTTTTTTTAGTTCAAATGACAAATTGTAAAAGAAGTCAAAAATCTTGCATTAGAATTGAGACCAATTACATTCTAGAAAATAATTTCTTAAATAGAGAACGAGAGAGAGATAGTCGTTAGAAACATTGGATTGTAAATTAGCGATCGGTGTAGGCTAACGAAAAGAATTTATGTATTATCCCACCTTATAAAGCCATTTTGTTCTGTGTAGTTGGTTACACAAACTGCGAGAGCTGATCAGCCAATTTCATGACAGTTTTTAACCATTTTTCCGAAACATTTCTAACTGTGTAAATGATTAAAAAATTAAAAAATATGAACAAACAAATCTAATACATACTTACAAGCATTGTAAAATATATAATACAAACTTATACATACTACACTATTTGATTTTGACGTTTCAAGTGATTAACTATGAGACCAACTGCAAAAATATTGATAAACTCACATTATTTTAATTCCTGAAATATGTTAATAGCTGGATATTTAAAAAATATTAATTCAGGCAATTTCTGCAAATTAAGTAAAATTAAACGTAATTCTGGATGATATTTACTAATTATAAGCAAGTCTTACATTCATAATCCTTATTTTAAATTAGATACATAAGGAATTTTGATTAAAATTCCATAAGATTAGTTCAATTTAATTGAAAATTAGTTTCACGCAAGATAGGCTTTCACAAATTAGGAAGTAACTTATTTCCTTAGTTAAATTAAATACATATTTTCAAAGGAAATTTGATTTCTTTTCTCCGTTAATAATTAAATCAAAAAAGTTAAAACGCGAAGATTTTTTACATTTTATTATAAGAAATATTTTAATAATGTTGCTATTGCTATTTTTTCTTAATGAAAAGTACTGTCAGTATGAGATAAAAATTACAGCTTTCAGTTAATTTACATTTTTATTAAAAAAACCTTTGTTATATATTTTTATTATTTAAGAATTATCTTTTTGGGAGTATACTCTAAATATGAATTTTAACAAACATAGTTTTAAAATGAATTCCAATTTTGTTTTAAGTATCATCGGGGATCAGAATCTCGAATCCATAAAAAGAAATTTTATGTTTATTCATAGAAATTATGTTTCTGTGTCTGATTTCGTAATGTAAAATATCGTCTGCACTAATTAATTAACATATTTGAAATCACCTCTTCGAACCATTAAGATTAAGTCACAGCATGGGAAGATCCAAGCAATGGATCAAAAGTTATTCATGGTGGTCCATATATTTTTTTGCGCACTGTACTAATGTGATTAAAATATTAATAACTTTTAATGCAGGAACTCTATTCCGAAAAAAAAATTCGACTTTGCTTAGCAGTTTCATTTCTATATTACGTTTTTGTAATGTTAGTTATTTCATGTTAACACCACACGAAACTATGAACTTGCAGACGATTCATACAGTTTCATTTTTCCTATAAACTTTGTAAGAAACTAAATTGTTTAAAACAACTACTTATTTTGGGGAAAATATTTTTTAAGCAACTCTCATTTCTAAAGTAAGTTTAAAAAAAACGAGATATTCATGCTGAATTCCTTTCTTATTCATAAATTGAAGAATTCTAATTATAGGAATCAATTAGTTCTCCTCTTCAGAGTTTGTGCCAATATTTCATTGTACAATTCGAACTTCTTTATAAGTAAACAACTTGTTAATTACAACAGTTGAAACATTTTCAATAAAAGAAACGGGAAAGAGAAAAAAAGTTCAGTAGTTTTAATGAAAAATATAGTTCATGAGACCTTCCATACCGCAGAACGATGAATGTGATTAAACCTCTTTTCTTTCCCTCCTCTTAGAATTTTTTTTATAAAAATCCTAAGAACATCGCGTTTTAGTAAGGAAAGGGCCTTTTTCTAATCATGCATAATTCATTTTCAGTTGTGTAATTCAAGATTCATTCGCGTTTTTAGTTTCCGTGCAGATACACTGTGTGTGTTTTTTCCATCTTTTTCTTGCCGTGGCCAAACGATTTTTTGAGTTATATAGGAGTCGACGTAGACGATATTAAGAAAAATGTAAAAAAAAGGAGTTTCTGATATTAAAAAAAGAAGAATCTACAGCCATGCGCTAATGCATTATTTATAAGGTTTCCTTCAGCCTTTTTTCCCTCCTTATACGAAGTGTAAGATGAACAACAAGTCGGTTAATTTTTGCAAAACGGATTTTATTTGTGTATGCAATTTTTTTGGTGTTTTACTTTATTCAAAATAAGCCGTTATTGGAATGAGCGCTTTTCGGCTTCGAATTCCTGAGGTGTAAAAATTTAGCTTTCTTTCTTTCTTTTGGCGCGAAGTGTTTGTATATTGGCGTTATTTCGGTTTCTTGAATATTTCATGGTACAAAGCTTTAAATGAGAAGAAACTGTTTTGACTTTCTTATTTAAATAAACCATACGCTACTAAGTTTGTCAGGAGAAATTATGTTAATATCAGGGTTTGTTTGGAGATATAGTTATTTTTATTTAGAAATCATTTTCACGTGTAATGCAATGCATTTGTTAAAACTTACAGTTTTCAAATTCATTCTTTTTACGTTTCTTTTGATAATTTTTATTTGCTTTGAAATAGGGAATTGCTTTGTTTCCAGATTTACATAATTTGTTTATTGGAAAATGTTCAAATCAAATATTAATATTGATATTTCATACTTTTATTGGATGATAAAAAAGTTTAAAAAAATACTTTAAGGAAACAAAGAAATAACGATGAAGAAATGTGATGGTTGTTTTTAAACTGCAAACGATAATCTTATTAGCGCTTGATATTAAATGACTGCTATTTCTTATTTTTTTGTTGTTGCTTGTCTGCATATAAAATAGAACGTGGCTTTGCGATAAAAGAAAAATATTAATCGAGATATTTGTAATGTTTTAAACATTTCTGTCAAGCTTAATTTTAAGTAAGTTTTTTGAAACATTTTGTGGGGTTGATTTCAAAGAACAAATTGCGCAGGGGAATGAATTGCTGATGGACAGTGAAGAATATTTTTTTATGCAAACGAAAATAAATTTAAAGGGTGACAAAAATTTTCATTCTTCTTGAAAAAAAATGCATAAATAAATTGTCATATAAATCTTCTTTTCATATTCTTAATTCTTTAGCTCTGTATAAATATAAAACCCAATTTAACTATAGGGGAGAGTGGGGTCAATTGTAACATTTTTTGCTTAACTATTTTTAACTAACAAAGAATCCAATATATTATTAGTATTAATTGACAGACGAGTAAAGTAGACTATCCTCTACTAGAAAAAAAAATAAATACCTTATTTTAAATGTTATTACATTAGTGATTAACAATTTTTGACAGTCGCGCACTTGTTACAATTGTCCCCACTTACGGGGTCAATTGTAACAGTCCATAAATTCAACTAAAACATAGTTAATTATACATATTATCGAAGTTGTGATATATTTTTTCATTGATCAAAATAGTAATGATATTTTAGAAGTAAAAATAATAATGAGCAGAGACCTAAAGGGTTAAACTTTTAACTTTAAGGGGTTAAAAATTTTAATTTATGCTGTGAAAGGTGACAAATGAAATAATGCGCATGCAACATAATATAAATGATATAGGAAACTATTGGTGGTTCTTAAAGAGTTAAGTAATGGTTTGTAAACATAAGATTATTTATTTTCAGCTGTTACAGTCGTCCCTTTACTTATTGTTACAATCGTCCCCAAGTCGCCATTTCAGCTTCATTTGTTAAAAACAATGCTTGTTAATTAACAAAACTAATCTTTTTTTTCTTAAAATGTTAATTAAGGTGTCCACTTACATATTCGGTTAATAATTTTTATTTGTTTAAACAAAATTACTATGTTACAATATAATATTCTAACACCAAAAAAAGTACTTACGTAGCGTGAAAATATCTTTTGTGATATAACTCTTTCAAAAGTACATAAACATGGTTGCCAGAAGGGGTGTACATGTTGATTTATTAAATACACCTAGTGCGCCACGTAGGAACCGAATCTAGAACCCGACACTCGAAATATTTGCTCTGTTACAATCGTACCCTGTTACAATTGACCCCACTCTCCCCTACTATCACTCTGAAATGTTAAGAACTTTGTCAAAAATCATGAGATAAAAGATAGTATTAAATTATTGGAATGATTTCGATTACTATGGGAGAAAAGACTAAAAACAATTATTTAAACGCTTATTTCATTCGCCTTATTTCAAGTGATTATGTATTTCACTGGTTTTCCCCATTCATTCGTCACCATTGGTTTTCATTATTAATAATAAATAAGAATTGTTCAAACAAATGAGAATTTGTTCAAACAAATAAGAATTGTTCAAACAAATGAGAATTGTTCAAACAAATATGAATTGTTTTGAAGATTTTAAATCTAAGCCTATCCGCGTTCGATATTGACTATGACCTTTAAATACATTAATTGTTTACAATTATAATACTTTTTAGTTTTCACACTTGACAATTTTTACATTTTTTAATACTTAATATCTCGCTCGTATCGATTTTCGTATACATGCTTAGTTTGAAAGTAATAGGAAAATATATGAAAATTTCTTAGGGGCAATACAATATCAATAATGAGTCTTACAAATAATGAGTCCAATTTCTAAGGTCGCTCAAATAATGATTCTGAGCCTGAAATGTTCTTACAAATAATGATCTTGAGTCTGATGGGTTCTTACAAATAATGAGCTTGGATTCGAAGAGTTCTTACAAATAATGATCCTAAATCCGAAGAGTTCTCACAAATAATAAGCCTGAGAGCGAAGGAATCTTACAAATAATGAGTCTCATTTCAAAGAATTCTTACTAAAAGTGAGCTTAAAAGCGAAGGATTCGTACCAATAATGAGCCTGAGTTCGAATTGTTCTTATAAAAAATTAAAGATCTAAGGGATCGTATCCCTTCGACCACGGGCTAATTTTTTGTCTAATGTAGATCAAACGCACTGCATTCGAATGATCGAATAATGGTAGATAATTCCGACGAAGTCATACAGACAGTGAAATTCTTTTAGCTGGAAGCTGAGATAAAAAGAGTATATTTTCCTGAGGCTATATGTGAGATAAGATCTAAATTAGATGTAGACACACAAATAATTTATTTTTTAATATATTTATTATATGTTACAAAAGTAAGATATTTTTCGTGAGTAAATTAAAAATAAAAATCTATAAAAACTTGAATTAAAAAATTCTAATAGTGATAATTGTTTAATGTTTTATTCCATACATAGGCACAGGTTTCTATGCAAGTAGATCCGATATTGAAGAAAAATTACAAACTCCACTTGGTGTCTTTTTATAAATTTCAAACAAAGCGTAGAAAATAATATATTCTTTGGAATGCTTTTCATTCAACAAAAGACTAAAATATTTCATGGAAGTTAGATTACTTAAGAACATTCTCGAACACATAACAATACCATCAAAAATTATAAAATTTTTTTTTACACTGTCAGAGTCATGAGGATTTATCTGCTATCCCTATTTCAAACCTTTTTGTACATGGAGATTAAGAATGTGCAAAAATTGATTTTAGGATTATGCTCCTTTTAAAAATCGGAAGAAGTATTTTCTTCATTTTAAATACTGATTTTTCCGTAAGACGAGACTTTTATAATGGGAAAAACGAGAACCTCTTAAAACTGATTTTTTCAGAAAAAGTTTAAGACTTGAAGTTGATTGAGAAAGCCTAATCCTTTAAGAAATTTTGTGTTCGATATATTATTGTAAGAGATTGTCGAGCATATATAGGTTTAAATTTGTTTTGTTTTAAACAATAAACTTATAGAAAATTAACTCTTCATGCATTTTTTTCTAATACATTTTTTTACTAACTCTATGTCTTGCTTTAAATTTATTTTAAAAGAAGATTAGAGATTTGATAAAAAGTTTAATAATGACTCTTAGAAAAATTGGTTTAAAGTAAGTTGTATCATAATTAGTCTTCAAATCTGTTCCACGATAAAAATCTGTTCAATTAAGCCACGTTTTAAATCCCTATTGAGCAACAATACCATTTAATTAAGTGTAAGAAAGTGATTTGTGTACAATAATAAGGTCCAAATGAACATATTACAAATATTATTGAATTTGAAGCATCCATTATTTTAACCTATTAATTATTATGTTTAAGCCATCAGTTGGCACAGATTGTAACTTCCATCAAGATAATGCCAAGATTCATATTGAAACTTTTATAAAAACTATGCCTTATTTGGAAAAAAAATATTATCAAGTGCTGTAATTCATAATGTAGGTTCTATAAAAATCAGCGTTTTGTCAAAGAAAAACTCAGCATATAGAGTGACAATGAAGGAACTTTAAACTTAACTTCTATTCAGTTGAAATTTTTTCACATATGTTAATACAATTGATTAAGGAATAAAGTAAATAAATTTATTAAAAAACTATTGCGGATTTAAACGTATCGAAACAGCGTTTTTTCTCTTTTAATCGAAATTGATGATTTGTAGCTAGCTGTTTTAACAACAATTGTGATTTTCTGCTAAAATACTTTTGAAATATAGATTCTGGAATATCAAATTAAGTAGCTGTGTGAAAGTAAAAAATAACAAAACACCAACTTAAAAAGTTGTATTATTTTCGTTTATTAAGTATTATCCATTTTAAGATAGTTTTAAAGTTACTGATTTCTCAATCTATTTCTATGCTAAAATTAAAGAAATCCATAGTTTGTTTTTATTATATTTTTAACAGTTCTAAATAAATATAGAGTAACATTTCAAATATAATTACAAAATCTTTTCATAAAAGTTCGCTTAGATCAGCATTTGTTTGAATTACAAAGTTCGGATACAGTGTACTTCAGAAAAAAGAAGTGTTGAAGTGTGAAATTTTTTTTTTAATAAAATTTATTATTGCAACTATACGTTTGTGCTGAAGGAACAAGCCTCAGGACACATCTTTTGGTATAATTTAGGGAGATATTTCTGAATAAAGAACAATTATCTAAGATAAAAATTATTCTTTATAATAATTGTATTCGTTGATATATATATTCTGTTGAAAAATAATTTTCTACAGATAGAATCAATAATATAGAAAGAAAAATCCGCTCTCTACAGCGATTGTCTTAAGATAAGGAAACTTTTCGCTGAGAAGATGACTATTTGGATAAATTTTAGAAGAACGGTAAGCAAGTGCCCATAATTATCTTATGATATGGGGTGGGGTGAAAGGTCAATTTCATACAAATNTTCTAAGCTCTTTCTACATAAATAGGAAAGACCATTTCTGCTGAAGGTAACTAGAATCCAGCACTCGGGAGATTTAACAGAATTGCCTATGCTAATCTCTCTGGAGAAAAGAAAAAGAGGAATGCTGGAGAAGGCCGATCCAAAATTCTTCAACTCATGTTAGAAAAGCTTAATTCAATTTCAGGCTTTGTTTATATCTTCTTGTAATGTTGCTGGAATGATTCGAATTTTTCGTTTGACTGTTTTCTATTTAGTATTCTTATTCGCCACGATATCGTTTGCATGTCGTTTATTTAAAAATTGATTTGTGGTTACAGTTATTGTAATTTGGGTTTAATTTTTGAATTTTTAGAAAAGACTATGAAAATTAAATTAAATTTAAATTACAAATAATTATTTTGCCTCTTAAAGAATGCTAATTGAATTATTTAACATTTGGGAATTTCTTTTCTTTTTTGAATTTTGCGATTTCGCATTGATTGTGGTGTTTGCTTGTAGCGCTGGAACACCCATTTCATTCGAATTTTCATGATTAGGCCAGTGAATGGTATAGTTTCTCCCTTTTTATGACATAACTAATGTAGAGTAAATGGCATAATTGTTCCATACAAAAAAACTAAATTGAAGGGGGGAAATTGCAATGCTCAATTGATGTATCGGATGGGAGGAAAGGGAGTAAGAAAAGGGGTGAGAAATGTAAATATTGCCTTCTAAACAAATGAGATATTGTTTTCAATGCATTTTTTACACTGAATCGTATGAAAGCAATCCCCAAACCAAAAAAGTTACAAATATTTTTTTATAAATAATCATTGTTGAGCATCCAACCCAAATTTGAGTCTATGATTACCAATGTTCAACTCCACAACCTTTTAATTTTGTTAAGTAAGTATTAAATCAAGTATTGGGAGATATTTGCCTTCGTGGAGGACTTTTTGATGGGGCTAACCAGCATTTGCGTTACATGTGAGCCACGAAACCTCCCACGGTTATCCTGACGGCAAGAGGACTTTAACCCATGATACGTCAGATCCATGTTTTACGTCAGCACTGCAGTCGGTGTAAGCAACACTGCGGAATTCGTATTGACCAGCCACAGCTGGGATTCAAACCCGGGTCACCACATTGGGAAGCTAGTGTTTATAAAGATTTTGATGTTTTTTTTTATTCTCCACACGAATGATAGTTTTAATCACTGTAAGTTTTTGCATTTCATTATTTTCTTTTCCCGTGCACTTAATCATTGCTTTGAAACTTCTTTTTATATTTCGAACTTAACTCCGTCAGTTGTCTCGCTGCCAATCATGGATTAACCCTTTCTATTGATGGTTCAGCTTTAGTTGACACGCACCTCTTTTTCCAGTTTTTATATGAACTTGTTATTATATAGTCCCCCCCCCCCGCTTGTTTCACATTGTAAATATCCTGTTCTGTTGTGGTTTTAAAGTCATTTTTAGGTCTGTCTACAAAATTAAATTTAAGTCCCTGGATTTTCGTATCAGAATTGAAAATTGCAGGGGCATTTACCTTAAATTTTGATAGTGCGACCTTTATTATATTGGATAAACTAGACGGGTTGCAAAATTTAGATTAAAGGAAAACTATATGTCTGTCATTAAAAATTAAATTAACCACCTTTTGTCGAAACATAGGATATAAATTTAATTTCAATAACGCAAAATCTTTTCTCCACCAACGTAACATCAATTCATCTCGATGCTTCTAAATCTTGAGTCGTTCAGAGGAGAGTTTACAATATAAGTTCTTCATCTAACACTAAATAGAGCTTGGAAATGCCTCCTTCACTGATTTACCTTTTTCGGCTACCTCATTCTTTCTAGTTTTGTTTTTTACTCCTTTTCTTTTTTTTTGTAGACATTTTGTGCTTTTTTTCAAATCTGTTTCGTTTTACTCATTCATATTTAGAGGGTCTTGAGAAAGAGTATCTAATTTCAATATGTCAACTTTTTTCACCTTTATACAGCTTTTCGCATTTGAAGCAATTAGAGTTTTTATATTTCAAAAGGAGGTATATTGTTCATCATGCATATCTTTTACACTAAATCGAATAAAAAAAATTGATAGGGGTATTGGCTTATTCGATTAAAAGCTATAAAAGCTTTTGAATAAAAATTATAATTTTGTACTTTGCCTTAAACGTTTGATGTCACTAAATACACAAATTCGACTGAGTTAATTGTGTTTATTTTTATAAAAAATATTGTTAATTGTATTTACTTTAGAAATATCAGGCTTTGACTTTCGTATCAAGTCAAATTCTAAATTAAAACTAAGTATATAATTAGTTAAGCTTTTTTAAATTTTTTTTAATCAAATCTGGTAAGTTTTGAAATTTCATTACGAAAAAAAAATATTGTATTTCAAGAATACAATTTTACCATTACTTTCAAATATATCAATTTAGTTATAAATGCCCTTTAGATATCTACGTCATTTCAAAATTTATAATAATAAATATTCCATTAGTATAATATTGTAAATAAAATAAATTGAGAATGTGCCAACTAAAACTTTATAATAAACGATAAAAATATTCTTCTCTCATTTGCTTACAAAAAAACGAAGAAAGTTCTCGCTATATCAAGATAACTTAGAAGTTTACTTAAAACTTGAAAACAAAGATTTAAGAAGAAATAAAAAACACATTGAAATACTTTCAGAATAAAAAAAGAAGATGTGAAGTAATTACATGAAAATATTTTGTTATCATCTTGCTTAAAAAAATGCACGTTATTCAACAATTTTTTTGCGCTCCAACATAAACACACGTAAAAAACACGTTTCTGAATTCTTTGTTTTATTCTCCTTTTATCGCCTGCTTTCCTTTAAACTATCGTTTGCTTACTCTGGAACTAAATTTTTCGACGGAATAACAAATCTGCCACTGTATGTAAAGATACTTTAATATGGGTACTTATTTCAGTAATTTATTTATATTCTTTTTTCTCAGTTTTAGAATCTACAAATAAAGAGTGAAGAAATAAATGGACACATAAAGGTCTTTTTTTTCATTCTTTTTGAATTTCCTTCTTTATGTACTTAGAACATTTTTTTCCGCTCTTTTCTAACTTTGGTCTTCAATTTTTCGTTCGTTTATGTCGAGAAAGGAAAAATGGCAGAAGGATATCGGATGGGGTCATATAAAAAAGCTATCACAAGCTAGGCTCGTTTCGAAATCTTCTGGTAATGAGACGACGAGTTTTAAAGGGACGAGTTTCTTGTTAGCGATCTGTTCCATCTACTTTAACTTTCGACCGGAAAGGTCTTGACACCGAAGACATGAAAAGCAACTTGTAAGAATTTTTTTTTGGGTGAAAAACGTCGTTAGAAATCACGCTACTTCTTCTTCATTGATTTCCGTCGTAAACCTATAAATGAAATTTCCAATCCATCTGAAACATTTCGATAATTTTTCTTAACAAAAGTAATTGGCTATTTGTTTGCTGTTAGTATTTCTATTAAGAAAATTCAATATCTGTAGACATGAGTTTCAGAGCGTTAACTTTGTAGTCCAATGAAGCGATAGAAATATATCGGTATTATTATTATATAGGTTGTATTGAAATTTATAGTGAGCAAGAAAATACGAGCAAAGAGAAAAAAAAAGAAAGCTGTTTTGTATTTCAGTTCAAAATAATAGTTCTTACAACCACGTATTTTTACTTAATGAAACGTGGTAATAAGAGCTATAATTTTGAAAAACCAGAATTTCTAGTTAACCAATGTTTCAATATGAATGAAAAAATTACCCAATGAGTGATTTAAATACCAAATATCTTGGGTTTTATTAAGCAGAATTAATATTTTTTTTTCACCAGAAATGTTATTAACATACAGCACGGTAGTTTTACCAGAATTTTTTTTTTGCATGAGTGGGAGAGTTTGCTTGATCAGGTGTCATTACAATTTTCAATTTATAAAAAATGTAAATGTGAATAGTTTTGCCTGAAACTAATGTGTTGATGACAATTGTTTTAGAATAAACCCCCATTCTGCTTCATTGTATAAATATATTTGAAAATAAATCTTATTTTAGATTTAAACTTATAACAAGTGTTCCAAAATTGATGATCAATGTGACGATTTAAATAATTAGTTCAAAATGAAAGAAGATTAAAATGTTTGCTGAGTTTTGCTCAGTGTACCAGTAGTTTACAAACGCCAAGTTTAAAAATTAAATACAGAGTTTGTCTACAAATTGCACTGCTCCTCACTAGAGAAACCGTAAAACAATGTTTTTTACTGCCACTCAGACCATCCAAACTTAAATATTTGCATTAGTGTCTCATAATTTCGATTTCAGACAGAGCCAATCTCAGACAGAAGCTTTGACGACCCATCTAAATTCCAACACTATTTATTATTCAGCAAGTAATTTCGAAATAGATTTTTTGATGTGTCTTAATCACCTCCTTATTATCCGTTACTTTTCTACCTATTCTTTTAGCAGATATTACGAGCCTACATTTAATTACGAAGTCATGTAACTTTGAACTAAAATCTGAAAATAATGGAACTTTCGGATATTCAGTTTTAGGAACTAGTCTCGTGCATAAAAGCTTTTTCGAGTAGACCAACTTAGAATATGCAACTAACAGTGAACGCAACGGTTTTGCAATTTAGCCAAAGGAACACTCCTTTCGTCTCATGATAGGTTTTATTTTACCTTCAGATAATAAATCAAGATTCAAAAATCCAGTTACATCGACGAGTAGCTGAATTGAATAAGTTACAAAGAGTAAATAGAAGTTATCGAAACAAGTAAGTAGAAGTTACAATAAGTAAATGTAAGTTGTAATGAGTAAGTATAAGCCGCACTGTTCACTACATGTTTGACTTTATTAAATAAAGAAAATTAATCAACAAAATCATGAAGCTTTCAAGAGAATTCAGAAAGGTATCACTGCATTTACTAGCTTTTTAAGAGAAACTAATTTGTTGTTAATAGAACTTTCCTTTTTGTTTCGAGTTACCAAATGAGATCAAAATAAAGAACCAAAACGACTTTGTGACCCAAAGATCTATTTTGAAATTACATTGATTATTAAATAATGGATGCAGAAAAAGTTTGAGTTTTCAAGATAAGGTTATATTAGCATATGCACAAAAGGTTAAGAAAGAGCTCTAAGAGAAATGCTCTATACAAAATAAGTAATTAAATAAAAGTACTGACAATCAAGATATCGGTACTTTTTACCGTAAAAACATCTTAACCGAAACATGTTACGGAACAAAAAATCTGATATACCACAATTTTAACAATAGCAATTATAGTAAACTCACTGAATCACTCTGATTAAATAAATATTTCTGTAAAAATTAAGGTACAATATTTTACGGATGACGCACCCAAAGTGTAAGGAGTAATTTGATACGGAATATTTTACTGTGTATAATATAATAAGATTCATTAACTAAAAAATGATTAAGCTAAATAGAATAAAAAGATTGATAAACAAAATAATTTTTTCAATGTCCACCTGGAGAACGACCTACGTCACACAGGCATCTGAAGGTCAGATTTGTTGGCCACTTTTTCAGGGCACTATGTGGGCCAATGTTGCTCTCACAATAAGGACAGATAGTACAGAGAATGAAAGAACATCCATACCTTACCCGGGATTAGAACCCAGAAACTTTCAGACGCAAGACCAGCTCACTGACCCCTACACAGGCCGGTCAGCATAAATAAAATATATACTAAGTGTTTAACAAAAAGACTATCCGATGTTTAAAATCGATTTTTTATAATAAAATTTTTTTTTTTGACCTATATATAATCTTCACAGATTTTTCTATACCTATTTTCTGACATTATAAAGTTTAGAAATTACTGATTTTACGAATTTACAGAACCGGGCTTTAGCTAATTGTTTATCCAACAAAATTCAAATTCAATGCTACTCTTAAAAATTTAAATTAAAAATTTTTAAACTATTTAATTTATAAGTATTAGAGAACTCAGAAATGCAATTTGCTGATAATTTACTTCATTGATCAATAAATTGGTTTGCTAGAATAGGATGATAAACCACTCTTTTTTTCTAAAGAGAGCATTTTTTTTTAAATCATACTCGTGCTTATTTTGAGATAGGTAAGGTTCTGCTCGTTTTGAGATAGGTAATTTTAAAATGTGTGGAATTTGTCAAATACAAAATTTTTACAATTCGATTAGTCAGAGCCGTGATGGCTCAGGGGATAGAACATTCTCCTTCCAATTAAGTAAACCAGGTTCAAATCCCAGCGATTGCTGGTCGATACGAATTCCGCATTCGGCTTGCACCGACCACAGTGCTGACGTAAAATATCCTTAGTGGTCGAGGGATCATGGGTTAGAGTCCCCTTGTCGCTGGACTAACCGTGGGAGGTTCTCTTGGTTTTCCTCTCCATGCAACGCAAATGCGGGATAGTTACATCAAAAGGTTCTCCACGAAGGCAAATTTCACCCAATACTTGATACAAGAGTTCCCTTGTCTTCTGAATTGGGTTCAAAATTTCAAGGCTACGTAGTTGAACATTAGTTGCCGTAAGCCCAAAAAAATTGGGTCGGCTGTTCAACAACGGTTAGAAAATAAAAAAATAATAAGATTACTCAAATCAATCAGTCAAATTGCAATCAGAACAATTTACAAAATTTTTATCGTTCAAAGAGAAATCGCTGTGTTTTTATACCAAAATTGCTTCCAGACTAATTTAAAAATATGACTTATCGTTATAGTGACCCTTTAAATGTGAACGAAAAGGTAATGTTCAAGTCAACAGAATGGTTAAATGGAGCTTATAGGTACTTGACGCATTTTTGTAAATTAATATAAAATCCGTTATAGTTAGGATTACACAATGGACGTCGCAGAAATTTGTGGATCTATTGCAATTGCTTTACTATCGCAGAACGAAATGAGACATTCAAAAGTCGTTATTATAAATCTAGTGGAACTATCAATAGGAAGAAGCATTCCATTTAATAAATATAAAACCCTTTTGTTCTTTTAAGGACTCAAGCTAACTATTAAAATGAGCTAACTAGAAAATTAAAGTTGATTTCACAGAAATTATCTGTATGACTATTATATTCTTTAAGCACTTCGAATAGCTTAAGATAATATGAATTGGTTCAATATTGTCCTATTAAGGTAATTGTCTTCCTAAACTTATAATAAAATAAGCGAGAATGTGTATAATATTTAATTGTTGGCAATAAAAATGTCTGAGTAAATATTTATGAAATATATGAGATTTAAGCAGTTCAGAACGTTTGGATATAAATATTTAAAGGTAATGTACAAATGTTCTAATTGGATGATCACTTTTGACGATTGAGATTTCTTATTTCTTTTTCCATTTTCATTTGGTGACAACAGTGCTTTTTGTTTTTATTTGTTTTGTTATTTACCCTTAGATTCTAATTAAGAGATCGTGAGAGATTTTAAAACATGTCGACTACATTTGAATTTCTATAAAAGTTTTATCGATTAAGTTATTTTCACTTTAAAAAACGCATTAAAGTAAATTGTTAATAGAAGAGCAGTATTGCTGTGCAAGTTTGAAAAAAAAATAGTCTTCTTCAAGCTGGAAATGAAATGTAAAAGAAACCATTAAATTTGAGTTATTTAGAAAAAAGTATTTTTAAAAAGGGTTTAAAAACCTGATCAATGATGCGTTTAATTTAGTTAAGCATTGACAAATTGAAAAGCAATATGCAGAACTAAAATAATCTTTCGTTTGGAGTTTTTTAGACTCAGATTGTTGATAAAACTGAAATATGACTTGACCATATCCGGGCAGTATACTAAACTCAGCAATGTCTTTTTTTTGAAGTTAGAAAGAGGTCACAAATAAATTTAATATTTTAAAATTAAAAAAAAAATTGAAGATTTTCAAACTTAATAAAAAGTCACAGATGGGTGTGGAGAGTCTTCACGAACCTAATACTTCTTAAATAAATTCAATTTATTCATTCGAAAAACATTATTCAAATTTTAAATCAATCATAATCAAAAACAAGTCAACAATGCTTTCGGTTGAATAACTCAGATCAACAGAGTTGATCCAGTTATTAATATTTAGACAACCCCTTTTAGTTCCCTACAAAATATATTCTTTAGAAATTCTTGACGAGTATGTAATTTGAATTCGGCATCTGTTTTTGTCATCGAAAACGCCATTAAAGGACAATCAGGACCCCTATATATGCGGAAGAAAAGTTAAAAAGTTAAATAACTTTACATTATTTAGAATATCTCCTCTGTTCTTAAGTAGCGTGTAATTTAAAGAAGTCATCAATTGAATAGGTAAATAAACATTTAGTTTAAAAAAATTCATTCTGAATGACTTTTCCGGAGTAATCTGTCGTTAAGCCGTTTCCCACTCTCTTGGTAAATGTGTCCTTCATTCCATTGGAATCATACGTAAAAAAAGAAAATTTTCGAGCCTAACTGTGATAGAGATAAATAATGATTACCATGTTGTTTGGGTCAAAAGAATTGGATGGAGAAAATTCGATATACGCCAGAAAAAGTGTCATTGTTAATCTTCTTATACAGAGGTGGATTGCTTAGTTGCAGAACTCAGTGGATGAAGGTGCTGAGGGACATTTGAATGAATGAATTTGAACGAATCAGCTTTAAAGTTATTGTTTTATTTTGGCGTATGGGAGGAAATTACGATTATGCCTTGCTTTTATTTCTTGTCCACAAGTTTTGAACTCGAAAATTTTTAAAACTATCATTAGCATTTGATAAATGTTTACTATCAATAGTGGCATTATTAATCTTTTTATACAGAGGTGGATTGCTTAGTTGTAGAACTCAGTGGATGAAGGTGCTGAGGGACATTTGAATGAATGAATTTGAACGAATCAGCTTTAAAGTTATTGTTTTATTTTGGCGTATGGGAGGAAATTACGATTATGCCTTGCTTTTATTTCTTGTCCACAAGCTTTGAACTAGAAATTTTTTTAACCTATCATTAATAGTTAATAGATTTTGCTATCAATAGTGGCATTATTAATCTTCTTATACAGAGGTGGATTGCTTAGTTGTACAACACAGTGGATGAAGGTGCTGGAGAACATTTGAATGAATTTGAGCACCTCAGCTTTCAAGCTGTTTTTTTTTTCAAGTGGGAGGAAATTGATATCATGCCGTGCTTTTATTTCTTGTCGACAAGCTTTGAAGTAGCAAAATTTTTAACCTATCATTGATATGTAATAAATTTTGCTATCAATTATTATACCTTGCTTTTATTTCTTGTCCACAAGATTTGAACTAGCAACATTTTAAAACTATCCTTATTAGTTAATACATTGCGCCATCAGTTTTATTTATAGATAGATAGTTCTGATATTCAATAAACAATCATTTAAACTATTCGCGTCATAGTATTCACAGTTATGGAGTGCTAAAAGTGTTCTTTGAATCCCTTTGTCTCGAAATATTGAATTCAAAGTTGCAGCACATAGTTTTTTTTCTTAAAACAATATGCATTATTTTAATGAAAAGAATAGTCAGGACTTTAAAGCTGACTAATTGCTTAAATATTAATTTAAAAAATATATTTGGCCTTTTTAAACTGTCGCCAATTCGCAGAGAATTTTCTATCGTTATGAAAATTATGAAAATAAATAATTCTTTATATTTTGCATATTTATGTGCTTTCAAATAAAATGTATAATCAAATGGTATATTAATTCTTTTTTCGAAAATGAAATTGAAATGCTAATAATGAATGTAATGTTGATTTTCAATAGTGTTGAGAATTTCAGAGCTTATCCTAATACAGGTAGGCGATATCCTGAAAGGCGACTCTAACTTAGAAACAGATTTAAAAATGATCGAATTTAAAATGTTTTCTTTAATCATATAAAATCAGATTTTTTTTCGTAGCAATTTCGAATTTTTTTATCAAATAAAGTTTTCTAATAATATATTAGTTAAGAAGCAGTCATATTGTTTTGGAACTAGCATATTATCTTTCCTAGAGTTTTTATTGAAATAAAAACCTATCTACAAATATCTCTTTCATCGAATATTACTAAGAAAAATATTTCTTTTTTTGCCAAGATATTTAACAACTTCATAATATGAAATATCTTTTTTATTTAATAAAGAAGCAATGTATTATTTAATATTTTCCAAAAATATCAATAATTATAGAACCAAAGATAAAAATATTTTTCATTTTGTTTCAAAGCATAATAAATGCTTCATTTTTAAATTGATTGATTTAATCAACCAATGAAGAACAAACGTTTATTGAAATACGCTCAGCGCATTTGACAATTTAATTCTTTTTACCGTCTACTTAAAACAACGGTATTATTTAAATTAAATTTTAGCCGATGCTAGCTTTAGAATTTCATTAAAAAGGCAAACAACTGACTGAAGGAATACAATGTAATATCAAGCGAAACAAAAGTTATAAAAACTGACATCTTTTAAAACTGATAAAAATATGCTCATTGTCGAAATGAAGAAATCTGGAACGGAACGAGTAATGTAATAATCAATGAAGCGAAAGCGCAGCAAGAGCTCTTTTCAAGGCAAGAAGGATTTGTGCAAATTAACTGCATCTTCAACTCACTACTTCGAACACTTTTCGAAGAACGAAGGCAGACGACTTTCTCTTTTCTAAGAACTCTTTAGAAAAGCCCTGGGCATTATTGTATGGGTCTCTCACTGTCAAAAAGGGAATGACAATCGACTTTATTAAAACGTCACTTTCACCTGATACCCTAGCTGTTATTGCTCTTGTTGTATGCAGAAGTCCATCGTCTACCCGTCTTTCTGCTGCTGCCACTCAGGCGAACCAAATAAAGCATAAAAGCACAGACGATATAAACAAAAAATAAGTGAAAGTGCTTATTTTTTATAACCTGCCTTTCAAATAGTGTGAAAAACTGCTAATTTTTTTTCTGTTGGTTGATTAGGTTTGAGACGCTAGCCTTCTTAGACTAAACTTTTAGTAGTATATAAAGTGAGCTAGATTCATGTTCCAAAATTTGCGGAAAAGGCAATTTTCTTTTTATTCATGGATTTAATTTGGTTAAATTGTATATTGATATTTAAAAATAAATTTAATATTTCCTAATTGTCTCAAATCGGTGAATCTATTATAAAACGCTTGCAAAAGAGGGGATATTATACACTGTAGCTTATGGTATTATAACTTAACTTTATTAACTTTATATACACCGAAGAGCCATTACATTATGACCACCCTGCTAATAACATGTAGGACCACCTTCAGCCCTCAAAACTGCTAGCACCTGCCGTGGCATTGATTCCACAAGGTGCTGATAGGTAGTCTGAGGTATCTGATACCAAGCGCTCACCAACTGGTCCTGCAATTCCCTCACATTCCGAGGGGGTAGCGTGGCAACACGAATTTGGTTTTCCAAGTAGGACCACAAATGCTCTATTGGATTAAGGTCAGGTGAAT
>NC_092206.1:87037184-87128005 GCF_043381705.1 Parasteatoda tepidariorum | reverse complement strand
AAAAATTTAGCATAATATGCTATATATATATATTATTCTTATATATATATTATTCTTATAATTTTGCATTTTACTTAAGTATTACTTCGTGCTTGAAACATTATTCCGCAATGAAACATTAAGCTAATGCTTCAAAAAATCTATTTCATCTTTATTTTGTTTTGGAAATAGTTGGCAATATATAGAGGTTAAAGTACAGAGTCTATTGGATTATAGGAAAACATGAAATAAGTTAAATGCTGATAAATTCGTAAAAAAATATCTTAAAATTCTAAATAAAAAGCAATAACTAAGGGTAATTAGGTTTATTAGATCATAACTTCTAAATATAGTGCAAAACGATTATTCAAAAACTGTAACTAAGCTAATGAATATGCTTGAAAATTTGATATAAAAACTTTAATAAAAAGCCGCCTATTAAATCATTAAAGAGATCGAGAATACGTTATTTTAATCTAAATTTAAACCTGTTTCTCTTATCTATCTAATTCCAGAAAAAAATGCAGTTTCGTATTTTATATAATGATTTTAACGATATGCAATTAAAAATGTTTTAGAATTACCTTATGTGAGAAAAATTATAGCTAAAAGAAAAATAAATTTGAAGTTTGTGTATAAAACAGATGTATGAAACAGATGGCCATTTCCTACATGCAGCAATAATAAATGAAATTTTTAAGATTAAAAACTAATTATTAGAAAATGGCAAAAAGAAGGCAGAAAATATCATTAAAACTTAGGTTTACTCTCTAAAAGAAATAATTTTATCGCTCTTAAAGACTATTCCATGATTTAACTTTATTGGAAAAATGTAAATAAAACCTTTAAGTGCTGAAACGTTGGTTTTTTCTCTAAAAAGAACTCTAAAATAAAAAAATAAAAATAGTTGGTCCCAAACAAAAATTAAAATTCTTTTCAACCTCCCACCATTGACTGTTTTCAGTACTTTTTCACTTAACTCGTTTTCATGATACATAAATTGCAAATATAAAAATCAAGATTTCTAAGATTTTTGAAGGCAGCAAATATGGAATATTAAGAATACAAAAGCTAAAATTTAAGAACAAAACTTATGGACAATTCGACAGAAAACATAATGTGAATTCTTAAAAAGAATGCTTTTCATGTTGCTATCAAATTGTAATTTTATAATGGTAAATTTCAATTAGGCTATTCCAATTTTAAATTTTAAACTTTTCTCATGAAGGCACTCGTGAAGGAAATCGTGAGGAACCCTATCAAGGTACTTATGTTTTGAGTTATTCTACAGCAATTCTTTATACAATGTAGGAAATTCCATTTAAATAATGGTAAAAAGTACCGGCTCTCAGGGAGCCAGTACTTTTTATCGTAAAATCTTTTTATAACGTAAAATTTTCGGAACGAAAATCTAATACACTGTACTTTTTACAAAAACAATTTACAGTAAAAATCACTGAGTATTTCAACAAAATTCTTTTACAAAAGTTATATTAGAGTTTGTGTGAAGATAAAAATTTAATTTTAGAATTTTCGTTATTAAGTTTCTTTTAAATGTCATCAGTATGCATTATCATTCCTTCGGTTGATAATGTATTTTATTATTTGTGAGTCTGACGCAAAAGTAGTTTTCTTTTGCAATTTTTTGGAGTGAAGTGTTAGTTTTGTGTTAGTGTAAGTTTAAATCATGTGTAGCATTATTCAAATTCAGCAAATTATTTTCAGCAATTGATTTTAAATATTTTTTCTATGCTTATGTTTAAACCTTTATAGTTTTTTTTTTGCAATACGCTTCTAAGTTGTAATTTTTTTTAAATTTTTTTTCAAATAATCAAATAATGGAATTAAAGCATGATTATAAATAATTTCCTGGTAATTTATCGATACTTAATATTAATATACAAAGTAAGTGAAAAATTGTAATTTGATCATTAACTTCTTCACTTTATTCATTTATTTTCATTTTAAAAAAAACAACTAAGCATTGTTTTTAGTGGCAAAATAACTGTAGTTACAGGAAGACCCGATACCGTTAGCACTTCACGAATGTGGCTAGTGTAAAATTTTCAAGAAATCAGTTATGACAATCAAATAATATCTCATTTTTCAATATCCAAATGCGTAAACATTTTTATAAAAGTTTTAAGGGAAAAAAACACACCTATATAAAAGGTGAAACTGTCGAGATATGCATAAATGAAATAAGCCATCTATAAATAAAAATGTCACTTTAAAAAAAAGCAATTTCAATATTTACATACTAATTCACTCCATCAATAACCATTTAATGTATTTAAAAATTTAGCATAATATGCAACATCTTTCATTATTTCAAGTAAATATTTTGCTATTTTTTTAAACTAAGAAATATTCATTGGAGCGCATCCTAATGCGAGTCACTATGAATACAATTTAAATGCACTCTCAGAAATAAAACTCTCACTTTTGACGTTGCAGCAATCCTTGAGCTATATTTAATCTATTTTAGGAATAATTTCGCTCCTAAGTTACGCAATTGTGACGAAACGTGAACTCTCAAATATATGACGAAAATGTTTCCTCAACTCAAAACCTCCTCGTAATGCATTGTGGGAGATTAATTTGAATGATGATCAGACGATCAAAAATAAAGGGACAAAGTAAGTCAATTGGCCTGTATGGTGATCAAGGAGTTAGCCTCCTACTAGGACGGTCACGGGATCGAACCCCTCTCTGGGCATGGATGCAATTTATCTCACGGTTCTGTCTGGTTTTCTTGTATTATTAGGAAGACGTATATGGTGCCCACTATAAAGAAATTATTAGAAAAGTTATTGCACACTACAAGTTGTTTTTATACAAGAAATCAAATATAGAAATATTTTTTTAATTTTGACAAAATTCGTTTCCTCGAAGAATAGACGATAATTATTTCGTCTCTCTGATGAAACATTCGCTCAGAGCATTTCCCAGAAAGCTGTTTCGTCGAAAGCAAAGAAAAATGGTTTCGTCAGAAACAAAGAATGTTTCGTAAAATTGAGTATCCATTTTTTTTAAGAATATGGGAGTGCTAAAAATATACATCAAGAACGATGTTTTGAAATAACCCATTATAAATGTGACAATTAAAATTTTCAATCATTTTGTACTAATTTCTTTTATTACATTAGAAACATGCAAAACTGTTTTATATCATCGTATATTTATTATTGGCAGCTGACTTATAAATGACTAAAACAGAGAAATAAACGATTTCTTAATTATTGCTATAAAACGCAAGGATATTTTCCCATAAAAATATTAATCAGGATTTTTCATCATTGTAGTTCATTATTAACTCCTTAGTTTTTAAAGACTGCTGCGATGATTACGAATTCCTGTTGCACCCAAGTAATTGTATTTACTTTAATCAACTGTTATTTCATTTTTTACAATAGAATTTTCTTTTATTTGCTTTGAAATATACGACGCAAAAAAAGAAGAGTGCGAAAACTACTTCTACAAGTTGTAATTAAAGTTCAAAAGTGTGAATATTACGTACTAGATTCTGTTACTTTACATCCCTTTGCTCGCTTTAAGAAAAATGAAATTCTTTTGCTCTAAATTGAGGCAATTATGCAAATTCGTCTGTTGTAGAATAAAGCGGATCATCTTGCCTCTTTTATCTTGCTTATTATTCCAAACGATAACAAAAGATTAATCTCCTGAAAATTGCTTCAGCAATAGAACTAAAAATAAAATAAGTATTAAAGAGAGAAAAAAAGGACTAAAACAATGAGATATAAAAAAGATGGCAACGAAGCTATTGAGCAGTTTTGGCATGTATTATCTCTTCTGTTAAATTTTTCTTCCCATTGTGTTATTTTAGGAAGTTTTTTTTTTATTGACCCTTTATCTCTTTAAGATTTAATTCGAGTTTTTAATCCGAAACCATTTCTTTTAAATTGAATATTTTTTTGTGTTTTTAGATTGTAAAAAAAAATTAATTTTTTAGTTTAGAGAGAAAGTTGCAAAGGAAATCAGCGCAATTTGTTGAAATAACGGGTGCACTTTCAGAGTTTCTCTAAATTAATTTTTAAGTTTATGCTGTAACTTTTTTTGGAAACCATGTGGTAATAATTTAATAATTAAAAAATATTAATACAAAATTACTTAAAAAAGGTTGGATTTAATTTGCTGAAAGCGTAAAAATTCAGTTTAAGAATAAATTGAAATTAGCAGTTTTGGGTTTAAAATCTAATAAAAAATTGTTCGTAAGGAATTATAATTACTAGATCAAACTCCATTTTTTAATAAGTTATGCTTATTTTAATGAAGTCATAACAAAACTATTATTATAAAACATTTATAAGCTTTAAAATGTTTTGTTA
This sequence comes from Parasteatoda tepidariorum, assembly GCF_043381705.1. Classification (NCBI taxonomy): domain Eukaryota; kingdom Metazoa; phylum Arthropoda; class Arachnida; order Araneae; family Theridiidae; genus Parasteatoda; species Parasteatoda tepidariorum. The sequence goes on along the minus strand of NC_092206.1, from coordinate 87,123,677 downwards.
CGAATGTAATGATTAAAAAAGATTAATCTCTTGAAAATTAATTCATCAATATAACTAAAAATAGAAAAAGTATACTAAAGAGAAAAGTGGCTAAAACAATGAAATGTAAAAAAAAAGATGGAACGAAAGCTATTGAGTGATTTTGGCATGCATTATCTTTTCTGTTGAAGTTGACTCATTGTGTTATTTTAGGAAGTTTCTTTATTGACTCTTTATCCAAGAATTAATTCGGGAATTTAATCCGAAACTATTTCTTTCATATTAAATATGTTTATAAATGATATTATTTTATTAATTTAGAGAGAAAGTTGTAAGAAAATTTTTTCGTAATTTGTTTAAATTACGGAAGTTTATTCAGGGTTTACCAGATTAATTTTCCAGTTTCAAAATAATTTATTTGCTTCATGGAATTTTTTTTTAATTTAAAGAATGTTAATATAATTCAAAAAAAATATATTTAAAAAATTTCAAATTCATTTGCTAAAGTATTAAAGTCAGTTTTATAATAAAAGTAGCAGTTTAAGCTAAAAATCTAAATAAAGATTATACGTAAAGAACTATAACTACTAGATTAGAGTCTTAATAAGAATTTTCTATTTTAATATAGTTCGTATTAAAATAAAGAACAATGTAAAGTATAAAATTTTTTAGATGCCATAGCATATTTATAAATTACAAAATGTTTGAAATAAATATAAAATTTTTTTAACGTTCAAATTTATTTTGTTTCATTTATTAAAACTCAAATTAAATATTTTTTGCACACCTCTAGCTCAATGAAGGCAAAAAGGATAAAAAATGAGAGAAAAACGAAGAGAAGAACGAATACACTATTGTATTGATATATATTTTGCTTTGACTATAATAATACAATATTAGAAAGCACTCTTTTTGGTCGATATAACCGTGTGAGCTGATGAAGAGGATATATCTTTTGTTCTTTATTTTGTTTTCTGTAATTTTAATGTTTTTTTAAGATACATAAAAGATATTTTTGAATGTTTTTTAAAAATACTTTTATTTTTATAATTTTTCTTCTTCTCTTTTAATTAATCTTTATTGCTGTCATAAGCATGAATGAAAGTGCGAAAACTTACAAATTTCTGAATGAAAATTCTTTTCTCGCGTTGATAACGAATAACTGGAATAGACTAAATCTAGAATTTAGAAAGATTTCAAAGAGATTATCGAAGAGTTCATATCAACAATTATATTGTCCCTGGAAAATAATTGTTTTTAAAGAGCCTAATTGTTGTTTAGTTTCTAAAAGTTTTTCTATTTCATGTCCGTTATTTTTAATTTGATTTCCTAAATATGAGGCCATTTAAAAGCTTTATAGTGATCTGATATTTATTAATATGCATTCTTCAAAGTTTTGAATCTTCAATGGTAATTGTTTTTTAAAAGCATAATTATAGTATTTTCTTTCTAAAATTTTTTCCATTGCATGACTTTTATTTCAATTCAAATGTTTTATTAGAATAGCTTATTACTGACTAAACATTTTAATTTTTGAAAGAGGAATTATTTTTAAAGATTTAATAATTGGTTTAAATAATTATGAATTTAAGGAAGAAAATATTTCAAATGGGTTTTACTTAGTAGCTAAGGAAGCGAGAATGGTTTGCAAAGCAAGGTATATAAGATTACATAGCAATCTTCTGAAGTTGAGGAGCTTCGGCGAACATGGGGTGGAGGCCAGCCGTTATCTTTATTTGTGACCACCTCTGGGCTACCTATAATTGACGAAAATATTTGTGTTTTGGAGCTTGTAAGTTAAAAGATAAACCATTTTAAACATACGCTCTCGAACCTAGTCATATTTACAGTTTACGTGTTGTGCAGGTAATGTAGACACAGATTACGTTTTCGTAAGTAAAACATTTTACATTTTGAGCAATATTAAAGGTAAAGAGTTCAGACAAATATTATTATATAGAACGTAATCATATTTACGTGCTGTGCAAATTAAAAGACAGGCAGTTTAGACACAGATCGCGTTATCGGACGTAATTAAATGTACGTGTTGTGCTGGTTAAGAGGCAGGCACTTCAGACAATGATTACGTTCTAATACTCAATCAAATTTACGTATTGTGCAATTTAAATTATATATATTTCAGACTCAGATTACATTCTCGAAATTAATCACAGTTAAAGAAAGTTCAGAAACCAGTTACGTCCCATAATGTAGGCAAATTTACATGTTGTGCATGTTAAATGATAGATGGTTCAGGCACATAATATCTTCTCCAACGCAATAAAATTTACGTGTTGAGGTGATTCTTCGTCAGAGTTTCAATTTAGCGAAATTGGAGAGATTTGATTTTTTTTCAACTTAATTTTGATAGGCAAAACGACTTTCCAATGTTGTATTTTTTAAAAATAGGTTTTTGATTATTTCGTTATAGAAATCAAGATGAAGTCATAGGCGAAAGACTTTTATAGATTTAATAAAGGTAAAAACCTGGAGGATTTTATACGAAAAAAAATAAGAACTATTGATCATTTGTCACACATTGCAGATTGTTAGAGTTGTGTTTATTAGTGAAGGTATGAAATTGATTTATTAATGTTAGTAAACAAGCTAAATATTAACGAAAAACACAAAATTTCGTAATTCATGATGTCGTGATTTAGCACTCCCCGAAATAAAACTGACAATTCTGAAAACCTTTGACAATTCTGCAAACCATGAGCTGCATTTTGTTAATTTTGAGTATCATTTCGTCACGAAATCATATGATTTCTGACAAAACGCGAACACTCAAATATATGAAGAATATGCTTCTTCAGATCGGTATCTCATCGCAGTGCATTGCGGGATATTGCTAACTAGAACGACGAAACTAGATGATTAAAAATAAAGTACCGAAGCAAGCCGACTGAAATGTATGGCGGTAAAGAAATTTGCTTCGAATCAAAGATTCCGTGTTTAAATCCCGTTTCGGACTTATGTGTAATTTATCTCTTTGTTCTATCTGTCCTTATTGAGTTGCTTAGGCGACGTTGTTCTAACTATATATGGTGCCCACGATTAAGTGATTAATAGAAAAAAAAAGATACATAAGCAGTTTCAAGTTTATTTATTCAAAAATTTTTTTTGAAAAAAATATAGGATTGCGAAATATTTCCTTAATTTTGACAATATTCGATAGTTATTTGGCCACTTTGACGAAATTTGTGTTTAGAGCATATATCAGGAAATGGTGCCGTCAAAAGCGAAGAAAGATTCGTGACATTTGAGCATCCATTTTTTGCAGTGATAAAAGTGCAACAAAGCACTCATTTTTCTTTTAAGGAAACAGAAAAATGTGATTCACGGAAAAAAATTTCTTTCACGCTCTTTCTTCCATTAGCACTTCCTAAATAAACGGATTATAACTTCTTTCCTCGATAAAGTAATAATTTAAATTCATGATATAATCTAACAGCGTGTAGGAATAAAGAGTTGGGGAATATAAACCTCTCAATTTGTAAGTGTTAAAAATACAAGAAAACATATTGACGAAACTAAAGAATCCTAAATAAAAATTCGTGTGGCACTCATTGTTCTTCTCCATCACGTCTGTTGCCCACCCTAGTCCACCCTTTTTCGAACGCGTTCGATATCTCGATCTGATTCAGTTCAGATTCAAGACATTACTTCTCTTTACTAAGGTCACGTGGGGGTTTTGAATTACATGAACCTCTGTCAGTTGTTAGGCAACTAATACACTGTCGTCGTTGAACATTCAGAATTTTTTTTCCCTTCTTTTCATTTCTGTTTTGACTGACCTTTTTTCTTCCTTTTTTATTCTCGCCCCCTTATTTTTCGTTCCAATCACCTCCTCCCCACCCCTGAAGAATCTTTTTCTCTTCAGTCGTCAAACAAACCCAAACGTGACAAGATTTGTAACATAGTGAAGGATACATATAAGATTAAATAAAAATAGAGTTAAAGCTAGCTGGACCATACGTACGCCTTGGCGATGATGTTATTATCGTTGGCGAGATTGAATTCAGTATCAGTTGGCCCGAAAAGATTATGTACAGAAATCAAATTTATGTTTTCTGTTGAGTCTTCGAAAGGAATATTTCCCCTCAAGTTAGTAATAAAATTGGAAACGAACGTGAGAAATACTTCTTTTAAATTACGCTCAGCTATCACCAAAATGTTTAATATTCTTAGTACACCACATTATAGCTTACTTGATAGAAGTGTTCTGAAAATTCTAATGGAATTGAAGAATATTCCAGAACAAATGGTGTTTTCAAATTTATGTAATATAATATAAAAAGTAAGAGTTTTAAAGGTAATACTTTAATTGAGGCTTACACGTAAAAAAACTTTACAAGAAAAATTTGCTCATTGTATTAAATTACGTTATAATATTGGCATACGCAAATACAATATTACACTGATTGTGTCAAATATTTTCTAATGGAAATATAATAATTGGATAAAATAAATTCAATTTAGTTACTTTATGAAATGACTAAACTTTACTTACTTTCATCTTTCATTACTATTATTATTTCGTCATAACGAAAAACTTGAAAAAGAATTTATCAAACATAAACTTTTTACAACTATAAAAACTACGTTGTTGGAATTTTCATTTTAAAATTACGGTAAAATAACCAACAGCAGCCTAACAGTAAAGTGTATGGTAAAGAAACGGTTCATCGGTTACTGTTTTGAAACCATTTAAAATTAGTATGGCTAAAAAACAGTAAAATTTTGCGCTTGAAAACCATGTATACAAAATATGCAGTTTTTTTTAACCATTTACAATAAGCATGGTTTGAAAAGCGTAAAAATGAAATTTTATTGGACATTGTAGTTAGGATATGTTAGGCAATAGACATTGGTATTAGGTTGTCGCTGAGTTGTGTTTTTTCAAATGAGCCTTGGAATGTGGCTCAGTTAGTTTATCTGGTGGTGCCATCTATCGTGAGCAATAGGGAATACTGGATTCTTTGTGTTAAGGAACAACAAAAAATTTTCAAATTTTCAAATTTAATGGTCCATGCGGGAATGAGAGTATTGTATACTAATAGTCAGGGGCCACAAATTGAAGAGTGCAGGACACAGAAAACTTTTCATGTGTTGAAGAGAATGGAGGAAATATTGTGGTAATCAACACTGAGATTCGAACCTCAGTGTTTAATTGGTCATGAGATTGACAGATTATCCCTCTCGTCTATAATATGTACCAAACTGCAAGGAACTAAGTGGATTCATTAGGTGAACCAAGTTGGTGCAATAAAATTCTGTTTGTTTAACCGTAATAGGTAAACGCGGTTAATAACCGTTTTTCCCCACAGTTAACGGTTTGAAAACTATTTATGGTTATGTGGCTGATTTGTTTGAATATGGTGAAATTGCAATGAAATAAATTCTAATTAAGAAATTTTTTCGAGAAGTTTCTAACACTATAGTTTATTTCTTAAACATCTATATAAAATAAAAATATCTATCTTATCTTAAATGATATCTATCAACAAAAATGTTTATTTTGAATTTTTTATTATGGAGGATATATATCAAAGGAAACTCTAGTAAAGGATCTCTTAAGCCAAGCGAATTTACTGTGAATTAGTATGAAAATCCTTATGAATATCTTATAATAAAAGATGAAATCTATAAAATAAATCTATATCCTTAAAAATCTATAAAACAAAAATATCACTTTAAATGATATCTATCAACAAAAAAGTTAATTTGAATCTTTTATTATGGAAGCTATATGTCAAAGGAAACTCTTGTAATAGATCTCTTAAACGAATTTACTATGAATTAGTATGAAAATCCTTATGAATATCTCATTATAAAGAATAATAAATATAAAATATTTTAATGAAATTATTATTATGAATGATGTTTACGAAATAAAAATTATATTATGAATAATATCTGAAAGATAAGATACTTATTATAAAAGTTTGTTATGAATGAAATCTATCAAATAAAAACCTACATGAATAAATTAAGAATTATCATCGTAAATAAGCCATCAAGTTTCATGCATTGTTAACTTTTTATCCGTGATCATATTCTATTTACTGTTTTATTAGCCTATAAATATTTGTAACACGTTTAAATATTAACAGTATTGTTTGCTTTATGTACATAGTTGTAAATTATGTCATTATATCATATTTTCCAAAAGACATCTTAATATTCTCCGATAGATATCTTAATTATCTGTAAAGCCGAATCATTAGCAAACTATTTTAAAATTAACTATTAAAATTTGGAACGAAATTCTCTTGCAATTTCGGGGATACGGAAATCTAAACTCTTAGGAAAGGGTTACGCAACTTATCATTGTCAATGAGCCTTATAATTCCCTTACTTAGTTATTTTTTGACAGGCATAGAATTCCAATTATTGAATCCAATAATGAAAACCACAGTAAGAATGTTAATGTGAATGATAATTACTGTGAATATGATAATTATATCACTATGGATGTGTACAATCTAGTGTATTAATCATGTGCATAATAAATTGAACACAAGAATCTATACATTCAGGAAAGTACATAATTAAGTTATCTTCGTAAATCAGCCTTATAGTTTCATAGATTGTTATCTATTTATCGGCAACCGGATTCTATTTATTGCTTTATTAGCTGAGCGTTTTGGAAGATTAATCGAATTAAGGCTAATAAGTGCGAAATCTTAGAGAATTAGCAAGATTCTTTGAGAATCGGAAAAAAGGGGAAAAGTTTAAGGATGGAGGAGAAGGGTGTAGGGGACCGATGACAAGAAGACTGACGAATGGTTGCTTAAAACGATTAAGTGTTTGGTTAGTTTTTCCAGCGGTCAAACGAATCATCCGAATTTCAGAACAGCTGTTGACATGAAGCGTGAATTGAGCTTCTGGAGAGGGTGTAATTAAACACACCTTCCATTAGATGCTGTAGTAATTAATCAAAGTTCCCAGTTTCTTCTCCCCCCTTTAAGTTCTCTCTCCTTTCCATCGCCTTAAGAGATCAAAGTTTTCAATTTTCGAAGGGGAGAAATAAATTAGAATAATTTGGGAATAATAAACTAATGGAGAGCATAAAGTTCATGTAAAATTGATGAATTTTTACACATGAAAGTTTTAAGGAAACAAGTTGTGTATTTAAGTTACTTTAATTAAAAAAAAAATCGAAAGCGTAATTTTTATTTTATAAAAATGTTCATTTATAGATAAATTTTACGCAAGAAAATAAATGAAAAATGTAAGATTAGAATACTCTCAGTAAATTAATATATTTATTATTACTGAGAAATATATACTCTTATACTCTCAGTAAAAAATATATAAACTCTCAGTGAAATCTATGCAATGTTGAACCATAATATCAGGGAGATTTTCTGCATCCTTAAAATAGTGTTAAATCAATTGACACTGTAAAAAAAAAAGAAGGTTTCTAAAAATTTTGCAAAAATATGTCAAAATAGTTTTGAAACAAATATTGTCGGATTTTAAATCTCCATGTATTGAGTAATGAGTATATTGCCATGCTGAAAATAGAAAAGCATATACTCATTTTTGAGAATAATGCATTGTCGATGTGGAGTTGGAAATGTTCTGCGTCTACTGACAGGAATCGAATCAAAGAACTTTAGGTTCGTAGTAGGAAACTTTAACTACTATAGTTGTACACTCTAGTCCAGGGTGAGTTGAAAGCTTTATTGTGAATGTTCTCATTTTGAGGAATTTCTTGTTTAAATGAGAGTGGGCATGGTCTCAAAATGAGCTGCCATATACTCGTTTCCATATACCCGGTCCATAATACACGGATGCAAAAGGTACCTTTATAAATCATATGGTAAGGCATTTACCTTTAAATGTATATATCAAATGTATCCCTTAGTTTTGTCGCATACTTTTTGCTACAAGTGTGAACATGCATTTTCTCTTTTGCGCTATATATGCTGTGTTTTTTTAAACTGGAAAAATACTATTAAGTTAAAAAGGTAAGTAACCCACCACTTTTTTTCGCTATATATATGTTGTGTTTTTTAAAGCTAGAACAATGCCATTGAGTTAAAAGAATAAGTACCCTACCACTTTCTCTTGCTATATATACTGTGGTTTTTTTAAGCTAGAGCAATAACATTGAGTTAAAAGGGGCAAGTATCATACCACTTTCTTTGATATATCTGTGTTTTTTTTAAGATAAAAAAATACCATTGAGTTGGAAGGGTAAATATCCTACCACTTTCTTTTGCTATATATGCTGTATCCTTTTAAGCTAGAACAATACCATTGAGTTAAAAGGGTAAGTTCCCTATCACTTTCATTTATAAAAGAACCTTTTTCATTACTGTAAAATGAGACGTGTAATTTCGTGGAACGAACTTTCCGGTTGATCTAGTATTTTATTCTATAAGGGTTGCGTAGAAATTTTGAATTGTAACTTTTTTGCATGTCTGTTGAACATACTTTTATTTTATTTTGAACTATGTAATTTTAAATAACAAAATTAGCAATTTGAACAAAATAGTGCGAATAATTTTTAAAAAATTTAAATTATAAAATACGGCTTTTTTGAATTTTATTTCTCAATTCGACCAATTTCGTTCATGTTTGGGAATTTTTAGATTTAAATTACATAATTTAAAATTGTAAATTTTTTTTTCCTTACATTTAATTTTTTTTTAATTAAATAAAATAATAAAAAGGTAAATATAAATTGAAAAAGTGAAGGTATCTGTAGGGGTAAGTTCACTCTGCTATGAAACTGGAGGTTCTTGGTTTGAATCCCGTTGGCAGCTTACGAACTTCTCCATCCACGTGATTATTTTTGAAACAAAGCATTTTGCTCAAAAATGAGTATATGTGGTTGAACATGTTATTAAACTGTTATTGAACTGTGATTTTGAACATGTTATTAAACTCATTAATGGATAGAAGGGGATTTCAAATTCAATTATATTTGTTTCGGAGTTATTTTGACGCATTTTTGAGAAGGTATATTTTACAGCGTATGTTTCAATTTAAGTTAAATTTTGTGTCTTGTAATTAAGTTTAAGATGGCTTAATTTATACGGAAATATAGTCCAACATGGTGACACATTAAAATCGTGGAAAATTTAAACAACATTAGGGTTTAACTAGATGATGTATTAAAACTGTGGGAAACTTAAAGGACATAATGGTTCAACTTGCTGATGTATTAAAGTTGTGAGAATGATATTATGGTTCAACTTGGTGATAAGAAGTTGTGGGAAACTTAAACTATAATATAATATGGCTCAATGCATTCCAAAATTTCCAATAGAGTATGCAGAACTATTGTATTCTAATGAGATTTTAAATTATACTTTCATCAAAATATAAGAGAATGGGTTTAAGACTTCAAAATAAAACGTTTTTGTTGAAATAAATACAAAGAAAACAAATAATTAGGAGCATGCTTTGAAAAGATTAGAAAAGTTTTGTAAATTGAAGAAAAAGTCTGCAGCTTTCCAAAAATGTGTAGAAACAAAAAACAAAGAAAAAATAACAATAAAACAAACCTACTCAAAGTTTTGAAAGCAAGGTGAAGTTTTTTTAAAGAAGGAATGCTGGCTGCTTTAAAACAATAATTAATTTAATAATTTAAGTGTATTGTATTTGGTTTACTCCAGTTTGTTTAAATTTGGTTTTATTTGATTAAGTCAATTATGTCATCTTTTAACGTAAATTATCTAGGAAAATACTTAATTGATTTTGCTTGAAATCTTTTATCTTGTAGAATGCTTTAAAGTTGTTTTTTCTTCTTTTGAGTCTGACAAACTTTGGACATTTGAAATTGAAATTAAAAATTAACGAAAGTGTTAGTTTCAAAATTAACTGTTCATGCAAATAAAAATTTACGGTTAAGTTAAAAAAACTGAAACAAAACAGAAAATAAAGAAGAAAATATACTGATATATTGATCGCAATAATATAAAATTAAGAAATTGTATAAATGAATAATAAATAAAAAAATTAATAAATAAAAAAAACAAATAACTAATAAACAAAAGGCACATAATTAAAAAATAAATGAAGACAAAAAATGAATAAAAACAAATAATTAAAATCAAATAAAGTTGATGTCAAAAATGTAAAGCATGACGGGAGAAGAGTAAAAAAAATTGAATCTCGATTTATAAGTTTATCACAAAAACTTCTTTCCATGTTACAAGAGATTAAACAACTGTTTCCTGAAATATTGAATGTCTGAATATGACTTACAAATCGAAACTGACTTGGATTTCTAATTTAATCTGAAGCTGTTAAAATTGAAACTAGTAATTAAACTTGAGACGAAAATATACTGATAGCTTTCCGAAAAATTACAAAATATATTTTCGAATGTAATTTAGTTAAAAGAACGAGTGTTTTAATTATTCGCCAGGGCAAAACGAATTTCTTTTATTTACTTGTACTGTTCGCAGATCTTCAAACAAATAAAACTATCTTTAAAAACGTATACAAATCGCAACGAAATATTTTAATTAAAATGTGACAAGTAATCAATATAAACACCAACACTTGTAAATTTAAATTTTAATCATGCATTAATCCAAATATGGTAATTCATTTCAATCCAAAAAAAAGAGAAAAAGTAAACAGTCTGATAAATAAATATTTACTCCGCTCATTTAAAATTTAACTTCAAAAATGCACAACTGATATTTTATTCATTAAAATTATTCTAATTGTTATTCTTTTCTAGCATTAAAAACACGACATTAATTATTAAAGCAAGTTTGCGTCACATACCAACGATTGCCTTTTGTTTGAATGAAGAATGCTTTTCGTCTGAATGCATGCGTTCGAAATTCAGTTCAATTACTATATGAAAATTTCAAGACTTCGTTTTCCAAACAGCGGTTTGTTTCAATTTAAGCGTTTTGACATTCATTATTAATTAGAGAATTTTGTTCGCTTCGCAAAAATAATTGCGAAATCTTTTCGTAAAAGCTGTTTCCGTGGCTCCACGAAACCCCGAAGTGTACATTTCTCATGATTAATTCTGCTAACAAATTAATTATACAAGCATTTTGCCAATGGCGTAAAGTGGTAGATACCAGTAAGCCTATTCCAGTCAAGTTTATTCGCAGAATGTTCAATGCATTGAAAAGACCAATTATCTTTAAATATTTAATTGAAGAAACAACTTCCAAAAGTTTTGCTTTTGGTAATTTTCTTTCAAACTGTAATTTTGGCATTTGTATTGTGTATCTAAGATATATTTGCTTATTGTTTGAACTTTTTTTAAAAAAAATGTTATCGTAACTGTAATTTGGTATTTTGTTTTAGGTTGAAGTTTTTGTTTTCGAAAAAATGTGCAAATACCTTCTAATTAGAATTTAATGAAATTAAAAAAGAAATAAGGAATTCTAAAAGAAACCGAGCAAAGATTTTTTTTCCACTCAACTTTTGCTATTTGCAGAGAATTAATATTAAGCAGCTTTCGAACATAAAAGCTTCCATTTCTTCAATATAAAGATTAATGTTACAAACAGAAAAAAATACTAAAATAACTTTTTATAAACAAGCATCAATTAGCTTAAGATCTTTTGCTGTTTAATGGACAAATATAATTTAAATATCATTGAAAGGAAAAAAAAGAAAAAAGTTTGTAATCATTCAACAATTAATTAAACTCATTAAAATGTTATGAAGCTAATTGTAATATGAGAAAAGAAAAAAGTTCAACCCTCAATTGAAGTTTCAAATATTTATTCAATTTGACTAACAATATACAATGAATATTTTTTTGCTTAAAAAAACTTTCGCATCATTATAAATGTTTTATTAGCTTCAAATGTAGACAAAGTAAAACAATCGCTACATTTATTTTAATTTTCAACTATATATATCTAGTTTTATAATAAGGTTTTAAAATTAATTTGATAGTATAATATAACAAATTTTGCTTTTAATATTAGTTAAAATATTAAATAATAGTTATGGTCGAGGTTTTGCTCAATATTATTTTAGTAAAAGGTATATAAATGTAAACAGCGTTTTATCTTTTTTAAAAGCTGGGTAATTTACATTTAACAGGAATTTCCAGTAGTTCATGGTATTTATATTTTTCAAAATTAAGTGACCATAATAAATATTACATCATTTATTATTATCAACCGTAGTAAAAATGTTGTGAAAAGTATAGTGACAATTTTGGTTTAGTTTTACGCAGTTATACCCTTAAAATGTACGCAAAAGAAGTAAGTTACATTATAAGGTGAATTTTTGTCATTTAAGATGTAGGCTATTATTTTTAAAGGGAAACCATATTTAATAGCGCGTTCTAAGTAGATTCAGGTCTAATTCAATATTACTTTAGTTTTGAATGATTACACAAAATGATAATATAATTTAAATCTTGCCACACTTAATTATTTCAATAAGTCAGAGTTGATTTGCAAGATTTTGATAACACTTTTATATTTTCTTGTTATAAACACTAATTTATGGCTTCTAATATGAATAATGATTTATTTCATTTTTGAAAGAGATTCAATAATGCAAATATGGAGAAATTTTCAGCTACAAGCATAGTAAAATTATTTTTTCCACAATTTAGCGAAATGCTTCGGAGCTTTTACAATAAAATATTTCGTAAATAATAAAGAAAATTTCGTAAATTTTGAGCATAAATTTCATATGGTGTTCGGTCAAAATAACTAAATTTCTTGCCTAAATAATTTTGTGAGGTTTTGGTACTTCGTACGTATCATTAGGACGGATCATTAGGATAGATGTTTTCGAGTTTTCCCCGATCGGATTCAAATATATAAGAAAGTTTATTTCATAGAAGATGAATGAAAAATCAGATATATTTGTAAAATTTTAATACGATTAATGTATATTATTTTCTAGAGTTCATTGAAACCAAAGTTTTCAATAAAACCCCTGAGGTGAATAAGAATATTCCAATTGAATTCATTGATTTAAAAAATTGAGAAAAAAATTCGTTAATTTTTGTATCTTAGAAAAAGAATATGAAAATGTGGTTAAACTATAACTCTTCTGCGTAATTTGCAACTAAAAGAAAAGTCAGTATCCTTAAATGAACTCTTTGACACAGGATTTTATATATTCTTTTCTCATGCGCTGCAATCGCAAGTAAAAATATATTTTGGTATCTTTTAATTATGAAAAACAGTCAAATAGTTACTGGTCAAATAGTTATAGTCAAATGTGTTAGATTATTTGAATTATATTTGTACTAAAATATTATATACTAAAATATAAAATAAGAAAAAGTAGTTTGAAAATTTGTTTTCATTTATATTAAAAAATTATCAATATGTTTTTTTGTAAATTAAAGAACTTTCAATTATGAATAACTATTTGTCCTATATCTAAAACACTGCAAATAAGTGCAAATTTGAAAAATTGTTTGGAAGTGAGCTGGGTTTTACCTTTAAGACAGAAAATGAAACCGGTGTTTAATGCTGTGTTTTGTAACTATAAATTATTAAAAGGAAAAATATAATATTATTTTATTTAATTTGATTTGAATTAATACAAAATAACAAAAAAAGTATTAAAAATATGTTTAATAAAAATTTTGCATTAAAGGGATAAAACACACTCTCTTTAATTTAATGCATATTTTGTAACTTAAATTTAACCTACAGTTTTAGAAAATTTGATACAAACTAACGGGAAGGTATCTTTATCTTTTCTTTTCAATCGTAGAGATCTTTCCTATTTAACCCATAAGGGATTATTAAAGAGATCAATGGTATAAAACCGGACCACGACGTAAAACAAGTGACAGTAATTAAAGTAAAAGCTCCTTACTATAGTTTAAATCCCATTTTAGATTTCTCTGAGGAGTAAAAGGGTATTACGTACAATCTAGGAAAACTTTACATTAATTACATTCTTAAATGTTTAATAATTATTTTATATCAATAAATGCATTTATTGGTTTCCTTCAATATATCTACCAACTGAATTATTTTTAAGTCAAAATAAAATATCTTATTCTGAGGAATAAATAAATTAGAAATGATTTTGTTACGAATTAAAATCAAATTAACTTATCTAGAAATAAATTGAAATTGATTTAACGCTTCTATTGGTAAGCTCGTAATTTAATTTATTTCGTTCATAATGTTTCAAAGTTTATCTTCATTTAATCAAAGAAACGTTTTAAAAGTATTAGGAAATATTTTTAAAACTCTAGTTTTGATTGTAAGCTTATTTAATTTAAATATAATTACGTTTTAGCATAAGATGGTGAAGCAAAATAAGTTAAAAAAATAAAATATGTATAGAACAGGTTTATTGCTCTAAGTTATAGGTTTATTGTTGGAAACACAAAAATGGAAATGACTAGAAAAGAAAACTGAAAAAGGAAATAACTTAAAAAATTTCAAATTTTTCATTTAAACTTAAAAACGAGGGAGTCAACTGACCTCAAATGTGATTAGTAATGTATGTTTTGCTTTTCATTCAATTAACAGTTTATGACAGACTTCTTTTATCTTGAAAAATTTTATTTCACCAGAATTATCATGATTATTTTTCATTTGAGCTTTTAATATAAAAATTAAAAATTTTTTAGTGCTGTCTACTTTTTTATATTTATTGTTTAAGGAAGTTATATTTTTAAAAAAAATATTTAAATTCTTACTTTATTCTCTTCGGAAAATAATTATCGTATTTCTTTTTACCAAATTTAAGATGCACACGACAATGTGGATTGTTTCACAATTTCTAATCAAAAGATTTGGATCGATATAAAGTACGTCTAGAATTAATTGACAAAAGATTGTGACATATTTTAAAAATTTGCGAAAAAATGCTTGTTTTGGAGTAGTTTGAGTTAATGAAAGCAATTTAGTTGGCAACTGATGCAGCATCACCTACACCTTAATGTTTTCAAAATTCTCACAGAACAAGAATTTATGGTTGGTTTGTTGAATAAACAGCAGTCATATCACGTTCAAAAGCTCTAGGCCAATTGGAAATGTCTCATATACGAGTAGTTCCTAATCAGCTCGACGCTTTCTTAGGATTATTTCAGCGAGACTATATACCTTTAGGATACTTAGAAAATGTATCATATTGATCAATTATCTTGATATATTTCAGGCTTTCAATAAGCGAAGAGTAATGTAAAAACTTATTGCTATAAGTTTAAGTAAATTCAGTCTCATTCTATAACTTTATGTAATTCCTAATGAGCCAAATGGCGCAAAAATAATATTAAGCATAAAATATTAGACAGTTTAAAAAAAATCTGAAAGACTATAACAATTAGCCTGGAGCACTGTAAAATGACTGCTCAATTTGCAAATAACCGGATTTTTTTCTTTTCCAGTTAGCTACGACAGGAGTCACGGTGGCTTAGGGGATAGAGCGTTCACCTTCCAATGTGGTGAAGCAGATTCGAATCGCGGTGGTGGCTGGTTGATACGAATTCCATTCTCAGCTAGCACCGACAGCAGTGCTGACCTAAAACATCCTCAGTCAAAGACGGATTAGAATTCCCTCTCCGTCGTGCTAATCGTAGGCGATTTTAGTTGTTTTTCTTTTTATGTAAAGCAAGTGTGGTTCAGTTCCATTTAAAAATCTTTCATAAAGACGTGTTTGTCACAATGCTCAATCCGAGAGCTCCCTTGTCTTCAGGGTTGAGTTCAAAATTAAATGGATACATTGACAGTCGTAAACTCAGAATTGGATCGGTTGTACAACGCTAGTTTATAAAATAAAATAAAATTAGCTGCCACAAATCTAACGTAATTATTGGAAAAACTTACCTTTCCAATGGAAAAATTCTCCTTCTTTCCAATCGAGCGAAGTAAGGCAGGTGGTGCAGGAGGTGGAGAAACACGCAAAATTTCTGCAAAGTTTGTGAGGAATGGAAGGGCCTCTGAATCTGGATGATGCTGTTGGCGTCGTTTCTTTCTTGAGGACAGATTTAAACGCTGAGCAGCCCTGGAAATAAAAAATAGAAAGAAATCTTCAATTTTCAATTTTAATTTTTCTATGCAATGAAATTTTTTTTTGAACTCGTATATTTTGAACATAGGTGGTAAAAATATTGCTTTAGTAATTCTTTTATTCGTGTAAGCAACGCATTCCGTGCTAGAGAATAATATCGATGCAATTAAAGAACCAAAATTAGTCATATTTTTTCATAGCTAATTAAACTTAGTGTCGACTATCAGTTAGTTGTTGGGCATTTTTATGCGTTATTGTTTTCTGATAGAAGTTACATATTCCCTACTGCCATGTAATTGGGCAATAACATGCGTTACAATATTCTAGAAAAATAATACATCACCGTATTTTGCGCAATTGCATTGACCCATGCTTTATTCTTTCTTCATAAAAATCGAATTTTTACATAAAATAATCACCAGGATGATTTTCACTGTAACAAAGCGAAATTTAAAACTTATTATATCCTCGTGATTATTTGATTTACATATTCTACCTACTAAATTTCTTAGAACCTTTAATTAGAATTTTCTTTTCATAGATCAAATTCAATTGGAAGAATTTAGTAAAAATTAAACAAACAATTGTATTAGCAAATATTAAAAAAGGAGAAATTTAACATAATTCAATATTAATATTTCCGTAGTTACTTAAGACATGGTTGTTAATTTTAATTGTGGATCCCGCATGGAATTACACTTGTACAAAAAAAAGTATTTATTTCAATAAAATAATAACAGATTTTATTTAAAACCCACAAATTTTTAAGCCATCCTTATGAGAACAGATTTAAAAATAAGTAACTCATAGAAAACCGAATTCGATATAAAATACTTTAGAATATTGATTTCTTTTCAAGTATTGAGTATTTTATTGATATTATAGATTGATATTATAGTTCGATTTGATAGTCGATTTTGCAATGAAGTCAGAAATAAAAGTCTGATAGGTTGCTTTAATTTTTAATAACTAATGTTTAGGTTTAAGCATGAAAAGATTAAAAGCTTTAATATTTAAATTGAAACTCAAATTGTAAACTTTTCTAAGCACGTTTGAGGGCAGCATAAGCAATTTTTCTATTTTGCTTATGCTTTAGGCGACGAGAGGCTTTCAAATGAACGAAAATTCGTCGCAAAATTTATTTTCTATATTTACTAATTTTGATATCTAGATATTTAACTGAACATTTTAAAGCAAACACTTTTTGAATCGGAGCAAAATTGACGAAGTTATGGCGATTTTTGTTTTGACCACACCCCTTTGTTTACATTTTCTTGTTTGCAGGTAACTGTATACCCAAGTAAGTTTTGGCTTGCTTTCGAAGATTGTGTATATTTTTTAAATTTTAAAGCATCTAACTCTTTAACTAGTTCATAAGATTATATTTATAGTTATTTATGCTTAAAACAAAGAAATATTTCTTCAAACGTAGAATTTGTAATAAATAACTAGAAAAAGCCATTTTTTTAAAAAAATGTCTTTTTTTTGGCAAATTTACGAATTTTGAACAGTTGCTACGAACTTTTTTATTCTATTGAACTGAGAATTTGAAACTATATATAATATGTAATATTTTATAGCCCTGTGTCGCCTTAACCAATAACGTAATACAACAATTTTTAAAAAAAAAAATGCTAGAATTGAAGCAAACAAGTCTTGAATCAAGCAACTAACTGTACATAATTTATCTTGAAATTATCCTCAATGTAGCTGAAATGACATGAAAAATTGAAATAGTTAGTTCAGGATATTTAATGCTGTAATAAAATGTTAGTCCCTTGTCATTAGTCCTTGTTGTAATAAAATGTTACCCCCCGTCATGTTAGAAACTATCATAGCAATAATTATTTAAGGATTTAGTTATTTAAAAGATGAGGGGCAACTTCTTATTTCATATTTTAACGTTTTTAGGTACAAAGTTCGATAAAAAAACTTTAAATTGAAAAAGAAGTATGGCATTTTGTGGCCGTGGGAATAAAAATAGTTGAAGCAGTGATGAAAATAAAAAGTATGATTTAAGAAACTTGAACTTCCAGAAAGTTAGAGAAATTTTTTAACTTTACATCGTAAGTAAAAAGAACAAAATCCGTTGTCATTTGAAATTTTTCAAAAGGTTATGAAATAAAAACTGTTAAAATTTCAAAAGTTGAATAAGTTGGCAGAAAAAGATAGCATTTGAAACTTGTTCCCGTAAGATACAAATCTCAGAAGGGAATTTTTTCTTTTAGGGAACTTGAACTTTCTATTTGGCGAGATTTTCTGGTTACAATTTAACATGTCAGAACAAGAATAGGGGAAGCAGTTGCAGCTATTTGTTAGCGATGCTATCACATTTCTCGTAGTTTCTTCTTGCTGTTCGATCGAATATACAGAACGAATACCGACTGCTAGACAAACAGATTTACAGCCTGGCATTTTTTCAAGCGCTGTCAAGTGACGTTTGTGTGTATACACCAGGGAAAAGGGATTTACACGGATTCTATCCTATAAAGCCAGGGAAAGAAAGGGGAAAAGCTAAAAAAAAGAATCTGGCTAAAGTAGGGGAAAAAGTCAGTAAAGGACCGGTGTTGAATCGGCTGCCTGGAATTCCATGACAGGTGAAAATAGATAGCTAACTAAACGGCTATTGATTTCTCGCATTGAACGAGCCTGTTTGTGAGGGAAACAGGGAAAAAGGAGAAGATGATAGAAAACTGCTTCCTAGCTTCCAATTGCTGACTTCGATTTTTTGAAAGAAGATGAAAATCTTTTGCTCATGATGAAAATTTAAAATCCCATGAAAAGAAGCTGGTCAGATTTCTCAATCTCTTTTCAACAAGTCGTGAAATATAAAGATTGAATGATGTTGAAACTATATGCTAAAGTGAAGCTATTTTTGTAAATGTGTAGACTTATCATTCCAATTACATTGAGCAAAAAGGTTGTCAATTCATATAATTTTATCTTATAACCGTCGTTGACCTGCAGAACCAATTTCATTTTTACGACTAGCAATGTTCACCTCCGTAGCTGTGTAATTTTGAACCCAATCCAGAAGACAAAGGAACTCTTGGATCAAGTATTTGAAGAAATTCGTTTTCGTGGAGAACTTTTTTGATGGAACTCACCCGCATTTGCGTTACATGTAGAGTAAAACCACAAAACCTTCTATGGTTAGCCTAACATCAAAGAGACTCTAACACATTATCCGTCTACTACTGAGAATATTTAACGTCAGCGCTGTATTCGGTGCTAGGCGGGCGAACTTTGTATCGACCAGCTATCTCTGGAATTCGAACCCTAAACACCTCATTGAGAGGCGTGCACTCCATTTCCTGAGCCAACACAGCTCAAAATAATTCTATTGTTATTTTATGGCTGCTCTTCGAGTAGGTTATTAGTAAGCATTTATGGTACATAGAGAACAATTGCCAGCTCTCACACGGCCAGCAGATTTGTGGAAGAGTACTAGCCAATAATTCTCCAATCTTAGTATGAGAAATGGTGGTTCCAATATCGTACTGAAACTATTGCATACATGTTTAATGTCAAATTATTTGTATATTATTGTATCGTCAAATTATTTGCTAATGTCAAGGAGGAATAATATATTGCTCCTTTTGCACACTCTTTTAACTTCATTTACTTGTAACATCAGAAAGTAAATAATTCTTACCTCAAAATTACTTATATGTCTTAAAACAAATTTTTAAAGAAAGTATGAAAAAGAAAATCATGCAATTGATTAAGTTTCTTTTAAATTGTTATACTGGTTTTTGAGGTTAGTACATTTATTTTTAAAATGATCTAAAAAGTTTACTATTAATGAATAGTATTTTAATTTATATTAAAAATTCGGAATATTAATTATGAAAAGTTTTACAATTTGTCATTCAAAATTGGCGAGATCTATTAGAACTCCCGATACAATGGCTTGAAAATTTCAAATGAATGCATGTATTTTTTAAATACTTTTCAAATATTGGACACAGTTAAATACGTTCTTCTAAATACACGATATTTTCTTTTGCAATTGTAGTAACTAGCATAACCTAATTATAATTTTAAAGTAAATAATCAAAAATATATCTTTGATATATGAATTTCAAATTTCTTTTATTGGTTACACAGGCAATTGTTTATAAATGAAGGCCTAATTTTAAACATTGGGAGAGTAATGAAACCTATGCTGTCAGAGAGGTTAAAAATCTTATAAAAGTAATTGATTACTAAATAAAAGTTGGTTTCCTTATCGATTAATAGTTTTGTAAAACTATTAATCGATTGTAATCGATAATAACGAAATATTGAAATTAATGGCTAAACTAGTGCTTCATATCTTTTGAGATTGGTCCACTGATTATTATTTAATGATTAATACGTATAACAGATTCGCTTAGGAATTTGTTAAACTTAATGAAATTCTAATATTAGACTACACGATAATACATAATACATTATCGTATGTTTGGTAAATTCAGCAGTTTATCAGCTTTTAATATTTACATTTCACAAAAAATGCGATGTATTTGTGTAAATAATATTTAAACAATTTAAAAAAGTCGTTTCACAGACGTTAAGAGAATTTTTTGTTTCATATGACCATTTTGCAAGATAAAACAACATTTTGGATTAATGCTCAAATAATCGTTTATTAACAGTGTTGTCATTTGCGTGATTAAATAACATTGGAATGTCTCTTCGAATCTAAATTATTAAGAGCAGTATGCATTAGAATTTAATTCCTGTTCGCTCCATTGTTTGGGAATATTACTCAATATTATTGAGGCTTATGAATTAGTATGATTATAGCTGATTAGGACGTTTAACTAAAACGGAAGATATTCAATTCACTATTTGATATCTTCTACTTCGATCGTTTAGATTTATTAGATTATTTAGAGTTTGGAGTAATTGGGCATACATAGTAGTACATTTATTAAAAAATAATACAGAATTTTTAACTTTTAATAGAGAATTTTTAACTACAAAAGCATTTAATTTCGCTGCAATATTTTTTGATGCACGCATATCAGTGGCAACAAACTATGTTTCTTTTTCAACAGTGAAAAGTAATACCCAAAAGTATCAAAATGGCAATGGATTTTTATGAATAACAGCGTTACTGAAAAATAATAACATTCCATTGTAACCACAATTTTCAATGCTGCTTAGAGCATCTGACAACGGCGTTAAAGGTTCCAGGTTAGATTCCAGCCTGCGGCCAAAGATAATCTCATACATTCCTTACATTTGTTAATAAGAACAACGAGCGAGCAATTATTTTACCCCTCCACACAAAGAAGCACTATTTCGCCTCGTTCCACGGTTGCCTAGATTCCGCCAACAAATCCAAAATCTATACTTTGCTTTTAAATAACACAAGAGAAAGCTTTTTGCTGCCTTCATACAAATACTTGATATAGCCTATTTCGGATGTGGGAATTCCAAATCTGAAACTAGTTCTGTAAGTAAAGCTTCAGATTATTTTTTCTAATAACATTTTAGTCTATTTTTGTAGAAAATGTAAAAGTTTTGAAACGCTATATATAACAGGGGGTCACATAAATGCTGCTACAAACTTCTATAGGAGTTAGGGCAACATCATTAGGATTAAAAATACATAGGAACCCATGAACGGTAATGCCGGCATGGAATTCGCATAGTCGCTAAGACTAGGGGTGAACCCCTATTATGACTTGTTCAGAAGCAACCAAAGAAATAGTTTAAATATAGGTTCGCGTCTCTCGTTTCGCATGACTAGATTTCTGGGCATAGTTTCCTATGCAGCTTATGTCCTGATGATGTGACCTAACCTTTCTAAAAGTTGGTCGCAACAATTATGTAACCCTATGTTATATGTAACGTTTTTAAACTTGTACATTTCAACAAAATACATTAAAAAAAACTGTTGCTTGGAGAGAGAGATTGATTGAAGATTTGAAATCAGCGATGTGAAAATATCTAAGATTTGTTAAAAAAACCTTATGCAACAGAAAAAGAAATTAGAGTAATCAATAGATATTCTTACCGTGTACTTAGATAAGAACTAAATTTGATAAAATTTAAAATAAAAATACTTTGGAAGAGGTATTTTTATATGGAAAAGTTTAAAAAAAATATAAAGTACTTCATTTATTTATCTAATAAAACAATGGAAATATATATATATATATATATATATGAAGAGAAAAAACAATGAAAATTATATAAATTATTAACAAAGAAAAATTTTAATTTAAATTTAGAAAAATAGCAATGAAAAGATATCGCCTCATCAGCTCACACGATTGCATCAGCAAAAACAGTGCTTTTTAATATTGTATTAGCCAAAGCAAAATATTAGCCAAAACAAAATATATCTNATATATATATAAAGAATCTGATTTATAAGAATCTGATTTTTAACAAGAAATTAAAATTTTCTAAATTTGTGCCAAATAGTTTGCTTTGTAGTTAGGCCAATAAAACTTCGATTATCTTAATCTAAAAAAGAAAGAATTAGGATCGAAGGAATATTCTCTGAGGGTGTAACAAATTAAATTCGAAGGGTTCATTTGCGGATTCAAGAAGTTCTAACTTACTTTTTATTTGTTTACTCTTTACAAGCGGTAAAATTAAGGCAATCTATGCCTTCAGGATGAAAAAGAAAAAAAAAAAAAGCAATTTCTACTTTCGGTCAAAGTCATCCCGTGTTTTTTAACTTTATTTTCAGCAGCCGAAGGGATGCCCTTTCGCCCGCTCAGCTGCAGATTTCGAAAATTAACTTCTTTCTGGATTTTCTCAAAATCAGATTGAAGAACAGAAAAAAAAAGTTCTTTTCTTTTTTATTTTCTTTGTAGGTTTCTCTTTTTTTTCTTCTCCTTTTTTGGAAAGTTTTGTTGCATTTGACGTGAAACTTATATTTCAATTCAATAAAGATTCAAGTACTTTTGCGGAAATGAAATAGTTCAAGTTTTATTGCGTCTGAAATAAATAAAATAAAAAAAAGCGAATGAAACCATGCAAATTTTTTTCTTTAAATTTAAACACTTAATTCTTTATTATTTTAATAACTATTTTTTATATAAACACTATTTTTAAATAAAACGTATTGTTTGTTTATTCATACTTTGCCTACTCGTATTGATGTAAAAATTCGCTTTTTTTATAATCTTGAAACGCATTTTAATTTTTTAAATTGCAAAAAGTAAAAATGAAATATGTTTAAATAGTTGTGATAAAAAAACACTAAGCATGAAAATAAAACATTAATTTATAATTGATCAATATAAACATATTGAAATATGCTGCCTAAAAATTATAGTATATTTGTTGATTTGATATTTTTTTAACATATTAACCTATGAAACTAAACTTATCATTTGTTAGATATATAATTTATTTTTATTTTAAATAACTTTCCTAGTCTGAAAAATACCTAGAATTTCTTGTTACAAAATTTAGCTTTTCATAAAGTTTTAGAACTTTAGTCAACTGTGAATAAATTTTTATAAGCACAGATTAAAACTTTAGTACCGGCATCCTGAGTGCCGGTACATTTTACGTAATTTCTTACAGTGTCGACCCCAAAACATCAGCTTTAGAAATTATAGCAACAGGCGGAGTCTTTCGTTCAATGTACTTCATCAATAAAATACTCACCTAACTGTGGTTATAAATTAAAAAGAAAACTAATGTTCTATACTTACAGAACTGTTAAGACCATATCGTTAAATTAAAAACTTTAGTTATTTTCCAAAGACCACTTAGCACATTTTTTCATTCAACTCATGATACATTTTTTAAAGTTAGAGGAGCTTGAATCGTTTCGGATGATTACATTGTATTATTTAAGCGCACAAATGAAAAAAAGTTATTCCTTACCTATGTTCGTTTGATTATCACGTAATGATGATGGGATAATTAGATTTAAGAATATGTAATTAAAATATCTGCATTATTCAATTCATGACGTTTTTTACTATGTGCTGTTGTTAATATCTCATGTAAACAAAATAATCTGAATATGATTGCTTCGTGTTATTTTATTAGAAATTTAAAAAAAAATATCAATAATAAGCATATTTAGATGAAAGAAATTTCCTTTATTTTAAGAAGAAAATCAAAATAAAATTTAATAGATGTCAAAATTTAAAACTTTAATTAGACATAGATCGAAGCAGGCTGAGTTTCTTTTTATCTAAAAAAATAATTGTAGCATAGATGCACATTCAAAACAATTTTTGGTTTGATTTAAGTTTTTATTTAAAAAAAAATCTGATTATCATACTATTGATGAGGGTAAAATCATCAGAAATTTAACAATTTGTTGCTTTTTATTCAATTTATGCAATAAAAGTAAAACTAATAAAAATGGTCTGGTAAATAATCTAATATTTTTGTCTAATTTAAAACGTTTTTATTTCATTCAAATAACCATTTCTGAATCCATTTATGAACTACGAAATACGTTTTCATGATTTTATTTTCGTAATATATATTAAGCTCAGTAATAAGAGAACACCAAATACGCGCAAGGTACCATTTTCTCGGTATGAAAGCATTCAAAGTTCAACATTATTGTTAGGAAACAATAATGCTACGAATTTGCAAATATGTGTATAATTTTGTGAATTTTAATTTGTTATCAGGGCTAAATGTCCCAGACGGATCTTAAATCAACAGTGTAATTAGAAAATTAACAAGAAAGTAACAAAATTAAAACGTAATTTGGAGGAGAAATAACGCTCAATGGAATGTTCAGTTTGTAGCCATTTATACCGATTTTACGGTAATCTTGACTTTGCATGGCGACCATTTTAGCAATAAAATGATAGTTCTGGAAACTTCGAGTTTCAAAGTGATAGGACCAATATTTACGGAATTCTACGAGAATTCCGGACTCTTCCGGGGTTTAGTCGCCAAGTCTATATAAATAGGAGTGTGCCTTGTCAGAGAAGGTCTGCTTGCGACTGTAGTAGCGTTCTGACCTAAGTTATATCATTGAGTCTTTTGAGATTGTGATGCCTATTTTTCCTTAACTATGCTGTTATTTAAGCTCTGAAAAGATCTGCTAATAAATTTTTGAGGTTCTCAAGAACTGATTCATTCATCTCCAATCGAAACGAACCTCTATGCTCGATAATGAAAAACAAAAATACATTCCATTGCTGTTTTGATTTGATTTCTGCTCCAGTTTGAAGTATAATTTAAATTATGGCGAAGAAAAAAATCAGTATAGCAATCGAATCTTTTTAACAGACTTGGAATCTTACCATTAACCAGCACATACATTCAGTTTACACTGGTTAATGGATAGGTAGTCATCGTTACAAGCAAGTCACCATTTAGCCAGTATATTCAAGCACAAAAACAGTCAAAGATGTTGTGATGGAGCAATAGAATAAGAACACCACAGTAATTACATGGTACTAAAATATGGTTATGACGCAAAACAAAAATGCCTCAATATATTTCATTCCTGCTACGTTGCGATATTTGTTCTTGTCTGATGTATAATTTAGCTTATGGTGAAGTAAACAATATGAATTTAGTACAATATGAATTACATAAGAATATTCCAATGCTACCAAAATATGGTTACAATGTTAAACAAAAATACCAAAATATATTCCATTGCTGCTTCGTTGCAATTTTTGTTGGAGTCTGAAATATAATTTAACTTATAGTGATGAAAAAAAAAGAATTTATCCATCGACTCTTTTCAACAGACATGAATACTTACCATTAATCAGTATATGCATACACATAATACTGGTTAATAGATAGTAAACCATCATTACAGTTAAGTTAGCATTTAACCAGTATATAAAAGCACTAAAGCATTCAATTATATGTTACGGAATAATATAATAGCTATATAAGAACATAACAACATTCCTATGCTACCAAAATATGGTTACAATGTTAAACAAAATTACCAAAATATATTCCATTGCTGCTTCGTTGCAATTTTTGTTGGAGTCTGAAATATAATTTAACTTATAGTGATGAAAAAAAAAGAATTTATCCATCGACTCTTTTCAACAGACATGAATACTTACCATTAATCAGTATATGCATACACTTAATACTGGTTAATAGATAGTAAACCATCATTATAGACAAGTTAGCATTTAACCAGTATATAAAAGCACTAAAGCATTCAATTATATGTTACGGAATAATATAATAGCTATATAAGAACATAACAACATTCCTATGCTACCAAAATATGGTTACAATGTTAAACGAAAATACCAAAATATATTCCATTGCTGCTTCGTTGCAATTTTTGTTGGAGTCTGAAGTATAATTTAACTTACGGTGAAGAAGAAAAAAAAAGGAATTTATCCATCGACTCTTTTCAACAGATATGGATCGAGAAACAAAGACAAATGAAAAATCCACGTCGAGAACTTATTTCGGCGGACAAAAGTGTCAATCAGAACTACGAGAAAGAAACAAAAAAAGTAGAGGCTAAATAAAAAAAAAAATAAAGAATTGTTTTTGAGATGAATACCTCGAGGGAGATTTTGTTTCCTAAAATTTTTTTCGTCCTGGAGTTTCTTTATATTTTCATGAGGGAAAGAAACTCGTTTCAGTTGTATAAAGACTGTATCTTACATACAATTTTTTTCCATCTTGGGGGGTGGGGGGGGAAGAAGGGAAGATATCTATTTTTATGCTGTTTCAAGCAACGAATTCCCCAGGGCTCGTAAAAACGGGCTTTGTGTATTTTCATAAGCTTATGTTTGTTATTATGTTCCTCCCACCCCTTCAATACATACACGTCTACAACATCGTCTGCTTCAAGAGTGTGATAAGTTTTGTCCCTCCCCTCTTTCAAACCCGTATCAAACCACATCTGAGCGATACCACACCATAACATATTCAACTCCCGTTTAAGTACATCGTATGTTCTTTCAGTAGCGGGATATCTTTTGAAAATTTTTTAAGAAAGCATTTTAAGTCATATTAAGCAATTTCTACTCGAAATGAAATGCAGTGTTATCGAAAAAGAATGTCGCTCACCCAAAATTATATTAAGCAAATTATTAAACACATATGGACATAAATCTGTTTCTAAAATATTATGAAAAGTAGAATGTTTCATAACATTTCAATATGTTTCGATATTTGCAAAATTAGAACGAATTGCGTTAACGCTGCATGTCTACTGAACCATTTTTAGAGTTACGGTTTCAGTAATGAGGCTGATTCAATTTTTAAATGGGTGATTTCGCTGATCTAGAAAGTGCTTAATGTGTCCCAGTAAGAAGAAATCTAAATCAGCGGTTCCCCATTGGTGTTCTGGGAAGCTCTGGCTCTCCGTAGAAAGGTCAGAAGAGATCCACGAATATAAATTTATTTAAATCAGTAATATATTTTGAAGCTTGTAATTACATTTATTTCAAAACAATAAACCATAAGTTTTTTGATACTTAGGCTATTTTTATGAAATTATTTAAGTAAAATGACAGTAAAAAATGTCAAAATTTATACAACAATTGCATTAGTATTTCTCGTCAAACTATACAAAATAAAATGATCAAATTTAAGAATAACGAATTACGTTTCTCTGATAACTATTCTCCACATCAGTTCTTTTTCGAAAACCATAATTCAGATTACTTTATTCATTTTCAGCTAATGTATGCTC
This sequence comes from Parasteatoda tepidariorum, assembly GCF_043381705.1. Classification (NCBI taxonomy): domain Eukaryota; kingdom Metazoa; phylum Arthropoda; class Arachnida; order Araneae; family Theridiidae; genus Parasteatoda; species Parasteatoda tepidariorum. The sequence goes on along the minus strand of NC_092206.1, from coordinate 87,096,127 downwards.
TAAAATACGAATTCCCTCCATGCTTGAGAACTCAAATATTTGACATAAAATCTATTATTTTAAGAATTTTATTGATGAAAAGATTATTAAAAAATTTCATTCTTTACATTAAATATTATCAAAATAATTGGTAGTCCTCTTTTGGTCAAAATGTTCTCTGCTGCAATAACATCCCGGCATTTCCCGGGATTCGAACCCAGGACCTATCTGATGTGAGGTCAGCTCTTTGACCACTACACAGTTCGGTCGGCAAATCATCAAATGTGTCATATAAAATTTTCAAAAAACAATTTAAAATAGGTAAATTACTGTTTAGAGACAAATTAAATGCGTTTTAGTTTAAATAATGTTTAAAAATACCCTTACAAATATTCCCGTTTCTGGTCAAAATATAAAGTTTCAAGGATGATTTATTGGATTGATCTAAAAAGGCACACTATAATCGCATTATAAAAATAACTTCTTAAACTATCTTTACCGTTAATATAATTACATTAAAAGGTTTTCAAGATTTATTCAAAAATGAACAAAACTTTATGATTGCAACCAACTGATGGTCCCGTATCAGTATAATTCTTATAAACCATTTCATGGTTTTTCTCGCCAAAATGACAAACATTACGCACGGGCATAAACCACATTAACCAGATGAGGTAGAAGAAAAAGCTCTCGCCTCGGAAAATAAGGCATTGATTAAAAGTGGGTGGGTAAAAAAGGACCACGTCACGTAGCACAGTTTTAGATCATTCATTAAGATCTAGTGTGTATATAGCCCGAGATAGCACTTGGTCGGAGAACAACCTCAGTTCTTTTTCTCTCTCTCATAACATACACACATACAAACGTGTGGCCCCGGTTCCAGGATCAATGGGGCTTGAGAAACCTTAGGCGTTAGGCTTAAGAGGCCAGTTAAGAGAGAAATGGGGTTAGATAGAGAAAGAGAAAGTCGTTTCCGAAAATGAGATATTCTGATTGGCAGATAAGAACTCTGGTTCGTTAAGGGACCCGAATTTTCTCGTTTTCCGAATCGACTAACTTCTTCTGATCCAATCAGATTTATCGAGCTTTATTGAGTGCTGCCTAAGAGTTCGTTGAAGCATAAAAGTGAGCTTTTTGATGCACCTTCCTTCCCCCGATTGTCTTCCTCCGTGGGAATATTCTGAAGAGAAAGCTTCTAGAACAAATAAAATAAATACAATGACTATATTTTATTCATTCAAAGGGTTTCCACACTATCTATGGTCGATATTGATTAGAAAATTCAGTTGCCACTAATTAGTTTTCTGCTACTTAATTATGTGATCTAAATGCACATATGTCCATCCAATTAACCGTAAAGTTTATGGTAAAGAAATTTTCTTAACCTTTAAGGTTTTGAAATCGTTTACAAATAGATGGCTAAAAAACGATAAATACAAAGCCATACTGTCTATTTAAACCATTTACAATTAGCATGGTTTGAAAACCGCAAAAAAGAATTTTAACTCGATATTGGAGCTAGGCATTTCGTTAGGTAGTGGGAGTTGGAATTAGGTTGTGTTTTATCAAATAAACCATGGAATGTGGTTCTATCAGTTTATTTGGTTGTTTCAACTATCGTAAGAGATGGGAAATAATAGACTTTTTGTGTTAATCAGATTTATAGTGCTGCCATTTTCACGTGAATCAGAGTATCGTATTCTAATAGTCTATCCTCACAAATTGGGTAGTGTAGGATACTGGAAACGCTTCATGTGTTGAAGGGAATGGAGGAAATATCGTCGTGCCAACGTTGGGACTCGAGCCCCCATTCTGGCGATCATGAGATTGCCAGATTAGCCCTCTCAGCTATAATATGTACTCAGCTGCAAGAATTTAAGTAACTGTATTAGGTGGGCGTAGTTGGTGCTACATAATTCCGGTTATTTATCCGTATTTGTTGAAAACAGTCAATAGAGGATATTTCTCACAGTTAACAGTTTGAATACCATCTTAGCTATGGTTATTTGACTGTTTTGTTTGAATATGGTAAAATAACAATTACATAAATTGTTATTTAACCATTTTTTCCGAGAAATTTCTAACAGTGTAGAGCATTTTTAGTGTTTGTGGCCTTTTTGAAAATCTATGATATTTGCAGAGAAATTGTAAAATGTGTATCGGTGATACAATTATTTCGATAAAACTTGCATTGAGCAGTATATGGTCAGATAGTATTGTTCTGGCTTAGTTTTCATGGTTGAGACTTTTTAACTAATACCGAAATCAGTTTATCTTGACCGGCTATTAGCGTCTTAAAAAAATTCCTTAGTTTATGTCATCACGCAAACCTTTTACCAGGCTTTGAAACATTCTATCCTACCATACTTAATCGTTGTTAATTTGAAGGACATCTTACCAACAAACATTTTTGTTCATGTGCTAGAATTTAGTCATTAATCAATTGGTTTTGCTTCTGTTAAAAAGAAAAAAACTACTTTTTTGCCCACATGGTTATATCATGTATTTAGTCTGAATGACGTTATATATATGTGTCTTATATAGGTCACATATGTGACACTTTTAGCTTGGTACTAGAAATGAATAATAAGCCCAACTTATCATTTCTAACTTAAGCCTCGCGCATAGATGTAATTTCCGCATTCTGGGTTGTTTGGGAGACGTTGATTCACCCAAATGATGCCCACAGAAAAAGTGATCAACAATACAGCCCGTTAAATACCATGGGGCCAAAGATGACGAAAATATTTTACGAGTGCCACGTAGTATTTTTCTTTCCATTTTCTGCAAAAAAATGGAATTACGAAATATTTCTACAATTTTGAAGACATTTATTTCCTCTAAGAAGTAGCGATGATTATTTCATCACTTTGACAAAGTTTTGCGGGATACACCAGGAAACGGTTCCCTCAAAAACGGAAAAAATTCGTGAAATTTGAGTACCCATTTTTTATAGAATGGGCACATGTCTTCGCTAAAAACATTACATTTCTTGTTCTCATTTCGACAAAAGTTCACATTTCGACAAAAGAAGTGACATTTTGCGATGTAGCCATAGTAAAAAATAACGAAATAAATCTCAAAGATTACTTTGTAGTCAAAAATAACAGCTTTAAGTGAGTGTGACATCATCTTCGGAATTGTGCCAAATTTTCTTTTTTTTGATATTAGAATTCGGCTATTTGCCTACAATTGAAACAAATAACTAAATAATACTAAGAAGATTTCCAAAAAAAAAAATTAAATAAGAGAAAAACGAAAACTTAAAACATTCCTCACGAAATAAACATTTTTCAAAGACCACAAGCATATTTGTAACAAGGAGCGTATCTGGAGAAAGCGAATCTATTGTTTCAAAATGCAGAAGAAAACTTTGCATTCTTTCTCTCGTGCAAACTATTAGTTTAATGATGCTCTTGTAGTTGGCGTTCGGGATAATTGCTAATTACTTTTGTGAGGAGCCATTCCGCTTCGACAGATTCGAACTTCAAAAGGTTTTAAATCAGAAAAGATAATGCCTTAGAGACATATGAAACAGTCTTTTCGGCCTTCCTCTTAATTAGCTCTTTCTTGGGCTCTGACAACTTTGTGAAAAAGAGAGAAAGAAAGTGGGGGGTCCCTACCACTATCTTTTGAGAAAACGAAATAAAGAAATTTGTGAAGAAAATGGAAAAGCTTGAACTTTTCGGTGTTTTATTTGATAGTAATGAGGGGAAAAAATGCAATCGTAAAGAGATTTAAATGGAGTTTGATTAGGCATCTGATGAAGTTAATTATGTTTTTGTGTCAACACATCAGATGAATGGAGAAAGAGCGAGAAAATTTTTTAAAAGTAAGAATTAGTTGAGTTAAATTCTAAGTAAAAATTCATAGTTTTTGAATACATTTAGAAACTTATATATATTTCAAAACGCAATTTATTACATCTCTGTAATATTCAGAAAATAATCGTAATTTTTAAATAAAATATCACTAGAGAATAAAATGAAATTATAAAGCTATTGTTTTTGCGATGGAGATGGTGTAATCATTTGTACTTTTTAATGTTCGCAAATGAGAATAAAGGTTTAATAGACAATTAACTTTGATGATCAATATTGCTCAAAACTCCTCACTATATATTTAAAGTCTTTGATCATTTTTTTTTATCCATAACTACTTTTACTAACAAATACAATAAAATTAAAAATCTAGTTGCGGAAAATAAAGATTGTAAATTTTTTCCTCAAGTATACTGCAAAAAATTCCGGATAAAATTACGGTATAGAGTTCCGGCAGTTTGGGTACATCATCCGCAAAATTCATTTTTAACGTAAAATATTAAGCCAGCATTTTTACTGTAATACTTATTTAATTTGAAGAATTCAATAGTTTTACGGTAATTATTACTGTGAAAATTACGGTATAACAGATTTTTCGTTCCGTAACATGTTTTGGTAAAAATGGATCGTACGATAAAAAGTACCAGCACCTTGAGTATCGGTTCTTTTTACCATAATTTGATCCATAATTTTCTTACAGTTAGTACAGTCAAACATTTCATCACATAATAAGGTTCGTACACTGCAAAAAAATTATTACTGAAACTACCTGAATGCTGTAAATTTTACAGTGTTTCTGGCTTTATTTAAACAGAAAAAGTTCGGTAATTTTTATCAAAGTGTTTTAATGATTTCACAAGAAACTAACGATAAAATATAGTTTTATGATGTATGATAATGTTTTTTCAGAATTTTTAGTAAATCGTTATCATATGAACAAAAAAATTACCAAAGCAAGGATTTAAATGCCGATTATTTAGGTTTTTTGTAATAGAAATTTGATTTTTTTTCACCAGAAATTTCATTACCATACAGAACGCTAATTTTGCCAGATTTTTTTCTCCCAACATTAACATAGATTAACACCTAAAGTAAATATAAAAATTAAATAATATACAAAGGAAAAAAATAACATGAAAGGACATAATTATTCTTTATACTTTAGTTCGATGATTTCATAAATTTCATTGGACATCTTTTTGGCGAAAACAATTTATACAATATTTTTACAATCACAATTCAGACTTTTCAATAAAAACATCAAAGCGCTTAATGGTAAAAGCAAGTGAAAGTTTTCAAAAACGGATGTAAAATCCTATAGAAGGAATAAAAAAAAATTAAAAAGGAAGCAAAAATGATAAATTCTTGGAACGCGAAAACGTTTCTTGTTTAATCTTCCAATCAAAATATTCATGAAACTGTCGTGTCACGATGAAACTTAAGACTTTCACCATTAATATTTGAATATATATGCATCAAATTTAAAGTAGCATAAATTCAAACACAATTTTAAAAAAAAAATGAATAGTAAGGACAAAGCGTATATGAAAGAAAGAATGATACGCATCTTTGAAGGATGCTTAGTAGATATTGATCGTTTTTTCAACAGCTACAGTTACAGTTCAAAAGTGATTTCAAAAGGTTTGTTTGAATAAAAACGTCGAAAGATACAAATAAAGAAAGGGAGTTTACAGTGTAGGAGAAAGCGGTAGAGGGTAGATTTAATCGCGAAATATTAGATAGCAGGTAGGGTAGATGTAGAATGCAAAAAATAGAAATAAATAAAGTAGTTTAAGAGATTCAAAGATGCAAATCGATGACAAAGTTGTTGATTCAAGTAACACGACGTCTGCTTTATACTTTATTGAAGTACATAAGGTAAGAAAATGTTAAGAATGAAAGCGAAGTAAGTCATGATAGAATACTGAAGAATTTTTGCTTACTCTCATGCTTAAATATGCATAACATATAATCCTAATATTTAAAAGCCGAAAATTATTTTCGTATTTAATCCCTTTTCAATAAATAAAAATCATTAATATAATCTGTAATATTTTTATACTAGAACCTTGAGTAGAGTGCAGAATATAATCTATTTTTAAAGATTCCCTCTACATCAAACTAACATATTAGAGAATTTGAAAACTGTTTCATGGTTGCTAATGTTTTGAGTACATTAAAATTAATTATTATTTCTCACACTTTCTTTTCAGCCAACATATTTGAATAAGTAAGGCTAACAAAAAGAGACTTGGCATTAAATTAAATCAATTAATAGCCAATACATGGAGTGCTTAACTCTTCTTGGTGAAAACTATGCTAACCTACACATGAAACTCGCATTTTTGATACACATGACTCGGAACGTACACATGACATTAACGTACACGTGACTCGGAAGGGATGGAGGTATCCTGTAAGGCTTCGTACTGCAGCCAACATCCTCCCGGCCATTTTAAATTTTTTTATAACTAATAATTCATATGTACATAGAAAAGAAGATTTCTCTTTACTTTAGAGCTCCATATGTTTCTGAAAAAAAAAACATTTTTTTGTTGCTGTTTATTAAATATGATTCTTGAAATAAAGTATGGACATTTGAAAATGAATACACCAACTTCTTCAACGGAAACTTTACATCATCAGCATGTTCAAGCCTTTCATCTCGAATTATTTAACATCTTCAAAAAATTCCTTGCTACTTACTATGGAGATGCATTTTAAAAATAGTTTAAAAATAAATGTATTTTAACTCTAAGCTAATATTGCTATATTACTTAAAGAACACTTAAAGACTGAAAATGAAGCAAGTTTTTGCCTCCGTGGCAAACTTATGTTAGAAAGGTTGAGGATGAAGGCTTTCTAAAAAAAAATTTTTTTTTTGATGTTTTTTTGCTTTTTTAATATTATTTTTTCTTTAAAAATTAAATTTCGAAACATGTGGTCTTAGATAATATTAGTGAAGTAATTTAAGATTTCAGAGATGTAAATCAATGCGAAATATATTGATTCTAGCAACACAAACAAGTACTGTATACTTTATACTTATTTGAAGAAGACATAAATTTTTACCATTTTGAGAAATGAATAATACACAGGGGGAAGCGTTTAATTTTGACTTTGAACTTATACTTGGCATACTGTGTCACAATGAAATTCTATTCATGCGATATTTTGTCTACGTGCTATTTTGTACACGCGATATTTTACCCTGTGAGAGTTTTGAAATTTGAGATTCTATTCGAATATTTTATATCGATTGGTATTTAGATATTGCGATTTTATTTCGAATATTATATACGTAACAGTAATCTAAACTGTTGTCAATTAAGATTTGATCCTAGAAGATACTAGGTATCTAAGAGCATACTGTAATATAATACGATTTATTTATTGCTTAAAGCTGACTACCTATTCAATTTATGACATCGCGTTAAGAGATAAATGATTACTGAAAATTGTAAAAGTGCACAATATCAACACAAGACGAAGCAGTAGCATACAAAGTACTGCGATGACAGCAACAAATTTCTACTGGGAGAAAAAATTTCTGGTAAAATTACTGTACTGTATAGTAATCACTTTTCGGTAAAGAAAACTGTAACTCAGATCAATAAGACAAAACTATACAATATTTAAACCTTTCATTTGGTAATTTTCCGCTTTTATTTGGTAACGTTTTACCGGTAAATCTGATTTTTGAAATTGGAGTTCTTATTACTAGACATTTAGTAAAAAATACAAAAGTAAAAAGTAAATTTAACCGAATAAATGGTTTTTGTGCCATGTTGTAATGTATCATGATAAAATTACCAAATTTCACAACATTTACCAAATTTAATCAAAGATTAAAAAAGTTTTTTATTGTTAATTTTCACAAAACGCTTCAGTAAAAATTACCTAACTTTTTGGCGTGCTTACAGAGTCAGGAGTTCTGTATATTTTACCATATTCTGGCAGATTGTCATTTTTCTCCAAATCAACGGTCGTGGTTTGAAAGACGTCTATTATACTTAATACTTTTGCGGAACGTTTTTAATAAATTTTTAATGTACATAATAAATAAGTTAATATACCTAAGAAATATCTATTTCTTATACATGTCCAAGTTATATTAACATATTTCATTCAGACAGTATAAATAAGATATTTTCTATCTAGCATTAGGAAACAATAACCATTTTATGAAATCTGTAATGTACCTCAAAAATGTAATTTAATTTCATGTGTATCACTTTTAACGTGTGTATCATGTGTTCTTATTCATGTGTATCACTATTAACATCGTCTAATGAATAAAAGCAATCTAAATAAAAAAGTTTTTTTTCGTTGTTTAAAAACATAGCAACCGAGATTTTAAATCCTTCGAATCTATTTTGCATAGAAACAACCCAAAAATACTATTAAGGAGAAGGGTGGGAGGATATAAATGAGTTACAATGACTTGCACCACTATTGTCAATTATTGGTAAGCCCAAACTGTACCAACAGATCGTTCGCTCTAAGGTTTGCAATCTCTGTCAAGAAAATTGGTTTCCCGTTCCCCGTTTCTCTTCTTCCTAACTTCTAGTTTGACTTACGAATAGAGTTTAAAGTTACCGTAATAAATGCCAAAGAAGTAATCTAGAAGCTATCTGTTCAAGTCATTAAAGCGCCAAAGAAGTGCGCCAGTTCGACATAAAAAGGTGCAACGGTAGAAGAGGGAAAAAAATACTGTAAGGATGGTTACAGTAATGGGACTTATAAAAAGAAAGACAATTGAAATAAATGACAGCGTTTCCTTTCTGTTTGGATAAAATGATACATCAGGAGCCATAATATGATTCTTAGAATGTAAAAGTAATAAAAATAGGGAATTAAATGGACAGTAAAATGTAGTAATATTTCGCTAAGGTTTCCAGTATTCGGTTTATTGCGTTAATAAAAAAATTGCTTTTTTATTGTTATTATAAAGTTAATTATATAAAGGAGTTCAGGGATAAAAGAAAGGTTAACTATATCAAATAAAGAGTATTTTAAATAGGTTGGGTTTCAGCTATAAAAGTAAGAATTTATGAGCAGATTCTTAATTATATAGAATCTATATCTTGTTGCAACGTTTGATTTTTATTCTTTCTTTTTGTAAGAATAAAATAAACTTCCATATTCGCTCGGGGGATAGAGCGTTCACTTTCCAATGAGGTGAACCGGGTTCGAATCCCAACGATGGCTGCTCGATACGAATTTCGCACCCGGCTCGCACCGACGACAGTAAGTATCCTCAGTGGTAGATGGATCATGGGTTAGAGTCCCCTGGTCGTCAGGCTAACCGGTAAAAGTTTTCTTGGTTTTCCCCTTCACGTAACTTACAGGAGAGTTAGTTCCATTAAAAAGCCCTCCACGAAGACAAATTTCTCCCAATACTTGATCTATGAGTTCCCTTGTTTTTAAGACTATGTTCAAAATGACAAGGCAACGAAGTTGAACATTGGTAGCCATAAAACCAAAATCGGGTCGGATATTTCATGATGATCATAAATATAAATATATATTTACATATAAATGAATTATAGTTATGAAGCATATTTATAGGAGAAAAAAAACATGTATTTAGATGTAAATTATCTGGATTTAAAAAATACAATAAAATAAAATTCAAAAATGTAATTTTTAAAAATTATAGAATATTTAACACAGAAACAGAGATATATGCACAATTTTTCTTTGGTATGAATATATGAATATAAATTTCACTCTTAACGTATACAAAAATATTACAATAAATACATTAGCTGAATCTCACTGTAAGATGAATAACAACTACCCTTTCATATCTAATAAGTATAAATAGAAACACTTAAAATTATGAGAGTTAAAATATAATAAAATAATATAAATATAATTAAATAACTGGTATTAAAAATAATATTTGAGAAATAAAATAACAACGCGAAATCGAGCAACTTATTAGTTGAAAAATAGTTTTCCTTGTATATCATATATTATGAAGGAGAAACGGTTTTACAGGGGTAAAAAAGAAGATTCAGAAAGTTTCGAGAAATTTTAAAAATGTGTTTTATATTTTAGAACTAAAAGAAATATCTATTTTTACCCAACTAACAATGAACTCAAAGTGCTTCAACGAATTCTACACCGTTGTTATAATGAATAATTTTATTACAGATCAATAATACTATAGTAAATTTTACCAAAGAATAACCAAAGAGATATGGTGAAAATTATCGAGGTGTTCCCATGGAGCCAGAACCATGTAACCATATTCTCATAGTTTTGATCATAATTTTGTTTTCAGAGTACAATTGTAGCAAAATATTTCAATGATTTAATTAAGTTCAGCGATTTTCCAATTTTATTAATTTTATTAATTGAAAGAAAAATATAAATACTATCCTATTAACAAAAGAAGTTGAAAATACCAATAAATACTGCTATTTATGAGGGAGTATTGTTTATTATATTCCATTTGTTATAAGTAAATAAAATATGATGAAAAAATGTTGATTACTTTATGAACTAAAATTATATACAATGCAAAAACGCATTTTAAATATTGTGTATAATATGTGACCAATATTAAATACCATATGTGATCTATATAGAAACATATTTTAAATATTCAAAATGCTAGCTAAGCTAAACAAGCTCAGTGAACACAAATTTAAGAATAAAACATTGAATATTTTTATACAATGTTATGAACATTTAAAGTTTATGGATATTTAAAAACACTCACAAAAGCATTTTTACATATCTATATATTAAAACTTTTTATCAATGATTTACTATATTTAATTATAAAAAAAGCAGTTTATAGATTGTTTAAATTATTCACTGAACTAAAATATATTTAATCGTAAAATTAATTTTTTTCGTTAAAACTTATAATAGCACAGTATCTTTAATCAAAATCAATAGTTTGTTACTCTTTATTGTTGCATAAAACTTATACATTATTGTGCATTTATGAGTATTACTACAAAGCTGTAAAGTGAAGGTTATAGCGTTTGAAACAAACATAAAATTACACTACCAAATAAACTGGGTACTGCGTGCGCAATATAAAGGTTTCAATTTTATGAACATTGGAGCCTGTGTTTACGAGATTAACATTTTTATAAAGCCTGATCTTCCAAGCACTCAGAATTACTGCCACGAAAATAATGTTTTTACAGATAAGATATAGAAACCGTGTTTTGGCAGTCATAAAATTTTTTACGATATCACTATTCTCAGAGTGCAATTGAAACTAAGCAGACGGAATTTAATGTAAATTTATTTGCGCTTGAGCGCCATTAAGAAAGGCTATAGCCAAAAACCAAAATGGTGTTTTATTTTAGCTTTTAATCACGCTTTAACGTTTTATAACACCTGAGTGTAATTAAATGAGCCCCCATTGTTTCCGGAGTTTAAAGCAAAATAAAGTAGATATTAAAAAGAAATAGAAATAATTGAAAGTTACGTGATTTTATCTCATAAAAGTTCCTCACTAAAAATGTTACGATAATGGAATTAAAAAGAGATATGTAATCAAAGGTTAATTTAGATTTTAAATTGGCATTGTTGCTTAGAATTTCGAGTGGTATCGCTAAAAATGGCAGAAATCAGGCAAAATTTATTGAGTTAACCATTTGTTATGATTGTTATGCTTAAGTCCAATTACTTGAATTATAAGAATAAAAAGGTAGCGTTTTATCCCATAGATCGAATTCCCGGATAAGATTAACAGATTAGATTAACGTTAATACTTTTCTCCTTCCATACATAGTAATAATTCCGTATTGAAATCCATTTCACCAAAATCCAGCAATTCCAGATTTGGAAACAGGACATTTTTTACTAAAACATGTTACGGGACAAAAAATCTGATAAACCGTAATTTTAACAGTAATAATTACCTTAATATTAATGAATCACTCTAATTAAATAAATATTACAGTAGCGATTACGATATAATATTTTATATTAAAATGGATTTTATGGATGATTTACTTAAAGTGCTGGTATTTTATATCGTAATTTAATCCGTAATTTTTTACAGAGGGGATTTATGGTTTAAAAACAAAAGAAAGCAATATAAAACAGAAGAAATCTAGAGTTTAAACAGTAACTTTTACACTTAAAACAATTCCCGTACGGCTTATAAGAGACAGGTAAACTATGAAAGTCTAAATAGATATTTTACCAGAAGGTTTTAATTTGCTTATTTAAGAAATAATATGAAATAATATGAAGTAAGAAGTATCTTACATTCTTTAAAAATAGAAAATGATTAAAAAATAAAATTTATTAATTAACTTATCATAATCAAAAATATCCTTATACTGTAGCTTTTTTGTGCAACCTTTTAATTAATTCTTAAAAACACAAAAATAATTTAACAACAAATGAAAGACATGTTTTAAATTAAATAAATAGTAGGTTACGAACTTCACTGTTTTCAAAAACCTAAATTGATTATAGCCTAAATAGACACAGTTCTCAAAATCTTGAATAGATATTTTACCAGAAGGTTTTAATTTGATTGCTTAAGAAATAATATGAAGTAAGAAGTATCTTACATTCTTTAAAAATGGAAAATGATTAAAAAATGTAATTCTTTAATTAACTTATCATAATCAAAAATATCCTTATACTGTAGCTTTTTTGTGCAACATTTTAATTAGTTCTTAAAAACACAAAATAATTCAACAAATAAAATACATGTTCTAAATCAAATAAATTGTAGGTTACGAAGTTCACTGTTTTCTAAAACCAAAATTGATTATATCCTAAATAGACACAGTTCTCAAAAGCCTAAATAGATATTATACGAAAAAGTTTTAAACTGCTTATTTGAGAAATAATATGAAATGACAATTGTATTAAATTGACATAAGCTTCTATATGACAATGGCGGAACTTTAATTACTAATTTTCCCATTCGTCGCCAACTCTGGCTAGTTTTCTTAGACTTTAGGGAATTTCAAATCAATTTCTCATTACATTTAAAATCTGGCAGGAAAACGCCAAAGCATTTTCCCCAAAATGACGGAAGCAAAGGTTTGGAAAATTAAATTTTACTTTTGGAAGGAAGGAATCCAACTCTTATTCCCCGTCTTCAGTTAACTGATAATTCGGAAGAAAAGAAATGCCTCTGCTTCCTTTAATTTCGTTGAGAAAATTTGCAGCTCGAGTTTGAGGAGTAATTACAGAGTTTGTGATCTCGACTCAGTTATCTAGAACTCCCGATTATTTTGAATCGGGAAAATTTCCGTTTTGTTTTCCTCATCAGGCAGAACTTTTTCTTCGACCTTTTCACTCATAACTGTTAACAAGTTTATAATTAATCACGGACGTGATAGTCTCTTGTAATTTGATAGTTTCAGGAAGGGATAATAAGATAAAATTTGAGTTGGGTCCGCTAATCAGGAAGAGTAAATAAATAGCAAAACGAGCAAAATTAGTTTGGTGGTAATTTCGTTAAGAATAAATTGAATTCTTTTTGAAAAGATAGAAACCGTATGTTTTCTTTTCTTAAATTTGTATCCCACGCTTGTTTTAATGTTTTACCTTACAAATTCAATCTGATTTCTTTTTTTAACATCATATTATAGCACCGATAAAACGTACTAGAGAATATGGTACTACTAGAATAAAAGTAATACCGAACATGGTAAAATTTACGGAGGCTCTACACGAAAAAGTTTGGTAATTTGATAGTGACTTTGGTAAAATGAAAAATAAAATATGGTTTTATAATACGTGATAAAATGTGGTAATTTTTATCGTGACACCTTAAAGCATAGCAAAAAAACCATTTATTCGCTTAATTTTACTTCTCAGTTTTGCATTTTTACTAAACGTGGGAATAGTTTTGTACTTTACCTAAACTATAATTTCGAAAACCGGGATTTCCGGTAAACCGTTATCATATAATAGAATAAAATACCAAATGAATGGTTTAAATACCGTATATGTCGGTTTTATTAACCAGAATTAGTTTTTTTCTTCCTGAAATGTCATTACCATACACTTAAAACGGTTGTTTTGACAGAATTTTTTCTCCATTAACGGATTATTGATTTAGTTTCTCTCAATCTTCTTTGCATAAACACTGTTGATATATTTTTTGTTTAAATGGTCAATTTTAGAACGAGAGATTGCAAAATTTAGAACGAGAAATTTCAAAATTTCGAAATTTTATTGGAATACTTCAATTTTATTCAAAACTGCCCTTCCAATGGCTGGTTTAACACCTCTAAACATCTGGGCTACAATGACTGACTTTTCTTTTCATAATATATTGTTATCATATAGGTTATTTTTAATTTCAGATTCTTATATTTAGTATCGATTTGAAAATATGTACTTCTTCGAATGAAGATTTTACAAATTTCACACTTTATACGATGTTTTTGCTAGTTTTGTTCAAACCATAGTTGACAGCCTTCTAAATAAAATCAGCAAAGGATTTTGAGTTGTAGGCGATAGAAAATTTTTTACTGTGCTGAGCTTATATGAGAAACATACTTATTTTTTCTTGAATGGAGCCATTTATATAATAATAATAATAATAGGAGCCGAGGTAGATAGGGCATAGAGCGCTAGCCTTCCTGAGAAATGAGGTGAACTGGGTTCAAATCCGTGATATTGGTTCCGCACCCGGCTCGCACCGATCACAGTGTTAACATAAAATTTCTTCAGTGGTAGATGGATCATGGGCTATAGTCACCTTGCCGTTAAGCTAACCGTGGGATTTTTTCGTGATTTTAAACGTCATGCAACGCAAATGCGAGTTGGATCCATCAAAAAGCCCTTCACGAAGGCAAATTTCACCCAATACTTTATCCAAGAGTTTCATTGTCTTCTGGATTGGGTTCAAAATTGCAAGGCTAAGGATTTGAACATTAGTCGTCGTGAGCCCAAAATTGGGGTGGCTGTTCAAAGCCGGTCATAAAATAAGATAATAATATTTTTTTTATAGTATTATAAGTTTTTACATATAAAAAAAACAAATAAACTTGTTTTTTTTTAAAGTTTTAAATTATAATTAAAAAAAAGTTGTCGGAACTAGTCGGATACCTTAACTTGAAGCAATTAGTTGCCATTTACTTAATATCTTTGTTTATACAAATAAAGTAATTTTTTATTAGTATTATTTTTTTTAAAAAAAAGAAGTAAAAAAATTTCGTAGATGGATAAAAGTAGACTTTGCTATAAGATTAAATACCCGTCCTTCGTTGAAACGAATTCCTTATTAGAAAGAATTTGCTTTAATCTGATCCCCCCAGGGCTGACAAATAAAAAGATGTAACATGCAAAAGACGTGTTGAGTAATATGAATCGAAGAGATTTTATTTCTTTACGAATCTCTTTAAGCACCTTTTTTAATTTCCTGTTCGGAAAAAGGGCTGTGCTCAATCCGATTGCATTTTCAATGTATCATATGTTTGTATTGTTGTTACACTTAAAAAGATGAAAATGCTCGTATCTTCAAACATTGTATCAAAATTCTATGCTTTCATGCAAAATTGCTATTTTAGTATGTATTTGAAATTTTTTTGAAATAAAAAACGATGAAATATATTATTTTTCAATAGTTATAGGATATACTTTGTGAATATATTGTTGAAAATTTTTCATGCAATCATATTTTTAGATTATGTACAAAAAGCAAAAAAAAAGGCTTACATCTTACTTTTGGTTGAATTTCAAATTTTTAGTCATTCAATTCTTTGATAATAATAACTAAAGTACATAATTTTAACACAATTTTACTAAGTGAAGTTTGATGGGTAGTTTTTCATGATTTTAATTTATATGATGTTGAGTGCTTTTTTTAATCTCAAAACAAATGTATTAGACAAGAACACGGGTTATAATGTTTCTTAAAAAAGCGAGAACACGGGTTATAATATCTCACAATCTGTCCAATGTGTTTTTATGTGTAAGCTGATGGACAAAACAAAAACAAGAGTTATAATATTTCTCATTTTTTCTCAAATTTGTTGATTGTTATCCATTAAACATGTAAATAAAATTAGTATTATTAGATATTAGGATTTATTACTTTAATTAAATTTAAACGTGCAAAAAACCGTGTAGACTAAAGTATTTGTTTGACATCAAATTTAGAGATATATATACCTATAATAAATTTGCTGAAATCTGTTATAAAAAATGCTTAATTTGAATTCTGGTTGGATACTGTCAAGTTAAATAAATATTTTTTTCGCTTCAAAATGCATTTTGTTTAATTTACGGTACTTAATTTACAAATAGGTTCACAAATTAAACTATTTAACTCATTAATATAAATAAAAGTATACGAAACTGTACTAGGTGATCAGTTTCATTAAAACTTCCGCTTAATTCCGTTGACGTATCAAATTACTATCTTATTTTCCGTCTTAAGTCAAAGTTTAAGCTGCGTCAGCGTTTGCTGAAATATTGACTAATATCAAGCACCTCAAAATTAAATTTACCTATTTAATGGAGAAACTGCGATCCATCAAATATGAATTACGAGGTATCAAAGATCTCTAATTATTAACATATGAGTGACTTAAACGTTTCGTTTTGTCCTTAATTTATTAAATAGCACCCTAACTAATGGATTACTGGAGATAATCCATAAAGTTTCTTTTATTAATTCTTAATGAGGAAATATAAAGTTTTTCGCAATATTTAGTTAGAAAAATATCATAAAATTTTACTAGCAGTAGGTTTAATATGTAAACAACTTAGCTGAAGAATTATTTAATAATTCTATATATATGAACTCCATATATATGAACTCCATATAACAATGAAGTTTTTAATTTGATGAACATTACAAATAAAAAAATTAACACTAAACATACCAACACTTTTCAATACAATACAATGCAACATACAAAAACGGGTCTTTTGACCCGTTATGGTATGATTAGTGTTAATTTTGATGATTTGTAGCAAATATAGCTTTGTGTTTTGAGTTTAATAAATTCGTTATTTAAATTCACCTTTAGAAGTTATATAACATACACCTTAAAAAATATTAAAGCATGTTATGAAAATAAATGAGAAATTCATATACAATAACACTGAATTATGGTATAGTCGGTTATATCTTGTGATAAAATAATTAATAATTATAACAAGATTAAGTAGAATCGTAAATATAGTTATTAAATAGCACTATAACTAATAGATTAGTCTAGAGAATGCGAAAGGTTTCTGTTATCAATTCTTAATTAGAAAATAAAACTTTTTTTCTAATATTTTTTTTAAGAATAAAAAATATCACAAAAATTTCAAGATCAAATCATGAGCAGTAGGTTTTATATAAAGAAAACTTAGTTGAAGAATTATTATTACTATATAAACAATGAAGCTTTCAATTCTATGAACATTACAAAAAAAAGCAAAAATTAATTTTGATAATTTATAGTAAATATAGATTTATGTCTTGTTCCTAATAAATTCGGTATTTAAATTGATCTTTACAAGCTGTATAAAATACACCTTAAAAATAGATGAAGCATCTCAAATAAATAACAAATTCATATACAATATTACTGAATTACAATAGTATAGTCTGTTATAATATCATTTGATAAAATAATTAATAATTATATTCTATACTTGATAAAATAATTAATATTAATAATCTATTAGTATTTTCGTGTTACTCCGTACAGGCGGTATCTGAGAGTTGACATACGGCAAAGGGTTTAAAAATAATAAACAATTAAAACCAACTGAAATAAAATTATGCATAAATTTACTTTTTTATGGATAAAATAATTAGACAGAGCGCAAAATGATTATCAATGCATTTTGGTATTTCGAATGTGAAATTTATAATTAGCATAAAAAATATAAAAAAATATTATATTTAACTAGGAAATTTCAATAAAATGAGATAAATCATAAACACTAATTTAAATAAGTTATTAGCTGTTTTGAATAAAGCTGACCAATGGCAATTGAAACATGACAATTGACATTCTGTGGGTTTGGTCCCCACATGTGCAAGATATCATTAACTAAATGAAGACAATTTTTCAAAACTTGAAACGATTCCCAGAAATCAAGATCAGTAACCAAAGTGCAGTAAAAGTTGTCCAAAAAATACATTAAAGAGTTTTTAATAAAATATTAATTTTATTTATTTTAAATTAATTAATTTTAAAAATTCGTTCTTATTTATTAAAAATTAGTTTTAAAATTATTAGTTTTTAAAGTAGTTTAAAAATTAGTTTCAAATATTCTTTTGCAAAGAAAGTTTTGGTTGTTAAGACAAACATCTACATGAGACTTTTGTTTCTTAAAAAGAGTATTGCATGCAAAGTCCATAGTTAGGAAGCTATGTTTAGGTGTTTGAAAATTTTTATCAGACAATATAATAATAAGAACTATTTCGCAATGGAACTAAACAAATATGCGCCTCACTTCTTTCAATATTATTTTCATCTTACATAGATTTAAGCAAAATATCATAATTTTTTTTGAAATAATATTTCTTAGTATATATATTTCAAGGTGTAAATGAAATAAAAATATCTTAATAATTTCATTTCTGTAAATTGTAAATAAGTTTTGCTAATTTCTGATAATATCATCAATTGTACATAATTTAAGTATTAATGATCGAGAGGCATTCGATACACAATATAATAGGGAAATATTTAATTTAATAATGGAGAAATATTCGAATTAATAATTGAGAAAATTAATTAAATAATTGAGAAACAATGAAGTTTCCGTTCCGACAAAGTAAAATCAGCATTATTAATACTTTTATTAATACAGTAGTATTTATGTTTTGGTATAATACTAAAATAGTATCTGAGTGCTTGAAGAGTGATAAATATATTATTTAATAATAATTAAAGCAAAAATGTTAGCAATAATATACAATTTTTCACCATAACATATATTATGGTACAAATATCTCTGTTCCCTTAAAAAGAAAATAATATAGTCTTAATTATTTTATATTTTCAATCTTCATTCTTTTCACCAATGATTAAAGGTAACTAAAAGTCAGATCTTATTAATTTCTTTAGAAATGCAAGATTATTTTTTTAAGCCTACAACGGTGGAATTAATTAAAAACTGAACAGAAAAAAAATTCCTCAAAGAAAAACATAAATCAAAATCTTATATTTTATTCAAAAAGAGTGGAATGTTTTAAATTATATATGCCGATTCCAAGACATATTTCAAATAAAAAGATTTAGTGGAAGGACTTTATATAATATTAAGGATATTTATGACTAAAAAGAAAACATGAAGACGATTTTATAATAGAAGATAAAAATAATAATTTTAAATTTATTCTGTCTAAGAATAAGAAATTACATGTTTGCTATTGAATTCAATATTAGCAAATTTTTCGCGAAATATTGAAATACGACACAATGCAGGTTTTGTATTGTCAATATTCTTTAAGTTTATTCAAATAAGTTATTAGCAAAATAAAAAAAATAATAATTTTTAATTAAAATGATTTAATTTGAAAGAAATAATGCTGAGCAAAAAATATTTTTCGGAATTTATTTTGAAATGCAACGGTTAATAATGTATTATAATCTACAATTTACAGACGGAATCCGAATGAGTTTTTAAAAAATACAATTGTAAAGATCATTTTTGACTATAAATACTCAATTGAATTGTATAATAAATTCAACATGGTTTACAGTCGAGAGATAAATAAAGATAAAAGAGAAAGAAACGTAGATAAAGTAATGTTTTTATAGAAGAAGCACCAATCTATTTTAATAATATTTATATAATTATTATATAATTTTTCAGATTTTAGTAACTTGTTTATTCATGATATAATAATTATTCATTATATAATAGCTACATGATTATATAGTTACTTGTTTTCTGAATACTTTTTAAAAATACTTAATATTCTGAGAAGGTATTTTTTTATTTGATAAAATTCATTTTTTAATTGGCGAAGTTTATATAAATGTATACTTTGAAACAAATCAGTTGCTTCTGGTAGCAACGAAATAGCGGAAATGTTAATAAATGTTAATAAGTTTCACAGGTGATTTTTTTTAAACAATTAATATATATAATGAAATATTTTTAAACGGATAACTGCTACTATTTTCTATTGCTATTTGTATTACTTTTATGACAACTTTCTTCAATGAAAAATTCAATTTTAACTGTGCATTATACAAGAAGAGAAAGACTGAAAACAGTTTTCGAATGTAAATTTGTTTATATTACTGAAAAATAATAAAAAGCATTGTAATTTTATTCCTTAACTATAATTATGGGATAAGACTATTTTAAAGAGTGATTCAATAGTAATTAAAGTAAAAAATGTTAGTAATAATATTAAATGTTTCATCTTTGAATATATTTCAGAACAAATCTTTTAGTTTTTTTAAAAAACTAAGAAATAGTTTTAATTACTTTTCCATTTAATGTATAATTATTTTTCTTAGAAGTAATATTTTATTTTGTCGGAATTTTTACTTCAGAGAAAAAATGGTTTAAATTGTTTTTTTTACTTAAAATTCCAAGAGGGCATTTTTTTATTTGATAAAATTCATTTTTTAAAATTCATTTTTTTATTTGATAAAATTCATTATTTCGTAAAGTTTATATATATGTATACTTTGAAATAAAACAATTGCTTCTCGTGGCAACGAAATAGTGGAAATGTTTGGCAGATGTACTGAAGTGTAAAACTAAAGTGTAAAAATTGTAAATCAATGAAATATGTGTTATGAATTATTTTATCAACTGCTTAAAATTTTTAAATACTCAAAATGTGTATGGAAAATAGATTTTGAAAACACTGAATTCAACATAAGCTAAACAAAAGAGTCTAAGAAAATGGTAAGGAAAGCAGTTAACAAATAACATTTTCTTTTCAAATATTGATCTACAAAATTACTATTCAAACTTTTTTAAACTTTTGATGGACATTATAAATAGTGATCAAATTATCAAGGTTAATTTCTTTTAAATGAGCATTTCATTTAAAAAAAATTAAAGATATGCATATACATCTTCAGAAAAGCTTTTACGAATGAAAGGTTTTACTATATATTGTTTTTCCACTATTACTCAATCTCTTTAGCTTATTAAATGAAACTCTGTGTATGGAAAATAGATTTTAAAAACAATGAATTAAACATAATTTAACATAATGTATTTCAAACATTAGTTTTAACACGATTGTCAAAAATCGTTCTTACACTTTTCTTGAATAAGATCATTTTTTTTAAAGTTTTGATTTTGTATACATTGTTTCTTCTGTGTTAATCATTTGTCCAATTAAATCTAAAATATTTGAACTATTGTGAATGCTAATTGTATATAGTACTTAATTGTTTATAATACATAATTAATTTTAATTGCTTATAATACCTGAATAAAAGTACCTAAGAAATAAATGATAATAGAACTAAATTATAATAGAAATAGATAATAAAAATAAATGAGTCTTAAAATAATTTCAAAAGTTAGTAAATATTTCTGTCCAAAGGATAAAAATGTAAATATTTTGCAAAATACTTTGTATAGAATGATATATACCGTACGTACATAAAAAATATTCCAAGAATAAATATAATTTTTTACAACAATAATAATAATAAAAAATCTTTAGGGAAATTGAGAAAAAAAAGCAGGACTAACTTGCGTGGCTAGAATACTTGTACGAAACTGCTTCAGGCTTTAATTGCTGCGCATTTAAACTAATAGGATTAGGCTTCGAGACTCGGAAAATATCCTTTTGCAAAGAGTAATTCTAATTGCTTAACTGTAAGAGAATAGAAACAAGTCTTCTCCAATGTTCGATTTTTTGAAAGATTTTGTTTCGCAAAATAAGAATGGCAACTTGAAATAAAAAAAATGCACAGCATCGAATATACTACAATTGCAGTAAAAAGAAACAACAGAAATATATTAGTCTGTTTGAGTGAAATTTAATTAAGGAATAAAATAAATGGAAATGTAGGCTTGTTCTGTGCTTATACTTTTAAGTTTGATTATCTTTTAGAATTAATGCGGAATTTTCTGCAGAATTTATTTGTAATAAGAATAAAACTTGTTAAGATTGCATATAGTTGGATAAATTGTAGTATATATTTTTTTCGAATTTCATATAAGAAAATTGGCTACTAGGTGGTAAGACTTTTTGAGTTTTTACGTTTGTACTAATCAACTTTCATTCGTGAATTGTTAATGCATTAAGTCAAAATTTCTTTTAACTTTGTTTCGTTAAAAAGTTATTTCTTAAGAGTTATTTCGTAATTAGAGAAAAAAAGTAAAGAATTTCTTTGAGATATTTTTTACAAAAATCACTTAAGCAACAATTAATAACAATTCTTATCATTAATTAATAAAAATTCCTATTAATAATTAATAATAATTCTTATTATTAATTAATAATAATTCTTATTATTAATTAATAATAATTCTTATTATTAATTACTAATAATTAGTTAAATAATTTGAGACATAAAACTAAATAAATAAAAATTGCCTACATAAATATTATTAATTATCTGTTTTGTTTCTTTGATTAGAATTATTCTAAGTAAAGTATTTATCCTATTGGAGAACACCAAACTGTAAATAAAGATAATGAATTTTCGTTTTATTTTTACAGTTTATAATCTTGTATTTAAGCTAATAATTTAAAAAACGAAAAGTGAACATACTTGAGCATTTTGTATTTTCATTATTCCTTCCGTTTTTTTACAAGATTAAATTAATATTTGATAACTCACTTTCCACACACTTGAAAAATTATGCCATTATTTAATATCATTTGCCATTAATACTTTTGTGAGAAACACGCATCTTAAAACCTTTTTCCAATTTCACTTGATTAAAAAATTTAATACGACATACTTTAGAAAGTATGTAGCAAATTTGAAAACAATAATGCATAAAATTGTTTTAATTAAAATTCATTATTCAATTTCGATTTTCTTATTTGTTTTGTTTTAAGTTCTCTGCATTTAAATTTCCCATACATGAAAAAAATATGATATGTTAAAAATTTCTGTTTATTCATTTTGATAAAAATTTAAAAGATTCTGTTCATTATAAAAATAGTTGCAGTGATTCAAAGCATCATTAGAAAGAGATATATTTAATGATGTAATGTTTCATTGATAATAGGTTTCAATTATTTCTTAATGTCGCTTTAACGATAGCATGTCCATATTAAAGTATTTGATGAAGCATTAGTGGGTATTTTAAACATTATGACATCATTTGTGGTTGCTGAATTTTTAGTTTTGTAATCTTAGAAAATTTTAGTTGGATTAATCATACTCTATTCTATCTTTGTCTGTTTTTAGATATTTTTCTATCATAGGCTTTACTTTATTTTACATTTTTAAGTGAATATTTCTGGGTAGAAATGTATTTTCGATTTTTTTAATATTTTTTTAATCGATTCTTCTTACAGGTGGTATATAGAATACATGATAAAAGAACAATGAATAAAATTTTTGACTTATACTTCATAAATAGTAGCCACACTTATGTAAATACAAGCATAATTTGACAGGGTTTTGATAAGAAGAGCTACAAGTTTTTATAAGTGGTAATCAGCGTTATCAGTTGCTTGTAACTTATGTTGTAAAAGCTGGTACTTATTTATAACTATATTCGAAGAGAACTTGACTTTTATTCAAAAATTCAAAAAAATGTTTTCCAAATCATCAATCATAATTTCATCATCATTTTACAAATCAAATCAGTTCTACTACGAGAGTGAAATAATTTTGAAAATATAAAAGAGAATAAGCAAACAACTTTTTAATGTAACTATTTATCAGATTCGACAACTTCTCCTCTTGTTCCATTCTATTTAAGTTTGTAGGCCTCAAAGTTGAAAAAGAAAAAAAAATCAGGAAAATAACTTTTCGAAGATTAACTTCAAATTGTTTAACTCTTAAAAGATTTTAAATTGTTTTGAAAGCATATTTGTATAATTCGATAAGGAAATAAAACGGACTTATATGCAGTTGCGGATTATTATTTAAATCCTATGCCACAATGGTCTTTTCTTGACTTGCAACGGAGTATAAAGCAATTTATCGACAGCAAGAATTCCTAAATGAAATAATATAAAGTATGGTTTCAGTAATCTCGAAACGAAAATACAATGGATATGTCTCTAAGCATTTCTGTAAGAAAGTAATTTAGTGGAAGATCGCACAATTCATCATTTAAAAACTCTATGTTATTGTATTGCTGATTGAAATCAATAATTTGAGTCGGATGAAAGAAACGAATCAATATGAAACTATTAAATTCCAATCATAAAAATGTGTATTTGATGAAAATAATAAGAAAGCAACTTAAGAATATAATAAATTGAAATTGAAATTTATTATATTCTTAAGTATTTAGAGCTGAAATTGAAATAAATTTATATTAGTTTCGTTTCCTTTTCATCAGTTCATTGAATTCCTAAATTGTCTAAAACAACAAGACCTGTGGATAAAGCTATCTGTCTCAACCAAGTATACAATTAGTATACAGTCATTAGGTTTAAACTACCAAATTTTGAGATTATTTGAAATGAAGATATTGGATTGAAAATCTAAATGTTTTAAAACTTCAATTAATTGTCTTAAAATCAGCATCTGCAGAAAACGAGATATTCCAAATATGCACAAAAATCAGGAGAAACAAGGACATTTTTTTTCGTATTAGTAATATCAGGACAACTAAAGTGTTAGAAATTTATCAAATAAAATTCGCTAAATAACAGTTTATTTAATTTTAACAATAATTTAAACTGTTAATTGTGAGAAAAACTGTTTATTAACTACTTTCACCAAATACGCTTAAACAACCAAAATTTTATCACACCAGCTAGGTCCACCAAATGAAGCCATTTAGTTCCTTGCAGTTTGATAAATATTTTAGCTGACATGGTTTATCTGTCAATCTCATTACCGATAGAGTACGGAGGTTCGAGTCCTAGCGTTAATCATCACAATAATCCCTTCAACAAAACCCAATCCCTTAAATCCCTTCCCGTGCCCAGCACTCTTCAATTTGTGACCCTTGACTATTAGTGTACGATACTCTCATTCACCCATAGATGACAGCACCATAAAATTCTTTAATACAAAAAATCCGCAGTATTTCCCATTTCTCACGATAGATGACACCACCAGATAAACTAAATGAGGTGCATTCCACAGTTCATTTGATTTAAAAAAAAAAAATCTAAGAAGATCTCCTATTTCCATTACCAAACAAAAAGCATAACTCTAATATCCAGTTAAATATGGTTTTATAGTTTTAAAACCATACTATTTATAAATGGTTAAAAAACCGGATAGTTTTGCATTCATGCTTTTTTTAACCATACATGCACTTACTAGTTGTAAACGGGTTTTAAGGCCATAAAAGTAAAAGATGTTCTTTTCCGTAAACTTTACGGTTAATTAGATGGACAGACTGCTGCCGGTTATTTTACCGTAATTTTAAAATGAAAAGTCTAACAGTGTACGATCCTTCCCTGAGTTTTTGGAATAAAAATAATAGAAGAATGCTAAAAACTAATGCCATTTCTAAATTATTTGTCAGCTACGTGTAACTGTTAACCGAAATTAAACTTTAATACCTAAAGCAACTCATAATTCTTCTTGTGTTACCTTCCAACTGATATTTCACAACTCAGTTGAAAGTTTTTTTCAAACATTATATTTATAGTTTGCACCTGAGTTAATTTACGAGGGGAAGAAACATTTGAAAATGACAAAAAGAGGAAAAGAAAATACCATTAGCATTTCTTTCAGTGGTTTTAAGAAATAGTAGCGATTATTTTTAGAAACACGGCGATAATACTGGTTTACCTTTCATTTTCTGAAATTCGTGCGGAAACTCTATCTCCACAATTTACGTTTCTTTCCCACAATTTGTTTTTTTATATTTTTAGTTGATTTTTCCAAGAGATTTTTTACTCGTGGTAGATGGTTTCGATTATAAAAGTCAGTCATTAATTTTCTTAAAGTTCAAGAATATTTCTTAAAGAGAAATTAAAGAGTTATATGCACGAAAAAAGAATAAAAACTTTCTTTTATTTTACAGTTGGAAATCAATAGATGATTACTGACTAAATATGCTTCAATATAATGTTTATTTTGTGAGACAGACAATTGTTTTAAAAGGTAAATTTCTAATTTTTAAATTGTTTACCGAATTGTGTAATATCTAAAACTAGATAATTAATAAATTGTTTAAAAATCAAGTTTTATATGTTAAATCGAAGTTAAACTGTAATATGTTCCTAATATTAATAATTCTATTAAACCTCCTAATATTATTAACTTGCTCTTCAAACTATTAAGGATCGACTAGTATTGAAAAATATTTGTAGTTAAGGGTTTTATATATTATACATGTATGAGGAAGAAAATCTTCTATGGAATTTAACAGTTTTTAATGAAAAATATTTTTAGTTACACGATATTCTGTATTGAAATATCAAATAGTGTAGAACAACTATTTAATATGTAGGATTTATTTGAATAAGAGAAAAGTAACGATGCATTTTTTTTTCTTAGAAGCATTTTTAATTAAACTTTTTCCACGTCATTACCGCAAAAGAAATTAATTTTAGTAAACAACAAAAAGTTTTTAAAATTGAATTTCAATTTAAATATTTATAGGTCAAGAAGATTAAATTTCTGTAATAGAAACTCTTTTTAACATTTTTGAACATATTTAGAGTCCCTCTTGCGAACATTTTTCTTATAATAGATTAGTAAATTGTTAAAAAATACAAAAAACATATACGAAAAATACGAATAAAATAGTTAAAATACGAAGTTTATAATTTAGTTACATAAAACATAAATGACTTTTTTTCTGATTGAAAGAAGAGGAATGAATATACTAAATTTCATAACTTGAAAGTATAACTTTCAAAATATGTTTTCTTTCCTTTAAAGTACAATAGTTTGATATCAGTAGTTAAGACAAAATGTTAAATAAAAACATTTGTATTTAATATTTGTTCATTTTCAATGTATCCACACAGACACAAAAGTTTTCTTCAAGTTAACAGTTTTAATTTTTCAAAAATTTAAAAATTTCATAAATTATCATTTTTTTTTATCGTTTAAATTTTGGGAATTTTTATAGCAAGTCATAAGAACTTTTTTGTTTTGTCTTATGTAATTTACTGATTAAAAGATCGTTGCCACGTTTCGCAGACTAAAAATTAAATTCCATTGAAAAATGCAAATTTGACTGAGAGTTGGTAATGTAATAATATCCATTAACTACATTGTAAAAATTTCGGATCAAATTACGGTAAAATATACTGGCATTCTGGGGGCCGATACTTCATACCGTAAAATTCATTTTTTCGGAATATGTTACTGAACAAAAAATGCGATGTAAGGTAATTTTTTAAAGTAATAATAACAGCAAAGAATTAAATCATTCAAATTAAATACATATTACGGTAAAAGTTACGGTACACTATTTTACGGTAAAAAAGGATTTTCTAAGTGTCGGTACTTTATACCATAATTTGATTTGGAATTCTTTTCAGTGTAGGAATTTTTTTCAGATGAACATGACAAACATGATAATAGTAAGTCATTATATGCTTCCAGACAGCAGTATTTATTCCCCATTCTCTAATAGATCAAATTATTTTCTGATTAATTGAAAATAATTACTAATTTTGATTAATTAGTATTAATATTCTATTATGTGTAGAAACTAACTTTTTTTTAACATGATTAAATGAGTTCGCAAATTCTGGAAAAAAAAGAATTATGTTTTGCGCTCTGAAAATTTTCGTATAAAATTACCCGTTCACTTTTTACCGTGAAATCCATTTTTTTCTGGAGCATGTTACGGAATAAAAATCTTATATACCGTAATTTTTACAGTAATAATTACCGTAAAATCACTGAATCACTCTAATTAATATTACTGTAAAAATTGCGGTAACATAGCTTTTTAGGCAAAATGGACTTTACGAATGATGCCCAAAAAGTGCCAGTACTTTATACTGTAATTTGTTCCGCAATTTTTTACAGCGCAGGGGATTTGTTTTCAAAATATTTCTGAAAATATTTTTTCCTCATTGCAAATGTTTTGCGCTTTTGCAATTACTGTGATACGGTACAGTATCCCAAAATATTAAGGGAACATAAATTGTTATTTCACTAAGTCATAACAATAAAACTACATAATTGTAATTAAGGTACACAAATAAAGGATTAATTCCTACATATAATTCAAAATGATTTATATGACCATATCGCAGTGGTTAATCACCCATCCCAAAAAACTTTACCATTTCATTAAAACTAATTACATGCAATAAATTACAAAGTAAGAGGACAAATAATAGATACTCCTTTTTCTTTCTCCCGTTGCATTAAACGAACCCAAAATGTTAAGTGTGCAATGTTTCTTCATTAAGCAACGAAGCTTTTTCGCACAAAAACAAAAGCTTTTAGTTACATTACATTATTCGGTGTGCAACAATGTTACGTCAAGTAATTTGTAAGTAACTGAGTCCTCGTCGAGAGAATAAGAAACGGTGTTCCATTTCCAAAGATAATTTTTCCTCCGGTCTTTTCAAGGGCCATTCATTTGGAAGGAATCCAAAGTGGATATTTGGAAAGATAATGCGAAAATTTCGATTCCTTATCAAAAAGAAGAGAGATATCTAGAGTAGAGAGATATCTAGATACTCTAGAGATATCTGCCAATTAAATACTTTCTCAAGTGGATAGTTTCCGATTATTGTATTATCTGTGGGCAAGTCAGGGAAATTAATCAGTCACATGGACTAGTTTTTGATTAGAGCGTCACTGGATGCAGTTTAGAGCAGGTTACAAGTAAAACAAGCTTCCTTTTCGAGTTAATGTTCGCTCTAGAACGAAATGTGAAGGAGAAATTAGAGTCAATTGCTTCAATTTACTTAAATAATTAACTTAAGATGATAAGGAGAAATGTTAGGATGTCAAAATTTTATTTTGAAACTGCTTAATTACTAAAGTTAGAAAAAGAAAATAATTATTAAAAATAAGAAAACATATTTTTATAATAAATAATATTGCTATTTATAGAATGCAAATTATTGTACAGAGTAAAGACTATCTTCTAAATTAGCATACCTACCATCTATGTTCAACATAATATCAATAATAACTAATTGACTTAAGCGGATCAATTGAAATATTGAATATTGAGTGCTTAAGACCGGGGGTTTAAGTTGCTTCTTGCATTCGTTGTTCAGTTTTTCAGGACACTAGTACAAGTAATATTGGAGTAAAATAGAGACACACAGACGAACACTGCAAAAGTTCTGGATAAAATTACAGAATTAAATAGCACTTTGCAAGGATCATCCGTGAAATCCATTTTTACCATAAAATATTATAACGTACTTTTTCACCGCAGTTTTTATTTAATTGGAGTGATTCATTGTTTTTACAGTAATTAATTTCGTAAAAGTTAAGGTATATCAAAATTTTTTTCCGTAAAATATTTCGGTAAAAATGGATCTTACGGTATAAGTACCGGCTCTATGAGTGTCGGTACTTTTTACCGTAGTTTAATCCAAACTCTTTTACGGTGAACTATTTCTCTTATTTCTCTTTATTCTTCGTTCCTTTAAAGAACTTTTCTTTTTCTTTGTAAATAATTATGTATAGAGCAAAAATAGAAAAAAAACATATAAAAGTATATGTAATTATTTATTTCTGACAAACATGGTTGAGTAACAAAATTCTATTTAAATGTATCAAAATTCTCAGTTGTTTTTATTTTTGATTATTTTTGCCAGGCATTTAATACTAAATTGAAATGTTGTAAAACAGAATAAATAAATAAAACAAAATCGACACGAAAAAGTATTTAGAGAATGATAAATTGATTTGATATTCAGGTTTTCTGTTACATCGTGATTTTAAAGTTTTGTAAATTGATATACTTGGTTGTATCAACGCATTGCGGCAGTTACATAAATTGCATCAATGATATAAATATCATAAATATCTAAGATAAAAAAAAATCCTCTACCGTAATTTACACCTCGGCAAAATTAGATACTTTATTTAAGTACGTAATAAATAGCGATAAGTATCTGAAGATCTGAACATTGTAATAAATGCATTACTGATAAAAGTGCCAAACTATATGAAAGTAGCATTTTGTGTGCATCATCTGTAAAATTCTTTTTTACCATAAAATATAGTACCTCAGTTTTTACAATAATATTTAGTTAATTAGAGTGATTTAGGGATATTACGGAACATCAGTGTTTTGTTCCGTAAAAATGGATTGTACTGTAAAAAGTACCAACACCCTCAGTGTACTTTTTTACCGTAATTTGATCCGGAACTTTTTTTTCAGTGTAAACATCTGTGAAAAAATCACTGGAAAAAAACAGAAGAGTCACACAAGGGGGCGTATGTGGTTAGGAGTTATTGCTTTTCAATCGCTCTGTTATTAGTACTATATTGTAGGTACAAAAAATTGTCATCTTTCATTAAATGAATAAAAAATAAGAAGAAAGTTATACAAAACCGGACTACAAAGCATTTTGATGAGAATTTTCTTTTAGAATATCTAAAAATAAGGTAAAAAAATTAAAAAAAAATGTTTTCAACTATTCTAACCCAAGTTCAAATTTTTCTAGTGCAGTCAGCAATAGGCTTAGCATGTAGGCTATTCTACAAAAAATTCCGCATCAAATTACGATAGAAAGTACCAGCATCCAAAGTGCTACTATTTTTTTACCGTACAATCCATTTTTACCGTAAACTTTTGCGGAACAAAAAATCTGTTATACCTTAATTTTTACAGTAAAGTCACTTTAAAATCTCTAAATCATGATAATTAAACAAACATCACTGCAAAAATTACGGTTTACAGTTTTTCGATAAAAATGGATTTTACGGATGCTGCATTCAGGCTGCCAGTACTTTTTACCGTAATTTGATCCGGAATTTTTACAGCATACTCATTCTCCCAAAAAAGAAAATCTATCCGAACTTTAAAGATAGGGAAAGCTATTTCATTATATTTTTTTAATAATTTAGTAGCTATTTGTAGCAATGCTAATTTATTAGTTAAAAAAATATTAAAATTTAAATTGAACTACAACTGTAACTGTAGTTCAATAATTAGTTCGTATCAATACAATGCACTAGCATAAAAATTTCTTTTCTAAAATAAAATTGTTAGGAAAGTAAGATTCGAAAAATTCAATCGCTATCGATGACAACAAATCGACTGGCTGAGAAATGGAAAAAGTAAAGTCCGGTATTTGTTGCAAAGAACATCCCTGACAGTCTCCAGACTTCATTAAAAGAGAGAAAAGTGCTGTAAGACTCGAAAGTCCTATTGGGATTTCCTCACCATCGATTGGTTGAGAAAAAAGATTCTTCCAATGAAAGGCAAAAGCACATCCTGTCTTGAGTGAAAACTTCATTTGTTACCTTTTGAATTCCAGATGATACCTGAACGAGAGACAGCTTACTTTAAGAACGGTACTTTTAACTATTTAAAGGTTCTTAAGAGGACAAGTGAAGTGTTGTTGTAAAGTAATTTTAATTATTAGATGTGGTTGATGAAAAATTAGAAAAAATAAGTGTAAGGAAATAAATTTGCCTTATAGTATTCTATAAAATTAATTATTAAAAGTAGTAAATCAATAATTATTAAAATAATTATTAAAATATTAATTATTACTAATAATTATTAAAAGCAGTAAGATTTTTTTTTTCAAATTTAAATGAAAAGAACATTGCTTTTTTTTTAAATTACTTCGAAGTTTTTAAAAAAGCTTAAAGTTGGTTTAAAGAGAGTTAAGTTGAAGTTTAACGATAATATTAACAACAGGGTAAAGTTAGAAAAGGAATTATCAAGATTCTTTTGTCTGATCTTTTGTGAATTAGAGTGGGTTTTCAAAATTGATTGTAAGAAAAAGAAATTAATTATTAAAGTAACTTTTTTACTTAGATTAAACAGATATTGAAGAAATATCTTATATACATTTGAAAATTTAATCTTCAAATAGATTTGTATAAATATTTTATTCGTTAATAGTATCTTAATTTTTCCACAATAGACAAAATACACACTACCTGCTTTTTAAGTTACCAAAATTTCCAATTTACTTTTTAAACTTCAAGCGGTTTTCATAATTATTTAAGCAATCAGTTTGAACCATTTTCTTGTAAGCCGTAAGGTTATAAATCACATATAATTACTTTTTAGAAATGTTTACACCTTGCTGACGTCATGTGCATCTTGTATTACAATAATTTACAAAACAAAATTTGTTAATTTATTATTATTTAACATCATTTCAGATGTTGTTTTCGCCGTGTTACCAACTTAAGTGTAAATATTAGTGAGACAGGAAAGTCGTTTCGGGGCATTAAATATTCGTTAGTCTTAAAAACCAATTCCTTTTTTTCGATCCATTTTGATTAATTTTCGATCCGGCAAATAAAAGAGTGTTGCTTAACGAGGGTGAATACATTATTGATTACAAATAAAATCCTGATAACAAATATAAATTGCACCGAAACGACATTACTTTTCGGTCCCCTGTAATAAATAATTGTAATAGAAAAAATTTTGAGAATTATCTTTTTACTCATTTATTTCAATTAAATATATAACGTTCAGCAAAGAATTCCCCAACGAAGTTGAAAATGGTTTTTTTATAAACATGATTTTTTAGCATATAAATGTATGAATCAGAAATGTCTTAGAGTCTTTTTCTGAATTTCAATGAAGTCTAGAGACTACCTTAGCTACAAATAAACTCTACTTTCCCCTTTCTCAACTAGTTGGTTTGCCGTCATTGATAGTTATCGAATATTTCCTTACAAAAATGTTTACAACAATGTATTCTTAACTATGTTTATATTTATTCTCGTACAAAAGACATAAAACAATAGTAACTTCACATAATTAAACCCTGCAATACTATAATAGAGTTTGGCTTGTTTTAAATGCAGCATCCAAATAATTAACCCATACCTAATATTGGTTGTTTAGGACATTAATTTAAACAGGCAAGCATGCATAAACAAACCAATTCATTGTTTTAGTTACATCTAAAACCAATTTATCAGTAATTGAATGTCTGAAATGTTCCGAATTTGTTCATATCATGTCTTAATCAATAAACACTCTTATACAATAAACAAACGTTTAATTCGCCAACCGAAGTTTTTGGTCTCTCTCCAGTTAATGTCTGTAAAGAGCTATCTTATATTAGATTATATAAGTCTTAAACATATATTTAGTTTGTTGATTTTCCCTGCAAAATATTTTCCAGAGCATCTTGACTTGTTCCCTTGAGTTGTGAGAAAGACAGCTTTACAGGCTATAGAAGAACAAAGTCTGTCGCCCGGACTTCTTATTTATAGATTTTATGATGGTTTCGCCATCGAATTTCGCTATGAGGCAAATCGGCAAAATTAACGACTCCCAAGCTGCACGACCCCAAATTTTACACCCTCTCATTTTTCGCGAGCAAAATATTTCGCCAAGATAATGGGGAACACAGGGATCCTAAAAATTTAGAAGATTCAACATTTATTCTTTTATTTAGAAAAAAAATACCTCGCCAGGAAGACTTTTTTCGTTAGATATTTTTTTTTTATCTCACTGCAGGTAAGTCGTAAAAGCAGAAAATGATCCCCTCAGTCTGGGTCAAAGAGTGCTAGGGGTTGTTTTATATGGGTAAAAAATATGTTTATGCAAAACAAGAAGGTGTAAACGGGACAATAGGGGCTGCGGTGTCGGTTGTAAATTTAAAGCCACCGCTGTGAAAAAACAGGATATTCATGGAAGGGGTAGATAGAATCAACTGATTCTATTTTAAAAGAATAGTTTTAGTAGAAAAAGGGGATTAACTTAAAGATGGTTATTTTGCATGATATTCCCATAATTGAAGTCAGTGACTTTTATGATCTACAATTTTTAGAAAACGAATACGTGATGCATTAAATTCGTTTATTGCTATTTAGAATTTTATTAAAGTCTTTGTGGCATACCAAGCTATAATATAAATTTTTTTTCTAGGAAAGACATAATCGAAATTTTGTGTACAAGCATAGTATTTTACATAAAAAATATTCAATATGTAAATCGAAATGTATTAAAATAGTATATACTTATGTGTTGGTAATTTCCAAAATATATCTATAGTTTTTAACTAGAAATATCTTAAGTTTTATTTAGCGTTGAAAAAGGTTTCGCGCAAACATAACATAGATAGAGTAATCTTCAACGCATTACTTTTTAAAAGTTTCATCTAAAAGATGATCTGTTTCATTTGTTTGCTTCTTATCAAAGCTTATTGTAAGGCAATTATATTTTTAAAGTGATATTTTTTAAAGATTTTCATAATAAATATGCACTTTCTATTCGATTGTTAATTTTCAAAGAGCTTTGAAATTAATGTGTGCTTTTCATAGGACTATTTATTTTCTAAAACTAACTGTAATCAATACATACGTTTTATTCTATTTCTAACATAATGGGGGATCAATTTGATGCAGACAAGATATTTGAACAAAAATTAATTTTGGGCTATTATACAATGTTTTAGAACAGATATATCATTTGACACAGCAATTAACCGTATGATGGGGGCAGCTATTATTAGCATGCAAGTGCATGCAAAAGTGCATATGCTATCCCAATTTCTTTCCTTAAATTGAAAATACAGAAATTACGACTTATAATATGAACAGAGAAATGTATAAAATGAAAAGAAAATTTCAATTCATAGTATCAAACACACGCCAAAATCACAAATCCTCAAAGAGGTTCTCGTTGTAATTATGATTTTTGCTCAAACAGACTCTGAGAGGAAGCAAACTTATAGTTTTGCTGATACACTAATAGAATTGAAACATCAAGTCATATAAGGATTTATACTCATCTCATGACAAATTCAAAAAGATTTTTCTCATAATGAAGAATTTAAAGTTGCTAAAACAAAATCAATAATAATAAATGCATGGTACAAAAGCCAAACAGCATATACTCAACAGCACAAAGGTAAATAAAATAATAATAAAAATAATGTAGTAAAATAAATAATAATGTTTAGACAATTTTGCAAAAAATTAGAGGAAATTCAGTTAACAAATTGATTGATAAGATTTTTAATCATGATCATTTTCACTAATGATTAAAGAAATCTTAAGGTAAGATTTTATTCAACTCTTTAGAAATTAAATTTTGATTTTTTTTTCTAGTTCTATTATATTTTAGCTATATAATTATCTAATTTATTGACTTTATCATTATATAATTAATAAATATTACATATTAACTATTATATAATTCATTAAAAATTGTACAGAAAAAATTCAAAAATGTAAAACATAAATTAAAATCTTATATTTTATTCAAAATGAGCGGAATGTTTTAAATTATGTATGGCGATTTCAAGACATATTTCAATCGAAAATATTTAGTGGAAGGACCTTATATAATATTAAGGATATTTATGATGAAGGAAATAAATATTAAGGCAACTTTATAGTAAAAGAAAGAAATAATATATTTAAGTTAATTCTGTCTAAGAATAAGAAATTGCATGTTTGTCACTGAATTCACTATTAATCAATTGTTTGCGAAATACAGAAGTAGAAGACAATGCAGTTTTGTTTTATCAATATTCTTAAAGTTATTAACAAAAGAAAAAAAATCAATAATTTTAATTGAGTTTATGTAATTCAGAAGAAATAATACAGGGCATAAAATTTTTACACAATTTATCCTAATATATTGTAATACATCTTAAATAATCTAATTTTTACAAAATTTGGACGCTGCAAAATTTAGCATGTTTCAAAAGCTCAAAAACAGGCGCCCATTTTCAACGTCTGCCAGATGTGAATGAGAAGAAATAGCGGAAATAGAATTTCTACTCATTTAAGTCAGGAAAGTCTTGAATATGGTCGTTTGCTTTTGAGCACTTGAAATATACGTTAACTGTTACTTCCAATTTGCATATTTTTGAAGTTTTAATAAATTAATATCTTACCACTTCAGTTTCTTTGGATTATTTATTTAATTTATTCTGTGATCTCTTCTACTATGACTTTAAAAATCGACATCCCTATTTAAGAGAACACTTGATACGTCATTCAGAAGTGTTGCGCATTGCCACGCCTCGAAACAAACGCGTCACTTTTTTTACATATTCCGAGTGGACAATTTTTTAACACTTAACTGTGGTTGATATTTAGCAAAGTTAATATTTAGAATTTTTCGTACAAATTAACTTAAATTACCTATATGTGAATTTTTTTAATCAGTGCTCGCAAAATTCGACACTGCATTCATACATTTAACTTCAGTAGCAATCATATAAATAGCTATTGTCAGAATGAGTTGTTCCCGGAGATTCCCGAATTCGCGACCCGGACACTATTTCCATAATGTGTCCTCTTCCCGTTTTCCGGGAACAGAACACAAGCCACTTTCAAATGAATTCAATGAGTTGGTTGCCACAAACCGGCTTGCAATTCATTTAACTAATTAAAGATCTTAAGAGCTCTGCACACATTTCCGCTATTAGAATAACAATGATGATGAATATTTACTGCAGAGATAAAAGGGGAGACACTACATGATGTTCTAGGGGTGGACCAGTAGCAAAATCCTCGTTTGAATATTCATAGTCCAAGCAAGAGTGTAAATGCCTTTGTGGGGGATTAGGTTTAGATTAATCGGTATGTTATGGAGTAGCTGGTACACTAAACGGATTATCGAATAATAAAACGTTGGGTTTTGAATGGCTGTGTCTGGACCTTTTCCCGTTAGCTTTGAAGAAAGGTGTCTTGAATGTCACTTGCTCGGCACTTAAAAATGAACCTTTTGTTTACTGGGCAGTTGTAGTTGAAAATGAATTTGCATCAAGATTGGAGAAGCGGAGTTAATCAACGGTAAAGTCAAAAACAGTTAA
Source organism: Parasteatoda tepidariorum (assembly GCF_043381705.1). Classification (NCBI taxonomy): domain Eukaryota; kingdom Metazoa; phylum Arthropoda; class Arachnida; order Araneae; family Theridiidae; genus Parasteatoda; species Parasteatoda tepidariorum. The sequence goes on along the minus strand of NC_092206.1, from coordinate 87,059,365 downwards.
AAGACATAATTAGTTATTGTAGCTAATTAAATTTGATGCATAGTTACGCAACCTATATATTTGCAAACACAGTTCAAAGAGCTGTTGTGGTATTAGAGATATATATTTAAGAGATATTAATTTATACCATTAAATATCCAGTTTAACGAATTGTTTATATATATATATGTATATATAAGTTCAAAATGAAGATAAAGCAAAGGAAATAATAATGAAAAATAAGGGAAATAATAATGAAAAAAATAACAAACAGCTGACTTAAAAAAAAGGATGTAATTTTTTTAAAAAAACCCGGAAAATAAAAGATATAATCTTTTCATCAGCCCACACGATTATATCAGCAAAAAAAGTGCTTTCTGATACTCTATCAATATAGCTAAAGCAAAATATATTAATACAATAGTGTGAGGAGCACTAAATTTTTTTTTTTTTTTTTACAAAAATTACAAGAAATAAAATGGAACACAATAAGTAAAAATAACACGTAAAAACAGAAAATAAAATAAAATGAAAAGAAAAAACAGCATAAAACAAAACAAAAACTATCAATCAGATGTACTTACATGAACGGGAAATTTTTCAAGAATGATTTAAAAATATGAAAACAAAAGCGCAAATTGAGTGTAACTAGAGGAGTNTATATATATATATATATATAAACTTATGATTTAATTTAAATATATTGTTTAATGACTGTTCGTGCAACATTGGATTTGAATGACTATTTTGAAGTTCGCTACTTTTCATGTCTGCTTCGAAAAATCTTCGTGGAGGTGTTTTGAATGTTATTTGTTTGGTACTCATAAATAAAACTTTTGTTTACTGAATAGTTGTAGTGAAAATGAACGTGGAGCAAGACAGGGCCATAAAAGGGATATGTTAATCAGTTTTAAAGACAAAAAAAGGGATAATTAGTTATTGCAGACAATTAAAATTGACATTTTTTTAGGTTGACATGTAAATTGCCATTTAAATATGCTATTCAAAATCTGTTGCTGAATTACCGTTGATGAAATGAGCAAATATGAATTCTAAATGTTGATGAATCTGATAAAATTGAGACATTGTTTTAGTAGAAACACAAACAAAGTGGATTACAAGAAAACTTTTATTTATTTACAGTTAATATGAAATGTCAGATTATTGTAAAATGGTTTGATTATTACGCTTATTTCAGATGTTGCATGTTTAATTTTAGATGTTTATTTAAAAGTCTTAAATGATTCATTTAGATCTTTTATAGTATATTTTATTTGACGTAATATTATTATATGTTAATTTTGATTGTAAAAGCCGATGCAGCTTTTCGTTTCAACTTAAATCACTACTGTTTTGATATATTTAAAAAATTCCGTTTCGGAAATCCGTTAAAACAACACTACGGGACTAAAAAATACCGTCCGTACGGGACTAAAAAATCTGATTTACCGTAATTTTTACTGCTATTATTATTATAGCAAAATGAGTGATTTACTCTAATTAAATAAATATTACAGTAAAAATACAATATTTTAAGGCGAGAATGGATTTTATGAAAAAAGCATCCAAGGTTCCGGTACTTTGTACTGTAATTTAATCCGGAATTTTAACAATGTATTCCCTATACTTTTTCAAGGATAATTTGTTTTGAGGAGATCTGATTTAGATAGGGTGACAAATATGGTGATAAATTATAATAATATAAGGATATTTTAAAGCGTCAAGGAAAAGAGATAATGTAAAAAATTCTTGATGTTTTTGATAGTCCCCTTCTTTAAAAACACTTTTAAAATAATAGTTTTAGTAGCATTAGCAATTTATAAAAAGGTGTTTAAATAGTGTAAGAATTAAAACAATAATAAATCCTAGTTCATTGATAGTAAGTTTCTGATAAAAAAATACCAAACAACAAATATTTTAAACTAATTTGATTTTTAAATATTTATTAATTTAAAAGAGTAAGCAAATTTTAATGTATCCTGCCTTTTGTTTTAGTTCTTAAATCAATTAAAGACAAACAAAATTATACTATTTCGAGAAGCAAGGTAGTATTAAATAAACTACAAAAAAAGAACAACAGTTTTACTGTTAATTTTTTAAATGATATTTTCGTACTTTCGAAAAGAATTTCATTTAATAGTAGCATTTGTGTGCAATAAATAACGAGTTTAAATGTATTACAGCTGATTTTTTCTTCTTAAAATTTCGAAGCTATATTTTATAAGCCCTCGGCAGCTTCAGCATTTTAAATGGCGTGCTTTGAACCATCAGATAGAATTTTTGCTCTAAGAAGCAGGGAAAAAATCCGTTAACTATAAAATGTAGTTTATGCTTTACGGAAGCTTCCATATTTTTTAAACTTTGTTTTGTGTTTCACTGAGAAATGAAAGGTACCAGGTGATGTTTCCTATATAAAAACATTCACGCCAAATTTACATTTGAAATGCTGTGTGATGTATAAAACAAAAGTAGAAGTTAAAATATCTGCCGTAAATTGAATTTTTTTTAATTTTAAATTTGATTAATTTCAGTTTCAATTTCATATTTTGCTACATAATAAAACAAGTTTTACGTACCATTTACTTGTTTCAAAACTTAAATCAACCATAAATTTTTATGTTCTTTATCATAAACTAAGTATTTTTACCAATGATGCACACAAAATTGTTAAATATAATAAAAAATGCAGTTACACTTAACTTTTAAATTTTTAATATTTCTTAATATTAGCATATTGCTTGCATTAATTACAATGCACATAACTTTGAAAATAACTTTACAAATCTCAAACGTATTCACCACATTTTCAATATTTTAAAAATTATTTTAAGGATCCAATTTACAATAAATTTCAATTTGTCATATTTTAAGACATTACCAGCAACTATTCATGACACTGTTTCGTAAAAACTTACTACCTAAGTACATTAAAATTAATAATTAATGAAATAACCTTTGAAATGATTTAGTTTCTGAAATTGTAGAAGATATATTATTTAGTAAATTAAACATAGTCAACTCGTGGTGAAAAAAAGTTCTGGTAAAATTACCGTACATTATGGTAATGACAGATATGGTAATATGATTTCTGGTTAAAAAAAATAATAACTGTGGTTAATAAAACTAATATATACGGTATTTAAAACATTCATTTGGGAATATTTTATGGTAACGGCTAACTAGAAATTTTGGTTTTCAAAATTATAGTTCTTATTGCTACATATTTAGTAAAAATGCAAAACTGAATAATAAATTTTACTGAATAAATTGTTAGTTTATCATGCTCTAAGGTGAAAGGTGAAGGTATCATGAGGAAATTACCAAATTTTACGATATTTACCAAATTTAATCACATATTATAAAACCATATTTCATTGTTAATTTTACCAAAATCCTTACCAAAGTACTTTGGTAATATACTTTGCGGATATACTTTGGTGTTCCCATAGAGTCAGAAGACACCTGGTGGTTGAGTGGTAGCGCTTCAAACCGTCATGCCACAGATCCTTGGTTCGATCCTCGGGTCGGGCAAGGTTAACTCAGCCTTTCATCCCTTCAGTGGGTCGATAAATGAGTACCAAGCATAATTGGGAACCAAACAATGGGGTTTTACGCTGGGTTGACCACACAACCGGAACATCAACTCTTGCACCTCAGAGCCCAAAGGTCAAGAAAACTGAGATGGGGACAGTAGGCGTTGGCCCTCTATGGGCTGTTGCGCCACTGAGTTTAGTTTCATAGAGCCAGAAACACTGTAAATTGTTTCATAGTCGGGTATTTTTGACCATCTTTTTTTTGTGCAGAATCATTTAAAAAATTTTAAGTTTATATTTTATTAAAATAGCGAATATTACATCGCACTGTAAGTAATTAATAATATTTGAAATTTATACAAATTCATAAATTTGAACTTTTCAAACAAATTAATATAATAAAAATAATACAATTATTTATGATTGGAACAATAAAGGAAAAAAACATATATAGTATAAGTAGAGAAAGAATACGACTTTCAAGTTTGGTTAAAAAGAAACATAAACTTCTTAATTTAAGTTACAAGGAATGCGATTTTAAATAAACGTACTTATATTCCCTTTTTATCTTCTTGTAAATGCAAAAGAAAAATAAATAAACCTTTGATCTTAGTGAAATGAAAACTTTTCCAGATTAGATAAATAATTTTATTTGAAACTTGAAAGGTACAAAATCATATACAATCTGTCATTTGCTTTTAATTAAAAACATGATACGTTTCAGTTTAGAAATAAAACCTAAATTAGGTTATTTTTGCAACAACTCTTACATTTACTGTCTTAGACTAACTCTTGAAAATTCGGAGGAAATGTCAATTAACTTCTATGCCGGGTTGGCTAATGACATATGAGAAACAGCATTTGTAAGGTTTCTCTACACAGGTATTTAGAATCCTATTATAAGCTAAGAGAAGCCATGAAACAAAAGCGAATTACTTTGCAGAGGAAAATCGGATTAAGTAGAATTGTTAGTCATATATGAAACCTTAACCAATTAAACTTGTGTATTTTAATGTTACATACACTGTAAAATTGAATATATTCTAGTTAATAAAGATCATGCACCTTTAATACGTTATTATATAATAGGTAACTATGATTTAATATTATGATAATAGCGTTAGCTTTTGTATCGATTTATTTCAGTTCAAAAGCTTTGATTATTTTATTTTAATACTAAACAAAGTGCGTAAGAGAAAAAAGGAGAATTTGAATAACTTTTAATCTAAGTATCAGGTTTTCATACACCAAAATAAAATCTCGCTTTTTCGAGTAATCGGCCCATTTGAGTCGCGATGGCTCAGAGGGATAGAGCGTTCGCCTTCCAATGAGGCGAACCGGGTTCGGATCCCGGTCGATATGAATTCCGCATTCGACTTGCACCAGCCACAGTGCTGATGTGAAATATCCTCAGGGGAAGGTGGATCATGGGTTAGAGTCCCCTTGCCTTCAGGCTAACCGTGGGAGGTTCTCGTGGTCTTCCTCTCCATGTAACGCAAATGCGGGTTAGCTCCATCAAAAAGTCCTCCACGAAGGCGAATTTCTCTCAATACTTGATCCAGGAGCTCCCTTGTCTTCTGGATTGTGTTCAAAATTACAAGGCTGTAGAGTTGAACATTAATAGTCGTAAATCCATAAAATTGCGTCGGATGTTCAATGACGGTTATAAAATAAAATTATAAAAATAGACAATTTAATAAGTTATTAATGTCGGCGGTATTTTTAGACACAAATATATACTTTTATGGATTAAACATAAAAATTTTAAATTGCAATTGGATTTCTTAATTTTAATATGTGGTGTGTGCCTACACCTGAAAAATATAGTCGCAATAGTTAAATCAGAAAAGAGGCCAAAATTTAAGTTAATTTTACTTTTTTCGTGTTTTGTCATATCTTTTAATTTATTTAACCGAAAAAGTTTTACCCAAAAGCAATTTTTTTATTTGTATGAAGATACTCAGAGGTAATTCTAAGCAAAAAAATAAATTTTTATTGTTATTTATCACTTTAAACTATTATTTAGGATAAAAAGAATTATGAGGTAACTTTTGTTTAAATTATGTAGTTTAAACTCACAGAATACAACCTTGAACGAAATGGGTCGCACAGATTATGTGTAAAAAAATTACGTATTTCAGCAATTTTTTTTCCAAATGTTATTCGCAAAAATTCCATCACGAGATCAAAATTTATTCAATGAATTATTTTTTAATTTTTGTTTGCATTGTACATAATAGTTTAAATGAAAATCATTAAAAGTGTTTAGTTAATAATTGGTATCAAATGTATATTTGAATAAATTTGAATCGATTCTTAATCAACTCAGTTATCCTTTTCAAAGATAAAAAAATGAAATATTAAAGTTAATGAGTCAATTGCGGAATTGTATTCATGAGCTTTGATTTTCAGCTCAAATTTAGAGATAAATATAATATAATTAATTACATAAATTATGGACAGTAAAATTTTTTTTAGTAAGAACCACTTTAAGTAGCGTTAGTAAAATAATAAATCAATATATTATTAAATAGTAACAAATAAACTTAAAATATTGGATGTTGAAGGTTAGACAAGTTTAGAGAAAATTAAAATAAATCAATTTTCTTTACAAGTTCTTTCGTTGATAGTTTTATTTAAGGTACATCGAATGACTCTATTTTTGATATATGCATACGCACATAAATATAATAAATTATGTAATTAATTATATAATATTTATCTCTAAATTTGAGCTGAAAATCAAAGCTCATGAATACAATTCCGCAATTGACTATATTTATTTTAATATTTCATTTCTTTTATCAGAAATGGATAACTGAGTTAATTAAGAATTAACGCAAATTTATTCAAATATACATTTGATACCAATTATTTACTAAACACTTTTAACGATTTTCTTTCGAACTATTATGTACAGCGTAAAAAAAAAATTAAAAAATAATTACTTGAATAACTTTTGATCTCGTGATTGAATTTTTGTGAATAATATTTGGAAAATAAAATTGTTGAAATACGTCTTTTTATTCTTTTTACTCACAATGATGTGTATATATATATCTATATCTATATGTATATCTATCTATCTATCTATCTATCTATCTATCTATCTATCTATCTATCTNTGAATTTTCTCAAAATTAGGAGATTTTGTTTTGTTTTGGGTGAGAGGTTGATCAAAAACCGCAAACTATTATTGACGATAGTGATGCTTAATCCATAGTAATAGGTAACTGGTTATTGTGGTAGTGGGTGCCTAATATACTTATATAATTGACTAATATAAGAACCAGTCCATCTTATTTTAATACATTTAATCAAAAATTTTGCTTATTTGATAAATTAGGTAATTATTTTTTATTTAAAAAAAATGTTGCGAAAGGCATAAAATTGAATCATATTTTTCAAAATACAATAACGTAACAAATACAAAAAGAAAAAAAATTATGAAATTTAATGAAAAGCAGAATTTTTTAATGAATTGTTAACATGAAAAAAAGTGTAGCGTATCTCGGAAGTTACAAATAGCTCCATTCGTCACTCCTTGATTCACAACCATCATTCGTAGGTATAAAAAGAGGTTAACGGCATCCGAATAAACAAACAATTAAATGCCTAAACCCATGTAGCCCATCTCTTTCCTAACATCTTAACAGAAGTTATTTTTTCCTAAAGCCCCCTCTGAAGAATTCGGCAGAGGAAGATGAGGGTAATCTGCGGTTACAGGGAGGCGATCTCTGTGGTGACAGATAAGTGACAGCTTTTCTCAGGAAAGATGACTTCGGTGATGGGTAAGGGGTGATAGAAATAACCTAAAACCATCCACCCGATTGTATCACTGGGGTCGTCTAGAATTATCTTGAAGCTTCCGACATGTCGATCGTTCTTATCATTAACCTTAAGATTTTTTTTCTTCCTCCTGGAGGATGGAGATGAGATGTTGTCTTATTGCGTGGTTTGGAGATGATGTTAGAATGAATGAGATGTGGAATTGTTGATTAGCTGTCGCAGAAAATATGCTCTTGTGCTTCATTATATTTAATTAGGGAAATTTGAGTTCTATGTTGCTGGTTTTAGATTTTTTTATTTTGGTGTTAGGTGTTGTATTGCCGGGAAAAGAAAAAATAATTTTTGAGTGATGGATTTAGATATATATGTCACTTATTTATTGTTTTTTAGTGTTATGGAATCATAAAATATTTATTTAAATAAATATTATATTTATTAATATTAACTTTTATTATATGATTATTATTAAATATTATCATAAAATCTTATTTAAAATGTTTATTTATTATTAAAATATTATTTTACTATAATAGCTACTTTAAATTCACAGATTCTGATTCTCCATACAAAAATTTTTGTTTTATTTCTTGTCGGTAAATTTTAAATCACCGCATGTTACCCGTTGCCCTAACTCTACGTTAAATGCAGAGACACTATTTCAAACACTGTTAATACATCAAAATTAAGAAATTATCAAACAATAAAAAACACAGTAGATAACGAAGATCAACTATATAAGGAAGTATGAACAAGGTAGATTATTAAAACTGGAAGGAAGAAAGCAAAGAGGTGGAGACGAGTTAAAATTATTAATAGGTTGTAACGCAATAAAAGGTTTGCGTTACAACCTATTAGTGATTTTAACTCGGCCAATATTACAAATCATTATTACAAAGGTCATTTTTTCAAACCTTGGTCATTATTACAAAGAAAAGGTGGAAAAAACCTTTAAATGTAATTTTAATGCCCTTTTGCTAGTAAAATATGCTCGAGATAAATTTAAGAAAGTTAAGGTTCAGAAATTACTACCCTGTAAAAAATTCTGGATCAAATGAATGTAGATTACGTAAAATTTATTTTTCATTAAAATATATTTCTAACTTAATTTTCACAGTAATACTTACTTAATTTTAGCAATTTAATGATTCTTAAGTAAATATTAAAGCATAATAATTACTGTATATTAGATTTTTTGTTCCGTAAACTTTTACGATAAAAATGGATTGTAGCGTAATTTGATCCGTAATTTTTACAGTGTAGTGACGGCTTTTCCCACCCATGATAGTTTTAATGTATTGAATGGTAAATAGCTACTTTTCGCAGAGTCTTCTATGTTTGAGTTAGGATTTAAGAAATCATAACAAAAATAATTTTACAAGTTTGAAAACTTATCAAGTAAATTACCTCTAGGAATTTTCAAGCCATATTTTTTGAGCGTATTTGCCAAGGACTTAGAGCATCATCGATTTGTGAAGAACGAAAAAAAAATAGTGCTTGGTTATTAGTGCCGCATAAAACTTTTAAAAGCATATAAAAAGTCTCATATTTTTGAGCTTAAATTCGTACTATTTTAACTAAAAATATCCTAAATGAATATATTTATTTAGCTTTCACGTATTGTTTTCTGATGTCAAATTTACAATGAATCTAATTATACCATGTTATAAGTTGGAACGATTGTTATGTTTTCTTGCTGTAAAATTATTTTTATTATTTAAGCTAAATTTCACGTCACTTTCATAAAAAAAAATTGGAATGCCTTTGCATCATTTTGCTTAATCAAATATTGGAAATCAATACATTCTCAAATAATCAATTAGTTTTGAAACTATACATAATAAGGCATTCTGTTATGTATTTTATGAACTTCACGTGGGGTGTCTAGATGAAAATCATCATAAAGAACAAATGCATAGATAATAGATCTATTGCTGTAGTTATTCCAATTTATCACATGCTTATACTAATCAAGAAATAATCTTCTCCTATAGCAGATTTAAATGAAAACAAGTTAAACTCAAAAAGAACTGTATCAAATTTTGTAAAAATTATAGTAAAACAGAAATTTCAAAGTCACTACACGATTTCAGAAATGAAATACTCACTTTTGACCATTCAGCAGCCTTAGAGCTGTATTTCGTTAATTTTGAGAATTATTTCGTCGCGAAATCACGTGATTTGAGACAAAACGCGAACTCTCAAATTTGTGACGAAAATATTTCCTCAATTCAATACCTTATAGTGCATTATGGGAGATAGTTGACTGGATTGACGAAACTGGAACGAAGACTAGACGATCTAAAGTTAAATTACGAAATAAGCCGACCAAAATGTAAAGTGGCCAAGGAGTTGGCCTCGTACTAGGAAGGTCCCGGGTTCGAATATCACCTTGAACATTGATGAAATTTATCTCTCTGTTCTATCTATTATTCTCATGATGTTAGGGTAATATTGATTCACGTGTATGGTGCCCACGATGAAGTGATTACTTGGAAAGTTAAATATATTAAGCACTGCGAGGCTGTTTGTCGGGTTTTTTTCTTTTTTTGAAAAAATAGAAGACGAAATATTTCTTTAATTTTGACGAAATTCGTTTCCTCGAAGAAGCGACTTTAGTTACTTCGTCAATTTGAGGAAATATTTGCTCAGAGCATATACGAGGAAACGGTTTTGTCAAAAAAAAATCGTGATGTTTGAATATCCATTTTCTACAGTGCAGAAGTTTAAACTGACAGAATATTTTTAACTAAATATTACGACTCTCGTAAAAAAAGTGTTGATATTTCAAGCGATTAACATTTCAATAAGAATATATGCAACGCAAGAAAGAGGAACGATTCTTGCATGAATGTAACCCTTTACTGGAAAAAAAATAAATCAAATAAAAATTGAAAAAAAAAAGAAAAGAAAAATAAAACATCAGAGCTCCATGATCGTTTCCTAAATCTCCCGAGAAAACTGTGGAGAACATGAGATGAGGGAACATACCTCAGAGTCCAAGAACAGTCCGTCATCTATCAATGTCAGCCCACCCCCCATCCCACTTTAAAATACCCCCGGAGAGCACCTGAACTTAAAAGTATTTTTCTCTTTCCCCTTTCTTGCCTTTTTGCAATGTAACAGCAAAGTCAATTTTTTTTTCATGCCATACTTTGTCTCTTTCTCGTGTGCACACAGATCAATGGTTATGTGATTAAGTGACGCACTGTTGAATACATAGTCTCCTGAGTAAATATTACAGAATGTCCCTTTACTCTCCTCGTCAAGTCGTTTCCAGCAGATGTTTCTTTTTCATCTGCATTAGAGTGGACAAAATAATGAAATTTCAGCTATGAATTCGATATGCAGTAGAACTTTATTTACAATAACAGACGGAATTGACATTATAGTGAGATTTTCTTCATAAGCAAACATACATTTATTTCAAAAATAAAATAATAATAAAGAAGATTATATAGACGTATTTATCCTTTTCTCTTTCATTTTGAACAACTATTTTGATATTAAATACTTAGACCACTTTTGAAAATAGATTTTACTTTATGAAAGACGTTGAACAACTAACACGTTTATGATTATCAATTTTTAACTCCGTAGCTTCGTAATTTTGAACCCAACCTAAAAGACAAGGAAATTTCTAGATCAAAAATTGAGGAAAACTGGCCATCGTGGATGACTTTTTGATGGAACTAACCCTTATTTAAGTTAAGTGGACAGGTAAATTGCGGAAATCTCATAGTAGATATACTTATGATCAATAAGCGGATAATTCTCATGAAAGTGAGTGGCAGAATTTCTATTTTGACAGATATTTTTTTCTTTTTTTGCATTATCTTTCTTTGCGCATTTTTCTTACTTTCAAAATACATTATCTGAAATTTCAGAGTAAAATTGTAGTATCAAATTATTTTACAAATTAAAACTTTATTGTAACCTCTGATCAAAGTTCAGGTGATTTTAAGCACAGTTAATTTTAATCAACGTGCAAAGAGCACTTGGTTGGGAAATTTTTATATTATATACAAATTCCATAAGTTGATTTTTCGAAAATATTTTAACATCCGAAAAATAAAATGTTTTTGTTGAGGTCAGTTATAATTTTTAAGTCCCTCTGAAGACTTTTAAATCCCCTTGAAATAAAGACGTCTTATTTTTTTCCTTTGTTTTTATAGGAAAAGATCATTGTAACTTTGAATTCTCAAAAATTACGAATTTCTGATTAATACTCCATGAGATCTCTTTGTTAAACTCAAGAGATTACTATCTAAATTGGTTTGAAGATGCAAATATTAAGAAAAGCATTAGTATTAGTGCAATATACAGTTTTGTACAATTGTTTTGAAACCACGACATAGAAGAAACAGGTGTACATGAGCAGTCGATTTTAACAAGAAAACATAATTTGACGAGCAAGCGCGTAAGCCTTATATCATCTGTTACTATAGTGCAAACTGTTTAAAAGTGAGATGAGAATTTGTTTAGGATCTCTGACGGGACATCGAATGGGACATTTCTTCTTCTTCTTTTCATAAAAAATCACGGGATTTTGTAACTAAATGAGTATTAAAAATACCCGAGTACAGTTTAATCGTCAAAAAATAAAGTTTTGTTATTTAGAGTGTATATTTTTAGCTTAGTTGTTGTCGTAGGCAAGAGGGGCAATTGTTCTTGCTTTCCAGTGGAGCCATCTAAAACAGAAATTCGACTTCTGCCACACTCATACGTCACACTCGTTTATAGGACAGACCCAATCATACATACATTCATTCATCTACAGATCGTAATTTTGATTTGACCAGAGAACGATTAATATCCAATTCAGTACCCCCAGAAGTATAATTTGTTTTTGGGAACATCGAAGACTTTGTGATCCGACAGATTTAACGTGCGCCAGTCACCATTTACTTTGCGGGGAGACTTCGCCGGGCTGGATTCGAACTCCTTTTCTCACGAACCTGAGTCCAGCGATCTGCCAATTAGGGTATCCTGGCCTCATTTATGCTTAGTAAACTTCTTAATTACCTTGTTACAACTTTTATGCTTCAAGCTTTTGTTTTGCTTCAATAATTTTTTATTTATCGACTTATTTGCTATAATTATTAGGCCTGGCACGCTTGGTAATAGATAGATTTAAATGCTTTTATGTGAAATAATTATAGACTCTTGGCCTTTCTGGATAAAATATCTGAACCTTAAAATACCACAAATAAAACATCATTGAAGGTGGTTTTCTCCAAGCAATGTCTCTAGGTCCCAAGAGGGGTGCATAGGAAGGGGGTGACTATTGATCGGTTTTCCGGAATTAAGGAACAAATAGGAGTTCCGCTCGAAGGGCTCGATGTTCTAGGGCCTAGGGATGGCAGAGCAAAGGAAAGGGGGCAGTGGAGAAGAATTTAATGCATATTGTACCCTAAATGGCATTTTCCTTCTCTTTTCCCAGCACAGGGTCATAGATTACTTCGGAATGCTGACATTATTCATAAAGTAATGCATTTATTGTTTTTGATTCTGGAATGTAAAAGTAATTCAGATAAATAGCTTCTTTGCATGAACGGAAAATATTCAAAACTTGTTTCAAAATTTGAAATGTAATTGCATCGGTGCATGAAAAATAAATTGATTCCGTATTCATTTGAAATAAAAGACAGACGTTTCAAGATTGGCGGAAGAAATACTTTTAATTGAGTATAACAGATTTTAGTTTTAACGTATTTTTCGAAGGCAAGGATTAGTTTTTGAAAACAATAAAAGAGAGTTTGGAATCTCAGTTATAAAATTACTTTAAAAAGTTCTTTGATAAGAAAACACAATGTTCTGAGATTTTTAAGAAAACTATAAGCGGAAAAAAATACATTATTCTTGCTTTAATTAACTGGTACATGGCAAGATAATCTTTTTCTTAATCATAAATATTTTTTACTAGTCAGCAAGAGCAGAAAGATGCCACTGAGTGTGCATTATTTAATTTAAGGCTGTTATTGTTAAAGTACTAAATAAATGTTTTGATGGAAAGTTATAGAGGAAACTTGTGCAGACATTAGATTGAACTATTAAAAAATTAGACAAATAAAATTATTTACAAATCACAAAATTTCTTATACGAGTTCTTACCTATTTCAATGAACTATTGATTCTCTTAGTTGATACCAAAATACAATTTAACTGTTTAATCTTACAACTTCGAGCTCAGCTTACAAGTCAAATAAATTACTGAGTTATGTATTATTTTTATTTTATAACCGGCTTCGATTGGCAGACATATTTTTGGGTTTGCGAATATCAATGTTCAACTTGGTGGGCCCTTAATGTTGATCATAACCCAGAGGACAAGGTACATCCCAAATCAAGCATTTTGGCAAGCAATCCTTCGGGGATTACTTTTCGATATAACTTTTCCTCTTGCGTTACACAAAGAGGAAATCCACTCAAACCTTCTTCATTTAGCTCAACGACAAGAGATCCCTATGATCTGTATAACACTGAGGATATTTATGGGATTTTATGTCAACACTTTGATGGTACAAATCGGGAGCATAATTTGTATCGATCATCCATAGCTGGGATTCGAACCTGGTTTGCCAGATTGGAAGGCGAGTACTCTATTTCCTTAACCACAGCGGCTCTCTGCGTTTAGTTTTCTGATAATTTGAAACCAGAGAAGGCTTTCTGAGGAAAATGAAATGTTATTTTATGTCTGTTCTGGGAAATTTTATCAGCCAGATAAATCTCATCTTATAATCAAAATTTCTCACATGAAGATCCACCTTTCTTCAGTTTTCTTCAGCATAAAATCAACAAAAAGTCAACACAATATTACAAGTCAACAATACAAAAGTCATCATTATTGTTGACTTGTAATATATATCTTTAATCCTAATTTGGAAGTATTAATTACGTTTTAGATTATTATTCTAAATTAAGGGGTTAAAATTAAAAATGATATTTATTCTTTATTATAAAGCAACTTACGATATAAATTTATTAAGCAGCATTTGATGATAAGCATATTTAAATATTATAATTGATGATAACTCATGATGCGTTAAAATTATTAAACAGAAAGGAAGTTTTATAGTACAGTAGATAATTTTGTATATAATGTGTTATACTGTATATATTAAGCCGTTAGAATGAGACTTCTGTATTCTATCTGATTTGTTTTGTAATTGTAAAGTTTAAGTACCTGTTCTGTGTGATTTTGAAATGGATTGAATATTCAGCAAGTCGATTGAATATTGGTTAGTCGCGAGCATGGCTAGAAGATCTAAATTATCCAAAAATAATTCACTGTTGGTCACGAGCGTAGTAAGAAGATCTCCCTTGTCCAGGTATAATTAGCAGTTGGTAGCGTGCGGGGTTAGAAGATCTCCCATGTCCAGAAATCATTTACGGTTAGTCGTGAGCTTAGCAAGAAGATCTCCCTCGACAAGAAATAAAAAGCACGAGACAAACTGTGAAAACAGGACCTCTATGAAATGACCATTGGAATTAATTTTAGTACTGTTGTTATTGTGGACTTGTTACCATTGCTTTTTTTATAATGAAATTTTATTTGAACTACATTTCAAATGTCATATTTAAATAAAGGCACATTATCAATAAAACATATTTCAATGAAGCATATTTTTCAATAAAGCACTTTTTTCATTCAATAATGCATATTTTCCAATAAAGCACTCTTTTCATTCAATATAGCACTTTTTTCATTCAATAATGCATATTTTTCAAGCTGAACATGATTACAATATGATTAAATGTGATATGAATTAAATATGATTTTCCAATATGACCTGAAAGCCATTGTCAAATTGTACATTTCCTATTGAAAAATAAAAATCTTAACTTATTTACCTTTTTTTTACAAACAATAATAATTGTGTGTAGAATAATTTATTTGAAAAGGAACTATATCATGAATTATAACGCATTAAACTTTCTGAGCACAAAAAGTTAAAAGTTCGTTTTCTCACCCTAAAGACTATTTCTATAAATGATTCTCGTTGGAATTAGCATTAGGCTATCAGTCACTGTTACGATAAGAAGTTGTAACCCCACCACCAAGTCTCAGTGGCCATATATCCATTTGCCTAATGATAGCTTTCACTTTGTAGAACACTTTTTCATTACAAGTTGATACTTATGCTGTTTTTAAAAATATTAGTTTGGCGTTATTTTTTGAATAGTTGTATTCCACATTATTGCCTGAACTTTATTCAAATATATTTTATGTTTAAAAAGAAGATTTGGGATAAAAAAGTTAAAGTTAATTTAAATTTTTTTTATGAGTAGCTGTTTTACAGCAAAGTTTGTTTTAGCAAATGAAATTTAACACTGTTGGTATTGTTGAGATTCTATAAGATGATAAGGCCTTGGCGAACAAAGAGCTAGTATCTCTCGTATCCTTTAGCCAAGGATAAGGCATATTGCTATCTTAGATAAAATTACAATGGACAACTTGAAAATTTGTTAAGAAAAGCAAAATATTTGAGAGTGATAAATTTTTTGCAAATCCAGTGTATCCTTTTTCAAGCCAAGCAAAATTGGCTTAAACTTGGTTACAATTAATTCAACGTTAAAAAAGTTGTAATTAATTCCACGGCACATATTAGACGGTAGAAAGCGAAGCACTTTTTTTTCCAAATTGATAAATTAACAGTTTTGAAAAAAAAAATAAGAATCTGTATTTAAAAAAACATTCTCGCAGCAGTCCGTGACTGATGTGACAATGCCACAGTTACTTCCGAGACAGGCTGGTACCCATTGGTCTGAAGTTGGGTGGGATTCAAGTCGCCACTGAGAATCGAACCCCAAGTCTTCAGCTCATTGCCATTAACCACTGAGTCACCGAGATTCTATATATCTTTTATATTCATGTGAAAGAATTTCAAGCTAAAGTTTGCTATAAATAAATTAGTGTTGCTTTTATAAACAATAAATAGAAAATCGTCTTTATATTTAGAGTTTTATAGATTTTTCAAGTTAAATAAAAGAAAAGGAATCAAATCAAGAAACAGCGAAGTCAAAAGAACATAATGCTATGCTTTCTCTGAACAGAAAATTTAAAACCTGGCATTAGTCTCTAACACCATTCCATTTTTGTTTTAAAGAAACATGCAAAAGATGTCATACATCAACGATAAAATGCTTTATAAAGTTTACGAAAAATCATTGATTCAAAAGAAAATATGAGAACTCCAGCATCAAGGATCAATGAAATGCACTTTTCTCTTTTCCGACACGGAATGCGATGAAATCATTAAATCCACGTGATTTAAATTTGGACAGCCATAAAGTAAGCCAAGTGTGCAACCGCATCGATTGAGGAAAAAGAAAGACCATTTTCTGCTATGAAAAATGGATTGAGGACCGTTGCCGGCAAAGATTAAAGAAGAAACAAAATCTTTCTAACAGAGAATAAGTATTTTACTTTCCCTGAAACCGCCAACGAAAAGGCAAGATGTTACATTTTCTGGGGATCCTAAAAATTCGAGTTATTGAAAAGAAACTTTCAACTGATGTTTGAATATGAGAAATGTTGTGTTTCTTAAGGTTTTAAAATTGAAGGTTATTTTTTGTGGAGAATAGAGCTGATAATGGAGATATTTTGAAACAATAGGTGTTGTAGTGCGAGTTTAAATCCTGAAATCTATAGTTTTTTTTTAACAAGTAGAGGTGATTTTAGAAATAACTTTTTCAAATTTGAGTAGCTAAGCAACAATAGTTTAATGATAATTTGAATGCTGCTTTCTTCAATTAAAATATTTGTACTATAAAGCAAAGAACCATTTGAACTAAATTATTCAGTTTGTATGAGAGCAATATAGCTTTGTTATATATAACTCTTTAACCCTTTGTTACGTAGATTTGAGAGGCATTTTAATTAATTTTATTAGTTCATAAATTTCATTAGTTAATCTTATATGACAGCATACCAAACTTAGTTGATTTAAACCTAATAGTTTCAGAAGGGGAAGGGGACAGTGGGTCAAATATGAAATTAGTGGGATTATACCTTGGTTGAAGTCGAAAAATTAAGGATTGAACGGTTTATTTTTTGCTAATATTACCTTCTCTATTTTAACTGTCACTGCTACTGATGAACGTTTCTGTACTGCGTAAGGATAATAGAAAGCTTTGATAGGCCATTATATTAATTTTTATTCTTTTTAAATTTGAGATTTACGTACATGTCATATGCTATGTATATGCTATGTCATATGCTATGTATATGCATGTAATATTATGCATGACGTTTCAGTTATGATTTTCGTCTATGTTGAAGACATTATTAGTAATAAAATTCATGCTAGAAACCTTATGTGAACTCAAGGAATGAGTGCAAGTGACATATAAATGACATAAGTTTCATTCGTTGAATTGATATTTACAGTAATTACAGTAAGGAATACTATAAGGAGTACTTTAAGCATATACTAAAAGGCAAAAAACAATGAAATACTGTAACAAGAAATGAAATACTCAGAGTTGGAAAAAATGGAATACTATCAGGAAAGAACTATGGAATGCCTTAAGGAAGAAACTATGAAATAATATCGGAAAAAAATAAGTTGTATTGCTCCATTTATGCAACAGAATATTACTTGAAAATCTCGGACAAAAAGATGGAGGTCAAACGTTAATTATATAAAGAATATGATCACTTAAAGAGTGATAGTTACTTTCGTATTTTAAGATATAAGAAATTAAAAAAATAATAAAAATAGCAATATTTAAATCAGAGGTATGTTTAAAACATGTATTTTATTTTAGAAAAAGACACGCTTTAAGCAAGAAAAATGCTTCTTACTTAATGGTGTTTTGTATTGGATATGCATAAATATAAAAAAAAAATACTGAAATGATAACTGAAACAAAATGAAAAAAAAAAACAATTAAATTATTGAAATGAAAAAAAAAATTGCTAATAATTTTGTTTGTGTTACAAATCTCCCCGATAAAAGTTTTTAATATATATAAAGCAAATGAGAAACTTTAACAGTTGCCATATAGAGTAAACATAATTTTTATACGAAACTTATATAAAAACAAAATAGCTAGATCGTTAAATAAATTTCGCAATTTAACTTATGCACTTAATTTTTCAAAATATATAATTATTACCCTTTTAGACAATTTTATTTTTTAATATTTTATCCATCTACAGTAGCCACGTTGATATATTCTCATTTCGCTTCCACACCTGCGTATGATTAAAAGAGGTTTTCCTAATCACTCCTATCACGAAGAGAACAGTTAAAATTACGGTTACCATCTCTGGGATAAAAATTTTTAGATTCGCTTCTTGAAGCGCTTGAGCCTCATCTACTTAGAAAAGGTTAGATTAGTATCATCTTCCTCTGAGAATGATGTTGAAGCAAGTGGGTGTTTTGGGGATGTTAATGAGGCAGAAAGCCGTAACAGCACCTGAGATCCAAAAAGTCATTTATGTCAAAGGTGTTTTTTTTTCCTTAAGACTCCATGCACATTTTGTTATATTATGTTAGATGAAATGCGTTCACATAAGTGAAGATTATATATGAAAGCATTTTAAGCGTTAAAAGTATCCTTTTAAAGCTTAACTTTTGAATTTGACCTTAAATTTCGCTAAAGACCTTCGTAAAACGGTTTCGTTTAAGTGTGAAAGTAATAATGAGTTAGCATTAAGAGTTTATCTCGTAATATGACTTTTAATGATTTATCTTGAGAGAATGCTATTTATCAGATTTATAAATCATTTTAGAAAAATTAATGTATTTAAAATGACAATCATCGTAACAACAACTTAATAAATAACTGATATACAGTAGACAACAAATGTTTATTGTTATATAGAATGCTTCCAATCTTTCTTTTATTTGAACTTTTCATCATAAGACTACCTAAATTTAAATGTATGCATTCGTAATCTATCGCCCCAAATACGCATTTTTAAAATACAATAACTGCCAGAATTTAAGTTATGAAATACACACATTACGGATAGCAAAATTAATATTGCAGATTAAAAACATTGAAACCTATTTAATTACCGGAGAAAATAGGACGGAAATTATTTGAAACATTTTCAAGTTTTAAGTTTTTTCCAGTAATCAATCTCTTCAACTGTTTATAATGTTAAACGCAATGTTTAGAGAGCTAAGGAAAAGTTTGAAAAGTTGTTGCATTAAGAATGTTTCCTGACTTTTTTTTAAAAAGCAATTAGTAAATACTAGAGTATCAAGCTTTATAAGTAAAATTCAATAAATTACTAAAGTAATTAAAATAAAATTCAATTATTAAATAAAATTCAATAAATGAATAATTAATAAATTACTAAATTAATATCAAATATTTAATCTAGATTAATTAATTATTTATCAATATAAAGTTAATTTTAATCAAGATTAAGTTACTATTAATAAGAATTACATTATATAATTATTAAAATGCCTATTATTAAAATCGATTTTCTTGAAAAAGAACGTACTTCTTCAAAACGAAAACATCAAAACAAGAATTATATATATATATATTTATATATATTAAACAGGCTCCCCATTTTTGGATTTTAAATTATGTTCAACTTCGTAGTCTTGTAATTTTGAACACAAGACACAGGAAAAGGAAACTTCTGGATCAATCATTGGGGCAAAGTACCCTTCATGAAGGATTCTACGATGGAACTAACCTGCATTTGAGTTACATATAGAGTAAAATTAACGAAAACTTCGCACAGTTAGCCGAAAGATAAGGGGGTTCTATCCCATGATCCATCTCCCACTGTGAATATTTTATGCAAGTACTATGTTCGGCGCGAGCTGCGAACAAAATTCGTATCGACCAATTATTAATGGGATTTGAACCTGGGTCACCTCATTGAGAGGCGAGTGCTCTATCCATAGAACCACTTTTGCTTCTGGTTATAGAATGTATTTAGAATGAATATTTTTTTAATGCTAAAGAAATAAACATTCAATCTAATATATAAATAGACCTTATATCGAACGCACATACATTTATAAACTTTTCCTCAGAGACTATAATAGTTTTAAAATATTTAGCTCAAAACGTAGCAATATGGTGAAATTAAAAAAAAATCTTTTGTTATTTTATATTTGTTAAACAACTTTATTAAGCTGAATAAAATTCTCGGAAGAATTTCCATTTTTAAGCATTTGTCTTTTTATAAATGAACCATTTTTGCTTGTAAACCCAAACGATTATAGTACAAACAGCATTAGACATTTTATATTGTTGTGCCAAAATAAATATAACTTAAAGAGATGCGACTAGATTATTCGCTACGGTTCAATATTACCCATGATTACCGAACAAGCTGGAACGAACATCAACTGAAAAAAACGTAATTCTGAAATGTTGTTATGAAAATAGGATGCATATTTCTAAAAGCAATACTCTAACAATAAGTAAAATGTTGGCATCGAAAACAAAAACCACATAAACGAGAAAATGTTTAGATCCATTTTAATGCTCAAGAATTCCTATGTAGGAAATGAGGTAAGCGAACTGAGATTACTCTATGAATATTCTAAGGGTCATTTTCGGTTCATTCAATAACAGCGTCTATCATTATTCATGTCCGGTATAAAGTGGACATCAGAAGCATGGCGTTAACCTAAGCTCATTTCCCGAATATTTGTGTTATTTTATTTTCATTTTTAGACTTTCTACTGAACACTGCAGGGATGAATTTCGGCATGGATCAATGTTGGTCAAACAAATAAGATTTATATAGAGAAATATTAAGTTATTAACTTTTGTTTGGATCATACAATTTGTATAATTAAAGATTTTTAATTGTATAATTAAAGATTTGCATAATTAAAGGTATTGGAAACTTAGTTTTTTATTAAAAGTGGCCAGAACTTTTTTTATAACATAATGATTAAAATTAATGATAATTGATAACTGCTCAATCCGATTTTAGAAATCTCATCGGATATAATACTTCGTTGAATTGTTGGCAAGCGACTCCCTTTCAAGTGTTGACAAATAATAATCAACCAATTTAAGAGCTGTTTTGACCAGATTCGCTTCAGAAGCTAAAAGAATAAGAATCATACTCGAATGAATCGAGTCAGGATTGGACTGGAAACGGATTATGTTGATGAATGAAAGATTTTGCATTTTATTTTGGGATGGAAGACGTAGAATTAGATAAGAACCACACGAAGCTTTGTACCGATGTTGCCTGATTCACATGATGCAAGGATCTGATGGAAATATGATGATACGGGGCATCTATTCTGCTGGCATGGAAATGGCGGTGTTTTTGGAAAGTAAAAATAAAGCTACCTGGTCATATTAAGAGACTAAGTGTATCCTGCAATGTTACATTTTTACTTCATTCCTTCACGCCCGATACTTCATGAACAGTGATGTAATTTTACATCGTGCCAGAAACATTCTAAATTGGTTCAATGGACATCAATTTTCCATCCAAAGCTTTAGTGGCCATCTTAAAGCTCAGATCTTAGTCCAAAAGAAAATATTGGTAAAATATGGAAAAACATATATGACAGTAATCCCATCTTCCATCGAATTTAAATGATATAAAAATCTGGGTAGCCAATGCATGGTTTTCTTTGGACATAAGTGCACTGCAGAAGATAACATTACAAAAACGAACTTTTATCTGTACAGAAAATGAGTCCAATAAAATATTTATCAAAAGGTTCCAATTAATTGGCTAATGTGCGTAGAAAGGGAACTCTGCTCACGTTTTCTATTTATTACAACCAAGTACATCTATAAACTTATCACTATTTTTAATTCATTAATTTGAGTATTATCTATCAATAATTTTTATCAGTATTACCCTCATTTTAACGCCAGTAATAATTAATTTTTTTAAATTTTATATTAGATATTCTATATATA